>NW_026909177.1:1913800-2237466 GCF_033115175.1 Lepus europaeus
CCTGGAGTCGAAGGATGCCCAGGTCAGAGCCACAGATCTTATTGGCTCTAAGCTGAAAAGCCCTTCACTCATCCCAACTTCCAAAGTGACCACTGCAGCTGAGGGTATGGTCAAGTAGGGTCAGCAACATTGCAGGCAGAACTGTAAATTTCTTGTTAGAGATGCCACCTGCCTTTACCTGGCCAGCTCTCCTCCCAGGCCAGCCAAGTAATGAAAGTCACAGAGTGCCTTCCCCTAGGAGGCTCACTCCTCCCTTAGGATGTACCCCATGTGAAGAGATAGATAGGTCTGGGCCTCTTAACTTACAAGGCCTAAAGCCCACCAGATTATTACCAGGACCCTTCTGTCAGGTTCTATTTGCCTCTCAATCAGAAAAATTACTTGTAGCTTAGACAGCACCTTTCTTAGCTCCTCTAATAATGACTCTGTCCTTTGTTCTAGGCCCTGTCTAGTGCATTTGGGCCTCATTCCTTTGTAATCATAACCTCTACTCTACCACCAATGGCTCTACTCCCAACCTGTGTGTACTGATGGTCCTCTTCCACACTTAATGCTGTATAATTGTTCAAACCTGGTAAATGCCACTCTTAGGATCATTGCTTACTATCCTCACTCTGTCTTTTATGACCTTGTCTAAATATGATCAGAGTCGGCAAACTTGGAAGGCTTCCATAGCCTTGGCAATTCATGATGACAGCCTAGGATGGTTACTGGCGCCATAAACTAGAGTGTCAATTTGTTGGGTCAACAACAGGAGCCACTGTGCACTAGCTCCTCATGTGGGATCTCTGTCCTTAATATGCTGTACATTGTGATTTAATGCTATAACTAGTACTCAAACAGTATGTTTCATTTTGTGTTACTATGTGGGTGCAAACTGTTGAAATCTTTATACTAAATTGATCTTCTGTATATAAAGAGAAATGAAAATGAATCTTGATGCAAATGGAAGGGGAGAGGGAGCGGGAGAGGGGAGGGTTGCAGGTGGGAGGGAATTTATGGGAGGGGGAAGCCATTGTAATCCATAAGCTGTACACTGGAAATTTATATTCATTAAATAAAAGTTAAAAAAAAGACTTTGCTTTTCTCCAAAACCATTTGTACTCTGATTTTCTCGATCCATTGCATACGAATTCCCCACCACTTTGTCTGGATATGAATGGATGAAAACAGAGATATCTGGTTGTATATTGGCTAACTCAATCCCAGTTATTGCTACAGCCTCTGTGTTTGTGTATTCCTGATATTATCCATGCACTTTATTTTTTACAATTTTTTTAAGGGAACATTTAATTCTGTGCTTGGAAACACTAATTGGTTCCACATGGAGACACCAGTGCTACACATTCGTATTTTCTAGGGAAAAAGCTAGAGGAACTGCAGAAAACAAACATGATATTTCTGTTTGTATAGATGGCATTTTATGCACTTGCCTACCGAAAATACTTTGCTTTTCTCCAAAACCATTTTTACTGTGATTTTCTCGGTCCATTGCATTCGAATTCCACACCACTTTGTCCAGATATGACTGGATGAAATGGGAAATATCCAGTTGTGTTTTGGCTAACACAATCCCAGATATTGCTACAGCCTCTGTGTTTGTGTATTCCTGATATTATAGACATAATTTATTGTTTTGAAGGTTTTTTATCAGGGAACATTTAATTTTGTGCTTAGAAACTCTAATTGGTTGCACATGGAGACACCAGCTCTACACATTCGTATTTTCTAGGGAGCATGCTAGATGAACTGCAGCAAACAAACATGATGTTTCTGTTTGTCTAGATGACATTTTATGCACTTGCTAACGTAAAGACTTTGCTTTTCTCCAAAACCATTTTTACTGTGATTTTCTCAGTCCATTGCATACGAATTCCACACCAGTTTGTCCGTATATGACTGGATGAAAAAAGGAAATATCCGGTTGTGTTTTGGCTAACTCAATCCCAGATATTGCTACAGTCTCTGTGTTTGTGTATTCCTGATATTATCCACAGACGTTATATTTTTGAATATTTTTTGTAGGGGAACATTTAATTTTGTGCTAGGAAAATCTAATTGGTTCCACATGGAGACCCAGCTCTACACATTCGTATTTCCTACAGAGAAAACTATAGGAACTGCGGCAAACAAACACGATATTTCTGTTTGTCTAGATGACATTTTATGCAGTTGCCTAACCAAAAGAGTTTGCTTTTCTACAAAACCATTTTTACTGTGATTTTCTCCGTCCATTGCATATGAATTCCACACCACTTTGTCCGGACATGACTGGATGAAACCAGAAGTATCCGGTTGTGTTTTGGCTATCTCAATCCGAAATATTGTGAAAGCCTCTGTGTGTGTGTATTCCTGATATTATCCACAGACTTTATTGTTTTGAATGTTTTTTATCAGGAAGGATAAATTTTGTACCGTTGAAACACTAATTGGTTCATCATGAGAACACCAACTCTACACATTCTTATTTTCTAGGGAGAAAGCTAGAGGAACTGCGGAAAACAAACATGATTTTTCTGTTTGTCTAGATGACATTTTATGCAGTTGCCTAACCAAAAGAGTTTGCTTTTCTACAAAACCATTTTTACTGTGATTTTCTCAGTCCATTGCATACGAATTCCACACCAGTTTGTCTGGACATGACTGGATGAAACCAGAAATATCTGGTTGTGTTTTGACTAACTGAATCCGAAATATTGCTACAGACTCTGTGTTTGTGTATTCCGGATATTATCCACGGACTTTATTGTGTTGAATGTTTTTTAACACGGAACATTTAATTTTGTGCTTGGAAACTCTAATTAGTTCCATATGGAGACACCAGCTCTACACATTCGTATTTTCTAGGGAGAAAGCTAGAGGAACTCTGGCAAACAAGCATGATATTTCTGTTTGTCTAGTTTTCATTTTATGCACTTGCCTAGCGAAAAGACTTTGCTTTTCTCCAAAACCATTTTTACTGTGATTTTCTCGGTCCATTGCATCTGAATTCCACACCTGTTTGTCCGGATATGACTGGATGAAACCGGAAATATCCGGTTTTCTTTTGGCTAACTCAATCCCAGATATTGCTACAGCTTCTGTGTTAGCGTATTCCTGATATTTACAGCTTCTGTGTTAGCATATTCCTAATATTATCCACGTACTTTATTGTTTTGAATGTTTTTATTCAGGGAACATTTAATTTTGTACTTAGAAACACTAATTGGTTCCACATGGAGACATCAGCTCAACACATTCTTATTTTCTTGGGAGAAAGCTACAGGAACTGCAACAAACAAACATGATATTTCTGTTTCTATCGATGATACTTTATCTACTTGTCTTATGAAAAGACTTTGCTTTTCTCCAAAACCATTTTCACTGTGATTTTCTCAGTCCATTGCATACGAATTCCACACCACTTTGTCCAGATATGACTGGATGAAATGGGAAATATCCAGTTGTGTTTTGGCTAACACAATCCCAGATATTGCTACAGCCTCTGTGTTTGTGTATTCCTGATATTATAGACAGAATTTATTGTTTTGAAGGTTTTTTTATCAGGGAACATTTAATTTTGTGCTTAGAAACTCTAATTGGTTCCACATGGAGACACCAGCTCTACACATTCGTATTTTCTAGGGAGCATGCTAGATGAACTGCAGCAAACAAACATGATATTTCTGTTTGTCTAGATGACATTTTATGCACTTGCCTAACGTAAAGACTTTGCTTTTCTCCAAAACCATTTTTACTGTGATTTTCTCAGTCCATTGCATACGAATTCCACACCAGTTTGTCCGTATATGACTGGATGAAAAAAGGAAATATCCGGTTGTGTTTTGGCTAACTCAATCCCAGATATTGCTACAGTCTCTGTGTTTGTGTATTCCTGATATTATCCACAGACGTTATTTTTTTGAATATTTTTTGTAGGGGAACATTTAATTTTGTGCTAGGAAAATCTAATTGTTTCCACATGGAGACCCAGCTCTACACATTCGTATTTCCTACAGAGAAAACTATAGGAACTGAGGCAAACAAACATGATATTTCTGTTTGTCTAGATGACATTTTATGCACTTGCCTAAGGAAAAGACTTTGCTTTTCTCCATAACCATTTTTACTGTGATTTTCTCCGTCCATTGCATATGAATTCCACACCACTTTGTCCGGACATGACTGGATGAAACCAGAAGTATCCGGTTGTGTTTTGGCTATCTCAATCCGAAATATTGCTACAGACTCTGTGTGTGTGTATTCCTGATATTATCCACAGACTTTATTGTTTTGAATGTTTTTTATCAGGGAGCATAAATTTTGTACCGTTGAAACACTAATTGGTTCATCATGAGAACACCAACTCTACACATTCTTATTTTCTAGGGAGAAAGCTAGAGGAACTGCGGAAAACAAACATGATTTTTCTGTTTGTCTAGATGACATTTTATGCAGTTGCCTAACCAAAAGAGTTTGCTTTTCTACAAAACCATTTTTACTGTGATTTTCTCGGTCCATTGCATACGAATTCCACACCAGTTTGTCTGGACATGACTGGATGAAACCAGAAATATCCGGTTTTGTTTTGACTAACTGAATCCGAAATATTGCTACAGACTCTGTGTTTGTGTATTCCGGATATTATCCACGGACTTTATTGTGTTGAATGTTTTTTAACACGGAACATTTAATTTTGTGCTTGGAAACTCTAATTAGTTCCATATGGAGACACCAGCTCTACACATTCGTATTTTCTAGGGAGAAAGCTAGAGGAACTCTGGCAAACAAGCATGATATTTCTGTTTGTCTAGTTTTCATTTTATGCACTTGCCTAGCGAAAAGACTTTGCTTTTCTCCAAAACCATTTTTACTGTGATTTTCTCGGTCCATTGCATCTGAATTCCACACCTGTTTGTCCGGATATGACTGGATGAAACCGGAAATATCCGGTTTTCTTTTGGCTAACTCAATCCCAGATATTGCTACAGCTTCTGTGTTAGCGTATTCCTGATATTTACAGCTTCTGTGTTAGCGTATTCCTAATATTATCCACGTACTTTATTGTTTTGAATGTTTTTATTCAGGGAACATTTAATTTTGTACTTAGAAACACTAATTGGTTCCACATGGAGACATCAGCTCTACACATTCGTATTTTCTTGGGAGAAAGCTACAGGAACTGTAACAAACAAACATGATATTTCTGTTTCTGTCGATGATACTTTATCTACTTGTCTTATGAAATGACTTTGCTTTTCTCCAAAACCATTTTCACTGTGATTTTCTCGGTCCAGTGTATGCGAATCCCACACCACTTTGTCCGGTTATGACTGGATGAAACCAGAAATATCTGGTTGTGTTTTGGCTCTCAATCTGAAATATTGTTACAGCCTCTGCGTTTGTTTATTCCTGATATTATCCATGGACTTTATATTTTTCAATGTTTTTTTTTCAGGGAATATTTAATTTTGTGTTGCGTAACACTAATTGGTTCCACAAGGAGACACTAGCTCTACACATTCGTATTTTCTAGGGAGAAAGCTAGAGGAACTTCGGCAAACCAACATGATATTTCTTTTTGTATAGATGACATTTTATTACCTGCCTAACGTAAAGACATTGCTTTTCTCCAAAACCATTTTTACTGTGATTTTCTCGGTCCATTGCACACGAATTCCACACCAGTTTGTCTGGATATGACTGGATGATACCGGAAATATCCGGTTTTGTTTTGGCTAACTCAATCCGAAAACTTGTGAAAGCCTCTGTGTTTGTGTATTCCTGATATTATCCACAGACTTTATTGTTTTGAATGTTTTTTATTAGGGAACATTTAATTTTGTACCGTTGAAACACTAACTGTTTACACATGGAGACCCCAGCTCTACAAATTCGTATTTTCTAGGGAGAAAGCTAGAGGAACTGCGGCAAACAAACATGATATTTCTGTATGTATCGATGATATTTTATGCAATTACCTAACGAAAAGACTTTGCTTTTCTCCAAAACCATTTTTTATGTGATTTTCTCGGTCCATTGCATACGAATTCCACACCACTTTGTCCGGATATGACTAAATGAAACCAGAAATATCCTGTTATGCTTTGGCTAACTAAATCCGAAATATTGTGAAAACCTCTCTGTTTGTGTTTTCTGGATATTCTCGATGGACTTTATTGTTTTGAATGTTTTTGTCAGGGAACATTGAATTATGTACCGTAGAATCACTAATTGGTTCATCATGGGGACACCAGCTCTACACATTCGTATTTTCTAGGGAGAAAGCTAGAGGAACTGTGGAAAACAAACATGATATTTCTGTTTGTCTAGATGACATTTTATGCACTTGCCTAAAGAAAAGACTTTGCTTTTCTCTAAAACCATTTTTACTGTGATTTTCTCGGTCCATTGCATACGAATTCCACACCAGTTTGTCCGGATATGACTGGATGAAAGCCGAAATATCCGTCTTTTTTTTTTTCTAACTCAATCCCAGATATTGCGACAGCCTCTGTGTTTGTGTATTTCTGATGTTATCCACAGACTTTATGGGTTTGAATGTTTTATTCCACCTGGAGACACAAGCTCTACACATTTGTATTCTCTAGGGTGAAAGCTAGAGGAACTGCGGCAAACAAACATGATATTTCTGTTTGTATAGATGACATTTTATGCACTTGCCTCATGAAAAGACTTTGCTTTTATCCAAAACCATTTTTACTCTAATTTTCTCGGTCCATTGCATACGAATTCCACCCCACTTTCTCGGATATGACTGGATGAAACAGGAAATATCTGGTTGTGTTTTGGCTAACTCAATCCGAAATATTGTAAAAGCCTAGTGTTTGTGTTTTCTGGATATTAACGATGGACTATATTGTTTTGAATATTTTTATCTGGGAACGTTTAATTTTGTACCGTAGAAACACTAATTGGTTCATCCTGGGTACACCAGCTCTACACATTCGTATTTTCTAGGGAGAACGCTAAGGAACTGCAGCAAACAAACATGATATTTCTGTTTGTATAGATGATATTTTATGCACTTGCCTAAGCAAAAGACTTTGCTATTCTCCAAAACCATTTTTACTGTGATTTTCTCGGTCCATTGCATACGAATTCCACACCAGTTTGTCCGGATATGACTCGATGAAACCAGAAATATCTGGTTTTGCTTTGGCTAACTCAATCCCAGATATTTTACAGCCTGTGTGTTTGTGTATTCCTGATAGTATCCATGGACTTTATTGTTTTGAATGGTTTTTTTTTCAGGGAATATTTTATTTTTTGCTTGGAAACACTAATTGTTTTCACATGGAGACACCAGCTCTGCACATTTGTGTTTTCTAGGGAGAATGCTAGAGGAACTGTGGCAAACAAACATGATATTTCTGTTTGTCTAGATAACATTTTATGCACTTGCCTAACGAAAAGACATTGCTTTTCACCAAAATCATTTTTACTGCGATTTTCTCGGTCCATTTCATACGAATTCCATAACAGCTTGTCCGGATTTGACTGGATGAATCCGGAAATATCCGGTTTTGTTTTGGCTAACTCAATCCCAGATATGGATACAGCCTCTGTGTTTGTGTTATCTGGATATTATAAATGGACTTTATGGTTTTGAATGTTTTTTATTGGGGAACATTTCATTTTGTGATGTGAAACACTAATTGTTTACACATGGGGACACCAGCTGTACACATTCGTATTTTCCAGGGAGAAAGCTAGAAGAACTGCGGCAAACAAACATGATATTTCTGTTTGTATCGATGACATTTTATGCACTTGCCTAATGAAAAGACTTTGCTTTTCTCCAAAACCATTTTACTGTGATTTTCTCGGTCCATTGCATACGAATTCCACACCAGTTTGTCCGGATATGACTGGATGAAACCGGAAATACCCAGTTTTGTTTTGGCTAACTCAATCCCAGATATTGTTACAGCCTCTGTGTTTGTGTTTTCTGGATATAATCGATGGACTTTATTGTTTTGAATGTTTTTACCAGGGAACATTATATTTTGAGCTTGGATACAGTAATTGGTTCCACATGGAGACACCAACTCTACACATTTGTGTTTTCTAGGGAGAAAGGTAGAGGAACTTTGGCAAACAAACTTGATATTTCTGTTTGTATCGATGATATTTTATGCACTTGCCTAACGAAAATACTTTGCTTTTCTGTCAAACCATTTTTACTGTAATTTTCTCGGTCCATTGCATACGAACTCCAAGCCACTTTGTCCGGATATGACTGGATGAAACCAGAAACATCCGGTTGTGTTTTGCCTAACTCAACCCGAAATATTGTGAAAACCCCTGTGTTTGTGTTTTCTGCATATTATCGATGGAATATATTGTTTTGAATATTTTTATCAGGGAACATTTATTTTAGTACCGTAGAAACACTAATTGGTTCATCATGGGGACACCAGCTCTACACATTCTTATTTTCTAGGGAGAATGCTAGAGGAACTGCGGCAAACAAACATGATATTTCTGTTTGTATAGATGACATTTTATGCAGTTGCCTGACGAAAAGACTTTGCTTTTCTCCAAAACCATTTTTACTGTGATTTTCTCGGTCCATTGCATATGAATTCCACACCAGTTTGTCTGGATATGACTGGATGAAACCGGAAATATCCAGTTTTGTTTTGGCTAACTCAATCCCAGATATTGCTACAGCCTCTGTGTTTGTGTTTTCCGGATATTATCAATGGACTTTATTGTTTTGAATGTTTTTTTTTTCAGGGAACCTTTGATTTTGTACCGTTGAAACAGTAATTGTTTTCACATGGAGACACCAGCTCTGCACATTCGTATTTTCTAGGGAGAAAGCTAGAGGAACTGCGGCAAACAAACATGATATTTCTGTTTGTCTAGATAACATTTTATGCACTTGCCTAACGAAAAGACTTTGCTTTTCTCCAAACCATTTTTATTGTGATTTTCTCCGTCCATTGCATACAAATTCCACACCACTTTGTCAGGATATGACTGGATGAAACCAGAAATATCCAGTTGTGTTTTGGCTAACTCAATCCGAAATATTGTGAAAGCCTCTGTGTTTGTGTTTTCTGGATATTATTATGGACTTTATTGTTTTGAATATTTTTATCAGGAAACATTTAATTTTATTAATTTTGATTTTCTCCAAAACCAGTTTGACTCTGAATTTCTGGGTTCCTTTGCATAGGAATTACACGACATTTTGTGCAGATATGACTGCATCAAACCAGAAATATCCAGTTGTATTGTGGCTAACTTAATCCCAGATCTTGCTACACCCTCTGTGATTATTTGTGTTTTCTGGATATTCTCTATGGATTTTACAGTATTGCATGAATTCTAGCAGGGAATATTTTATTTTGTGCTGGCAAACGCTAATTGTTTCCACATGGAGAAGAAAACCTCTACACATTCATGTTTTCTCTGGAGAAAGCTAGAGCAACTTCTGCAAACATGATATTTATGTTTGTAAACATGACATTGAATCCACTTGCCCAGGAAAAAGACTGTGTTTTCTCCAAAACCAGTTTGTCTTTGATTTTCTGGGTCCACTGCATAGGAATTCCATAACACTTTATCCGGATATGACTGGATCACACCAGAAATATCCGGTTGTGTTGTAGCTAACTCAAATCCAGATCTTGCTACAGACTCTGTGTTTGTTTGTGTTTTCCGGATATTCTCTATGGACTTTCTGGTTTTGAATGAATTTTAGCATGTAACTTTTTTTGTGCTGGCAAACACTAATTTGTTCCATATGCATACAAAACCTCTACCCATTCGTGTTTTTTAAGGAAAAAGCTAGAGCAAATGCTGCAAACATGATATTTGTGTTTGTAAACATGACATTGAAACCACTTGCTTTTCTTCAAAACCAGTTTGACTGTTATTTTCTGGGTCCCTCACATACGAATTCCACAAAACTTTGTCTGGATATGACTGGATCATACCAGAAATATACAGTTGTATTGTGGCTAATTCAAATCCAGATCTTGCTACAGCCTCGGTGTTTGTTTGTGTTTTCTGGATATTCTCCATGGGCTTTATGGTTTTCAATGAATTTTAGCATGTAACATTATGTTTCCTGCTTGCAAATGTTAATTCGTTCCATATGCAGACAAAACTGCTACACATTCGTGTTTTCTAGACAGAAAGCTAGAGTACCCATGGCAAATATGATATTTGTGTTTGTATACATGATATTTTATCCATATCCCCAAGAAAAAGACTGCTTTTTGCTTTTCTCCCAATCCTGTTTGACTGTGATTTTCTGGGTCCATTGCATGCAAATGCCACAAAACTTTGTCCGGATATAACTGGATGAAACCAGAAATATGCAGTTGTTTTGTGGCTATCTCAATCACAGATCTTGCTACAGCCTCTGTATTTTTTTGTTTTTTCTGGATATTCTCTATGGACTTTATGGTTTGAATGAATTTTAGCAGGGAACATTTTGTTTTGTGCTGGCAAATGCTAATTGGTTCCACAAAGAGACAAAACTTCTACACACTTGTTTTCCAGGGAGAAAGCTAGAGCAACTGCGGGAAACAAACATGATATTTATGTTTGTAAACATGACATTTTATCCACTTGCCCAAGACAAAGACTGTGCTTCTCTGCAAAACCAGTTTGACTGTGAATTTCAGGGTCCATTGCATACCAATTCCACACTTTGTCTGTATATGACTGGATCATACCAGAAATATCCGGTTGTGTTGTGGCTAACTTAATCCCAGATCTTGCTATAGCCACTGTGTTTGTGTTTTCTGGATATCATCAATGGTATTTATCATTTGGAATGAATTTTAGTAGGGAACATTTTATTTTGTGCTGGCAAACGCTAATTGTTTGCACATGGAGAAAAAAACCTCTTCCCATTCATGTTTTTTATGGAAAAACCTAGAGCAAATGCTGCAAACATGATATTTATTTTTATAGACAGGACATTGAATCCACTTGCCCAGGAAAAAGATTGTGCTTTTCTCCAAAACCAGATTGACTTTGATTTTCTAGTTCCCCTGCATACAAATTCCACACTTTGTCCGGATATGACTGGATCATACTAGAAATATCCGGTTGTGTTGTGGCTAACTCAAATCCAGATCTTGCTACAGCCTCTGTGTTTGTTTGTGTTTTCTGGATATTCTGTATGGACTTTATGGTTTTCAATGAATTTTAGCATGCAACATTTTGTTTCGTGCTGGCAAAAACTAATTGGTTCCATATGCAGACAAAACCTGTACACATTTGTGTTTTCAAGGGAAAAAGCTAGAGTAACCACGGAAAACATGATATTTGTGTTTATATGGAGGATATTTTATCTACTTGCCGAAGAAAAAGACTAAGCTTTTCTCCAAAACCCGTTTCACTCTGATTTTCTGGGTCCATTGCCTACGAATTCCTCAACAATTTGTTCGGATATGACTGGATCAAACCAGAAATATCTGGTTGTGTTGTGGCTAACTCAAATCTATATCTTGCTACAGTCTCTGTGTGTATTTTCTTTATATTATCAGTGAACTTTATGGTTTTGAATGAATTTTAGTAGGGAGCATTTTGTTTTGTACTGGCAAACGCTTATTGGTTCCACATGGAGACACAAACTCTTTGCATTTGTGCTTTCTAGGAAGAAAGCTATGTGAAAACATGGCAAACATGTTATTTGTGTTTCTATACATGATATTTTAACCATTTGCCCAAGAAAAAACTAAGCTTTTCCCCAAAACCCATTTGACTCTGAGTTTCTGGGACCATTGCATAGGAATTCCCCAACAATTTGTACAGGTATGACTGGATCAAACCAGAAATATCCGTTTGTGTTGTGGCTAACTCAAATCAAGATCTTGCTACAGTCTCTGTATTTTTATTTTCTGGATATTATCAATGGACTCTGGTTTTGAATGAATTATAGCAGGGAACATTTTGTTTCCTGCTGGCAAACGCTAATTGTTTCCATATGTAGACAAAACCTCTACACATTCGTGTTTTCAAGGGAGAAAGCTAGAGTAACCACGCCAGACATGATATTTGAGTTTCTATATATGAAATTTTATCTGCTTGCCCAAGAAAAAACTTTGCTTTTCTCCAAAATCAGTTTGTGATTTTCTGGGTCCATTGCCAACAAATTCCCAACATTTTGTGCAGATATGACTGGATAAAACCAGAAATATCCAGTTGTGTTGTGGCTAACTCAAATCCAGATCTTGCTACAGCCTCTGCGTTTGTTTGTGATTTCTGGATATTCTCTATGGACATTATGGTTTTCAATGAATTTTAGCATGTAACATGATGCTTCGTGCTGGCAAATGCTAATTAGTTCCATATGCAGACAAAACCTGTACACATTTGTGTTTTGTAGAGAGAAAGCTAGAGCAACTGTGGGAAACAAACATGATATATATTTGAAAACTTCATATTTATCCACTTGCCCAAGAAAAAGACTTTGCTTTTCTCCAAATCCTGTCTGACTGTGTTTTTCTGGGTCCATTGCATATGAATTCGAAAAGAGTTTTTGGCAAATTACTGGATGGAACTGGAAAAATCTGGTTGTGCTGTGGCTAACTCAATCCCAGATCTTGCTCAGTCCCTGATTTTTTTTTTTTATATTATCAATCGGCTGTACAATTTTTGCAGGGAACATTTTCTTTTGTGCTGCCTAACACTAATTGGTTCCACATGGAGACAGAACCTTTGCACATTCGTGTTTTCTAGGGATAAAGCTAGAGCAAATGTGGGAAAAAAACAGGATATATGTGTTTGTATACATAACATTTTATCCACTTGCCCAAGAGAAAGATTTTACTTATTCCAAAACCACTTTGTGCAATTTGAGGTCCCTTGCATAAAAATTGCACAACACTTTGTCCAGATATGACTGGATCAAACTGGAAATATCCAGTTGTGTTTTGGCTAACTCAATACCAGATCTTGCTACAAATCTCTGTGTTTTCTGGATATTATCAATGGACCTTACTGGTTGGAAGGAATTTTGGCAGGGAACATTTCAGTTTGTGCTAGTAAATGCTAATGATTTCCACATGGAGAAAAAACTGCTACAAATTTGTGTTTTCTATTGAGAAAGCTAGAGCAACTGCTACAAGCATGCTATTTCTGTTTGTCAACATGACATGTTATCCACTTACCAAAGAAAAAGACTTTGCTTTTCTTCCAAACCAGTTTGACTGTGATTTTCTGCATCCATTCAATATGAATTCCACAATACTTCGGATATGACTGGATGAAATCAGACATATCCGTTTGTGTTGTGGCTATCTCAATCCCAGAGCTTGCTATGGGTTCTGTGTTTGTGTTTTAAGGATATGATCATTGGACTCTATCATTTTGAATGAATTTGAGCAGGGAACATTTTGTTTTGTGCTGCCAAACATGAATTGGTTCCATATGGAGACAAAAAATCTGCACATTCATGTTTTCTAGGATAAAGCTATAGCAAGCTCGGCAAAAAAAATGATACTTTTTATTTATTTATTTATTTTTATATATTTATTTATTTTTTTGACAGGCAGAGTGGATAGTGAGAGAGAGAGACAGAGAGAAAGGTCTTCCTTTTGCCGTTGGTTCACCCTCCAATGGCCGCCGCAGTAGCGCGCTGCGGCCGGCGCACCGCGCTGTTCCGATGGCAGGAGCCAGGTGCTTTTGCTGGTCTCCCATGGGGTGCAGGGCCCAAGGACTTGGGCCATCCTCCACTGCACTCCCTGGCCACAGCAGAGAGCTGGCCTGGAAGAGGGGCAACCGGGACAGGATCGGTGCCCCGACCGGGACTAGAACCCGGTGTGCCGGCGCCGCAAGGCGGAGGATTAGCCTAGTGAGCCGCCGCGCCGGCCGATACTTTTGTTTTTATACATGACATTTTATCCACTTGCCCAAGGAAAAGACTGCTTTTCTCCTAAAGCAGTTTGAGTATGAATTCCACTATACTTTGTCCAGATTTGAGTGGATGAAATCAGAAATATCTGGTTGTTTTGTGGCTATCTTAATCCCAGAGCTTGCTACAGTCTCTGTGTTTGTGTTTTCTGGATATGATCAATGGACTCTATTGTTTTGAATGAATTTCAGGAGGTTCATTTTGTTTTGTGCTGCCAAGCAAAAATTGGTTACACATGGAGACAAAAATACTGTAAATTCCTGTTGTCGAGGAGAAAGCTATAGCAACTCGGCAAAAACATATATTTTTTGTTTCTATACATGATATCTTATCTACTTGTCCAAGAAAAAGACTTTGCTTTTATCCAAAACCAGTTTGAGTGTGATTTTCTGAGTCTATTGCATACGAATTCCACAAAACTTTGTCCAGATATGACTGAATGAAATGAGAACTATCCACTAGTGTTGTGGCTAACTCAAGCCCGGATCATCCTACAGATGCTGTGTGTGTGTTTTCTGGATATTGTCAATGGACTTTACAGTTTTGAATGCACTTTAGCAGAGAACCTTTTATTTTGTGCTGGCAAATGCTAATTGTTTCCACATGGAGTCAAAACCTCTACACATTCGTGTTTTCTAGGCATAAAGCTAGAGCATCTGTGGCAAACAAACGTGATATTTGTGTTCTTTAACATGACATGTTACCCACTTGTCTAAGAAAAAGACTTTGCTGTTCTCAAAACCAGTTTGACTGTGATTGTTTGTGTCCATTGAATACGAATTCCACAATACTCTGTTGAGATATGACTGGATGAAACCAGAAATATCCTGTTGTGTTGTGGCTTACTCAATCCACAATCTTGCTACAGCATCTGTGTTTGTGCTTTCTGAATATTATCAATGGACTTTATGGTTTGGAATGAATTTTAGTAGGGAACATTTGGTTTTGTGCTGCCTAACACTAATTGGTTCCACATGGAGACAAAACCTTGGCACATTCGTGTTTTCTAGGGATAAAGCTAGAGCAAGTGTGGGAAACAAACAGGATATATGTGTTTGTATACATAACATTTTATCCACTTGCCCAAGAATAGGATTTTGCTTTTTCCAAAACCACTTTGACTATGTAATTCGAGGTCTCTTGCATAAGAACTGCACAACACTTTGTCCAGATATGACTGGATGAAACCAGAAATATCCAGTTTTGTTTGGGCTATCTCAATCCCAGATCTTGCTACAGTCTCTGTGTTTGTGTTTTCCTGTGATTATCAGTGGACCTTATGGGTTGCAAGGAATTTTAGCAGGGAACATTTTATTTTGTGCTAGTATATGCTAATGATTTCCACATGGAGAAAAAAAACTGCTACAAATTTGCATTTTCTATTGAGAAAGCTAGAGCCACTGCTGCAAACATGATATTTCTGTTGGTCAACATGACATGTTCTCCAATTACCCAAGGAAAAGACTTTGCTTTTCTTCCAAACCAGTTTGACTGTGATTGCCTGCATCCTTTGAATATGAATTCCAGGTTACTTTGTCCGGATATGACTGGATGAAATCAGGCATATCCAGTTGTGTTGTGGCTATCTCAATCCCAGAGCTTGCTATGGGCTCTGTGTTTGTGTTTTCTGGATACAATCAATGGACTCTGTCGTTTTGAATGAATTTGAGCAGGGAACATTTTGTTTTGTGCTGCCAAACATGAATTGGTTCCACATGGAGACAAAAAATCTGCACATTCATGTATTCTTGCAGAAATCTATTGCAAGCTGGAAAAAATATATGATATTTTTGTTTTTATGCATGGCATTTTATCCATTTGCCCAAGAAAAGGACTTTGCTTTTCTCCAAAACCAGTTTGAGTGTGATTTTCTGAGTCCATTGCATACGAATTCCACAACACTTTGTCCGGATATGACTGAAGGAAACCAGAACTATCCACCAGTGTTGTGGCTAACTCAAGCCCAGATCATCCTACAGATGCTGTGTTTGTGTTTTCTAGATATTGTCAATGGACTTTACGGTTCTGAATGAACTTTAGCACAGAACCATTTATTTTGTGCTGGCAAATGCTAATTATTTCCACGTGGAGTCAAAACCTCTCCACATTCGTGTTTTCTAGGGATAAAGCTAGAGAAACTGTGGCAAACAAACGTGATATTTGTGTTTGTAAACATGACATGTTATCCACTTGTCTAAGAAAAAGACTTTGCTTCTCCCGAAAACCAGTTTGACTGTGATTGTTTGGGTCTATTGAATACGAATTCCACAATACTCTGTCGAGATATGACTGAATGAAACCAGAAATATCCTGTTATGTTGTGGCTTATTCAATCCCAGATCTTGCCACAGCCTCTGTGTTTGTGTTTTCTGGATATTATCATTAGACTTTATGGTTTGGAATGAATTTGAGCAGGGAACATTTTGTTTTGTGCTGCCTAACACTAATTGGTTACACATGGAGACAAAACCTTGGCATATTCGTGTTTTCTAGGGATAAAACTAGAGCAAGTGCAGGAAATAAACATGATATATGTGTTTGTATACATTATATTTTATCCACTTGCCCAAGAATAGGATTTTGCTTTCTCCAAAACCACTTTGACTTTGCAATTCGAGGTCTCTTGCATAAGAACTGCACAACACTTTGTCCAGATATGACAGGATCAAACCAGAAATATCCAGTTGTGTTTTTGCTACCTCAATCCCAGATCTTGCTACAGTCTCTGTGTTTATGTTTTGTGGATATTATCAATGGACCTTACTGGTTGGAAGGAATTTTAGCAGGGAGCATTTTATTTGGTGCTAGTAAATGCTAATGATTTCCACATGGAGACAAAACCACGACAAATTTGTGTTTTCTATTGAGAAAGCTAGAGCAACTGCTGCAAACATACTATTTCTGTTTGTAATCATGACATGTTCTCCACTTACCCAAGAAAAATTCTTTGCTTTTCTTCCAAACCAGTTTGACTGTGATTGCCTGCATCCATTCAATATGAATTCCACAATACTTTGTCCGGATATGACTGGATGAAATCAGGCATATCCAGTTGTGTTGTGGCTATCTCAATCCCAGATCTTGCTACAGGCTCTGTGTTTGTGTTTACTGAATATGATCAATGGACTCTATCTTTTTGAATGAATTTCAGCAGGGAACATTTTGTTTTGTGCTGCCAAACATGAATGGGTTCCACATGGAGACAAAAAATCTGCACATTCATGTTTTCTAGGAGAAAGCTATAGCAAGCTCAGCAAAAAAATATGATATTTTTGTTTTAATACATGGCATTTTATCCACTTGCCCAAGAAAAAGACTTTGCTTTTCTCCAAAATCAGTTTAAGTGTAATTTTCTGAGTCCATTGCATACAAATTCCACAACACTTTGTCCAGATATGACTGAAGGAAACCAGAACTATCCACCAGTGTTGTGGCTAACTCAAGCCCAGATCATCCTACAGATGCTGTGTTTGCGTTTTGTGGATATTGTCTATGGACTTTATGGTTTTGAATGAACTTTAGCAGAGAACCTTTTATTTTGTGCTGGCAAATGCTAATGATTTCCACATGGAGTCAAAAAATCTACATATTCCTGTTTTCTAGGGATAAAGCTAGAGCAACTGCAGCAAACAAACATGATATTTGTGTTGTAAACATGACATGTTTTCCACTTGTCTAAGAAAAAGACTTTGCTTTTCTAAAAACCCAGTTTGACTGTGATGTTTTGGGTCCATTGAATACGAATTCCACAATACTCTGTCGAGATATGACTGGATGCAACCAGAAATATCCTGTTGTGTTGTGCCTTACTCAATCCCACATCTTGCTACAGCCTCTGTGTTTGTGTTTTCTGCATATTATCAATGGACTTTATGGTTTGGAATGAATTTGAGCAGGGAACATTTTGTTTTGTGCTGCCTAACACTAATTGGTTCCACATGGAGACAAAACCTTGGCACATTCGTGATTTCTAGGGATAAAACTAGAGTAAGTGTGGGAAACAAACATGATATATGTTTTTGTATACATAATATTTTATCCACTTTCCTAAGAATAGGATTTTGCTTTATCCAAAACCACTTTGACTTTGCAATTCGAGGTCTCTTGCATAAGAACTGCACAACACTTTGTCCAGATATGACAGGATCAAACCAGAAATATCCAGTTGTGTTTTTGCTACCTCAATCCCAGATCTTGCTACAGTCTCTGTGTTTGTGTTTTCCTGTGATTATCAGTGGACCTTATGGGTTGCAAGGCATTTCAGCAGTGAACATTTTATTTTGTGCTAGTAAAGGCTAATGATTTCCACATGGAGAAAAACTGCTACAAATTTGTGTTTTCTATTGCGAAAGCTAGAGCAACTGCTGCAAACATGATATTTCTGTTTGTAAACATGACATGTTATCTACTTGCCCACGAAAAAGACTTTGCTTTTCTCCAAAACCAGTTTGACTGTGATTTTTTGCGTCCATTTAATACGAATTCCACAATACTTTGTCCGGATATGACTGAATGAAACCAGAACTATCCACCAGTGTTGTGGCTAACGCAAGCCCAGATCACCCTTCAGATGCAGCGTTTGTGTTTTCTGGATATTGTCAATGGACTTTATGGTTTTGAATGAACTTTAGCAGAGAACCTTTTAGTTTGTGCTGGCAAATGCTAATGATTTCCACATGGAGTCAAAAAATCTACATATTCCTGTTTTCTAGGGATAAAGCTAGAGCAACTGCAGCAAACAAACATGATATTTGTGTTGTAAACATGACATGTTTTCCACTTGTCTAAGAAAAAGACTTTGCTTTTCTAAAAACCCAGTTTGACTGTGATGTTTTGGGTCCATTGAATACAAATTCCACAATACTCTGTCGAGATATGACTGGATGCAACCAGAAATGTCCTGTTGTGTTGTGCCTTACTCAATCCCACATCTTGCTACAGCCTCTGTGTTTGTGTTTTCTGCATATTATCAATGGACTTTATGGTTTGGAATGAATTTGAGCAGGGAACATTTGGTTTTGTGCTGCCTAATACATATTGGTTCCACATGGAGACAAAAACTTTGCACATTCATGTTTTCTAGGGATAAAGCTAGAGCAAGTGCGGGAAACAAACAGGATATATGTGTTTGTATACATAACATTTTATCCACTTGCCCAAGAATAGGATTTTGCTTTTTCCAAAACCACTTTGACTTTGCAATTCGAGGTCTCTTGCATAAGAACTGCACAACACTTTGTCCAGATATGACAGGATCAAACCAGAAATATCCAGTTGTGTTTTTGCTACCTCAATCCCAGATCTTGCTACAGTCTCTGTGTTTATGTTTTGTGGATATTATCAATGGACCTTACTGGTTGGAAGGAATTTTAGCAGGGAGCATTTTATTTGGTGCTAGTAAATGCTAATGATTTCCACATGGAGACAAAACCACGACAAATTTGTGTTTTCTATTGAGAAAGCTAGAGCAACTGCTGCAAACATACTATTTCTGTTTGTAATCATGACATGTTCTCCACTTACCCAAGAAAAAGACTTTGCTTTTCTTCCAAACCAGTTTGACTGTGATTGCCTGCATCCATTCAATATGAATTCCACAATACTTTGTCCGGATATGACTGGATGAAATCAGGCATATCCAGTTGTGTTGTGGCTATCTCAATCCCAGATCTTGCTACAGGCTCTGTGTTTGTGTTTACTGAATATGATCAATGGACTCTATCTTTTTGAATGAATTTCAGCAGGGAACATTTTGTTTTGTGCTGCCAAACATGAATGGGTTCCACATGGAGACAAAAAATCTGCACATTCATGTTTTCTAGGAGAAAGCTATAGCAAGCTCAGCAAAAAAATATGATATTTTTGTTTTAATACATGGCATTTTATCCACTTGCCCAAGAAAAAGACTTTGCTTTTCTCCAAAATCAGTTTAAGTGTAATTTTCTGAGTCCATTGCATACAAATTCCACAACACTTTGTCCAGATATGACTGAAGGAAACCAGAACTATCCACCAGTGTTGTGGCTAACTCAAGCCCAGATCATCCTACAGATGCTGTGTTTGCGTTTTGTGGATATTGTCTATGGACTTTATGGTTTTGAATGAACTTTAGCAGAGAACCTTTTATTTTGTGCTGGCAAATGCTAATTGTTTCCACATGGAGTCAAAACCTCTACACATTCGTGTTTTCTAGGCATAAAGCTAGAGCATCTGCGGCAAACAAATGTGATATTTGTGTTTGTAAACATGACATGTTATCCTCTTTTCTAAGAAAAACACTTTGCTTTTCTCTAAAACCTGTTTACTGTGATTGTTTGGGTCCATTGAATACGAATTCAACAATACTCTGTTGAGATATGACTGGATGAAACCAGAAATATCCTGTTGTGTTGTGGCTATCTCAATGCCAGAGCTTGCTACAGCCTCTGTGTTTGTGTTTTCTGGATATTATCATTAGACTTTATGGTTTGGAATGAATTTGAGCAGGGAACATTTTGTTTTGTGCTGCCAAACATGAATTGGTTCCACATGGAGAGAAAAAATCTGCACATTCATGTTTTCTAGGAGAAAGTTAGGGCAAGTTCAGCCAAAAAAACATGATATTTTTGTTTTCATACGTGGCATTTTATCCACTTGCCCAAGAAAAAGTCTTTGCTTTTCTCCAAAACCAGTTTGACTGTGATTTTTTGGGTCCATTGAATACGAATTCCATAATACTCTGTCGAGATATGACTGGAGGAAACCAGAAATATCCTGTTTTGTTATGGCTTACTCAATCCAAGATCATGCTACAGCCTCTGTGATTGTGTTTTCTGGATATGATCAATGGACTTTAGGGTTTGCAATGAATTTTAGCAGGGAACATTTTGTTTTGTGCTGCCAAACATGAATGGGTTCCACATAGAGACAAAAAATCTGCACATTCATCTTTTCTATGAGAAAGCTATTACAAGCTCGGCAAAAAAAAAAATGATACTTTTGTTTTATGCATGGCATTTTATCCACTTGCCCAAGAAAAAGACTGTGCTTTTCTCCAAAACCAGTTTGAGTGTGCTTTTCTGAGTCCATTGCATCCGAATTCCACAACACTTTGTCCGGATATGACTGAATGAAACCAGAACTATCCACCAGTGTTGTGGCTTACTCAACCCTGATCATCCTACAGATGATGTGTGTGTGTTTTCTGGATATTGTCAATGGGCTTTACGGTATTGAATGAACTTTAGCAGAGAACCTTTTATTTTGTGCTGGCAAATGCTAATTATTTCCATGTGGAGTCAAAACCTCTCCACATTCGTGTTTTCCAGGGATAAATCAAGAGCAACTGTGGCAAAGAAACGTGATATTTGTGTTTGTAAACATGACATGTTATCCACTTGTCTAAGAAAAAGACTTTGCTTCTCCCGAAAACCAGTTTGACTGTGATTGTTTGTGTCCATTGAATACGAATTCCACAATACTCTGTTGAGATATGACTGGATGAAACCAGAAATATCCTGTTGTGTTGTGGCTTACTCAATCCCAGATCTTGCTACAGCCTCTGTGTTTGTGTTTTCTGGATATTATCAATGGACTTTATGGTTTGGAATAAATTTGAGCAGGGAACATTTTGTTTTGTGCTGCCTAACACTAATTGGTTCCACATGGAGACAAAACCTTGGCATATTCGTGTTTTCTAGGGATAAAACTAGAGCAAGTGCGGGAAACAAACATGATATATGTTTTTGTATACATAATATTTTATCCACTTTCCCAAGAATAGGATTTTGCTTTATCCAAAACCACTTTGACTTTGCAATTCGAGGTCTCTTGCATAAGAACTGCACAACACTTTGTCCAGATATGACAGGATCAAACCGGAAATATCCAGTTGTGTTTTTGCTACCTCAATCCCAGATCTTGCTACAGTCTCTGTGTTTGTGTTTTCCTGTGATTATCAGTGGACCTTATGGGTTGCAAGGCATTTCAGCAGTGAACATTTTATTTTGTGCTAGTAAAGGCTAATGATTTCCACATGGAAAAAAACTGCTACAAATTTGTGTTTTCTATTGCGAAAGCTAGAGCAACTGCTGCAAACATGATATTTCTGTTTGTAAACATGACATGTTATCCACTTGCCCAAGGAAAAGACTTTGCTTTTCTCCAAAACCAGTTTGACTGTGATTTTTTGCGTCCATTTAATACAAATTCCACAATACTTTGTCCGGATATGACTGAATGAAACCAGAACTATCCACCAGTGTTGTGGCTAACGCAAGCCCAGATCACCCTTCAGATGCAGTATTTGTGTTTTCTGGATATTGTCAATGGACTTTATGGTTTTGAATGAACTTTAGCAGAGAACCTTTTATTTTGTGCTGGCAAATGCTAATGATTTCCACATGGAGTCCAAAAATCTACATATTCCTGTTTTCTAGGGATAAAGCTAGAGCAACTGCAGCAAACAAACATGATATTTGTGTTGTAAACATGACATGTTTTCCACTTGTCTAAGAAAAAGACTTTGCTTTTCTAAAAACCCAGTTTGACTGTGATGTTTTGGGTCCATTGAATACGAATTCCACAATACTCTGTCGAGATATGACTGGATGCAACCAGAAATGTCCTGTTGTGTTGTGCCTTACTCAATCCCACATCTTGCTACAGCCTCTGTGTTTGTGTTTTCTGCATATTATCAATGGACTTTATGGTTTGGAATGAATTTGAGCAGGGAACATTTGGTTTTGTGCTGCCTAATACATATTGGTTCCACATGGAGACAAAAACTTTGCACATTCGTGTTTTCTAGGGATAAAGCTAGAGCAAGTGCGGGAAACAAACAGGATATATGTGTTTGTATACATAATATTTTATCCACTTGCCCAAGAATAGGATTTTGCTTTCTCCAAAACCACTTTGTGCAATTTGAGGTCCCTTGCATAAGAACTGTACAACACTTTGTCCAGATATGACTGGATAAAACCGGAAATATGCAGTTGTGTTTTTGCTAACTCAATCCCAGATCTTGCTACAGTCTCTGTGTTTTTGTTTTCTGGATATGATCAATGGACTTTATCGCTTGGAATGAATTTTAGCAGGGAACATTTTGTTTTGTGCTGCCAAACATGAATTGGTTTAACATGGAGACAAAAATTCTGAAAATTCATGTTTTCTAGGAGAAAGCTATAGCAAGCTCGGCAAAAAAAGATGATGTTTTTGTTTTTATACATGGCATTTTATCCATTTGCCCAAGAAAAGGACTTTTCTTTTATCCAAAACTAGTTTGAGAGTGATTTTCTGAATCCATTGCATATGAATTCCACACCACTTTGTCCGGATATGACTGAATGAAACCAGAATTATCCACCAGTGTTGTGGCTAACTCAAGCCCAGATCACCCTTCAGATGCTGTGTGTGTGTTTTCTGGATATTGTCAATGGACTTTACGGTTCTGAATGAACTTTAGCAGAGAACCTTTTATTTTGTGCTGGCAATTGCTAATTGTTTCCCCATGGAGTAAATACCTCTCCAAATTCGTGTTTTCTAGGGATAAAGACATTGCAACTGCAGCAAACAAACGTGATATTTGTGTTCTTTAAACATGACATGTTACCCACTTGTCTAAGAAAAAGACTTTGATTTTATCCAAAACCAGTTTTACTGTGATTGTTTGGGTCCATTGAATAGGAATTCCACAATACTCTGTCCAGATATGACTGGATGAAACCAGAAATGTCCTGTTGTGTTGTGGCTTACTCAATCCCAGATCTTGCTACAGCCTCTGTGTTTGTGTTTTCTGCACAATGGACTTTATGGTTTGGAATGAATTTGAGCAGGGAACATTTTGTTGTGTGCTGCCTAACACTAATTGGTTCCACATGGAGACAAAACCTTGGCACATTCATGTTTTCTAGGGATAAAGCTAGAGCAAGTGCGGGAAACAAACAGGATATATGTGTTTGTATACATAACATTTTATCCACTTGCCCAAGAATAGGATTTTGCTTTTTCCAAAACCACTTTGACTGTGCAATTCGAGGTCTCCTGCAGAAGAATTGCACAACACTTTGTCCAGATATGACTGGATCAAACCGGAAATATCCAGTTGTGTTTTGGGTAACTGAATCCCAGACTTGCTACAGTCTCTGTGTTTGTGTTTTCCTGATATTATCAGTGGACCTTATGGGTTGGAAGGAATTTTAGCAGTGAATATTTTATTTTGTGCTAGTAAAGGCTAATGATTTCCACATGGAGAAAAAGCACTACAAATTTTTGTTTTCTATTGAGAAAGCTAGAGCAACTGCTGCACACATTGTATTTCTGTTTGTAAACATGACATGTTATCCACTTGCCCAAGGAAAAGACTTTGCTTTTCTCCAAAACCAGTTTGAGTGTGATTTTCTGCATCCATTATATATGAATTCCACAATAATTTGTCCAGATATGACTGGATGAAATCAGACATATCCGGTTGTGTTGTGGCTATCTCAATCCCAGATCTTGCTACAGCCTTTATATTTGTGTTTTCTTGATATTATCAATGGACTTTATGGTTTGGAATGAATTTGAGCAGGGAACATTTTGTTTTGTGCTGCCAAACATGAATTGGTTCCATATGGAGACAAAAAATCTGCACATTCATGTTTTCTAGGAGAAAGCTATAGCAAGCTCGGCAAAAAAAAAAAAAATGACATTTTTGGTTTTTGTACATGGCAGTTTATCCACATGCCCAAGAAAAAGACTGTGCTTTTCTCCAAAACCAGTTTGAGTGTGCTTTTCTGAGTCCATTGCATCCGAATTCCACAACACTTTGTCCGGATATGACTGAAGGAGACCAGAACTATCCACCAGTGTTGTGGCTAACACAAGCCCAGATCATCCTACAGATGCTGTGTGTGTGTTTTCTGGATATTGTCAATGGACTTTACGGTTTTGAATGAACTTTAGCAGAGAACCTTTTATTTTGTGCTGGCAAATGCTAATTGTTTCCACATGGAGTCAAAACCTCTCCACATTCGTGTTTTCTAGGGATAAGCTAGAGCAACTGCAGCAAACAAACGTGATATTTGTGTTTGTAAACATGACATGTTATCTACTTGTCTAAGAAAAACACTTTGCTTTTCTCCAAAACCAGTTTGACTGTGATTTTTTGGGTCCATTGAATATGAATTCCACAATACTCTGTTGAGATATGACTGGATGAAACCAGAAATATCCTGATGTGTTGTGGCTTACTCAATCCCAGATCTTCCTACAGCGTCTGTATTTGTGTTTTCTCCATATTATCAATGGACTTCATGGTTTGGAAAAGATTTTATTAGGGAGCATTTTGTTTTGTGCTGGCTAACACTAATTGGTTCTACATGGAGACAAAACCTTGGCATATTCGTGTTTTCTAGGGATAAAGCTAGAGCAAGTATGGGAAACAAACATGATATATGTGTTTGTATACTTAAGATTTTATCCACTTGCCCAAGAATAGGATTTTGCTTTTTCCAAAACCACTTTGACTTTGAAATTCGAGGTCTCTTGCATAAGAACTGCACAACACTTTGTCCAGATATGACTGGATCAGACCGGAAATATCCAGTTTTGTTTTGGGTAACTCAATCCCAGATCTTGCTACAGTCTCTGTGTTTGTGTATTCCTGATATTATCAATGGACCTTATGGGTTGGATGGAATTTTAGCAGTGGGCATTTCATTTTGTGCTAGAAAATGCTAATGATTTCCACATGGAGAAAAACTGCTAAAATTTTTTGTTTTCTATTGCGAAAGCTAGAGCAACTACTGCAAACATGATATTTCTGTTTGTAAACATGACATGTTATCCACTTGCCCACGAAAAAGACTTTGCTTTTCTCCTAAACCAGTTTGGGTGTGATTTTCTGAGTCCATTGCATATGAATTCCACAACACTTTGTCCAGATATGACTGAATGAAAGCAGAAGTATCCACCAGTGTTGTGGCTAACTCAAGCCCAGATCATCCTACAGATGCTGTGTTTGTGTTTTCTGGATATTGTCAATGGACTTTACGGTTTTGAATGCACTTTACCAGAGAACCTTTTATTTTGTGCTGGCAAATGCTAATTGTTTCCATATGGAGTCAAAACCTCTACACATGTGTGTTTTCTAGGGATAAAGCTAGAGCAACTGCAGCAAACAAACGTGATATTTCTGTTTGTAAACATGACATTTATCCACTTGTCTAAGAAAAACACTTGGCTTTTCTCCAAAACCAGTTTGACTGTGATTGTTTGGGTCCATTGAATACGAGTTCCATAATACTCTGTCGAGATATGACTGGATGAAACCAGAAATATCCTGTTTTGTTGTGGCTCACTCAATCCCAGATCTTCCTACAGCGTCAGTATTTGTGTTTTCTCCATATTATCAATGGACTCTATGGTTTGGAAAAGATTTTATTAGGGAACTTTTTGTTTTGTGCTGGTTAACACTAATTGTTTCCACATGGAGACAAAACCCTGGCACATTGGTGTTTTTTAGAGATAAAGCTAGATCAAGTGCGGGAAACAAACATGATATATGTGTTTGTATACTTAACATTGTATCCACTTGCCCATGAATAGGATTTTGCTTCTTCGAAAACCACTTTGTGCAATTCGAGGTCCCTTGCAAAAGAATTGCACAACACTTTGTCCATATATGACTGGATGAAACCGGAAATATGCAGTTGTGTTTTGGCTAACTCAATCCCAGATCTTGCTACAGTCTCTGTGTTTCTGTTTTCTGGATGTTATCAATGGACCTTATGGGTTGGAAGGAATTGTAGCAAGGAACATTTTACTTTGTGCTAGTAAATCCTAATGATTTCCACATGGAGAAAAACTGCTAAAATTTTTTGTTTTCTATTGAGAAAGCTAGAGAAATGCTGCAAACATGATATTTCTGTTTGTAAACATGACATGTTATCCACTTATCCAAGAAAAAGACTTTGCTTTTCTTCCAAACCAGTTTGACCATGATTTTCTTCATCCATTGAATATGAATTCCACAATACTTTGTCCGGATATGACTGGATGAGATTAGACCTATCCGGTTGTATTGTGGCTATATCAATCCCAGATCTTGATACAGCCTCTATATTAGTGTTTGCTGGATATTATCGATGGACTTTATCGTTTTGAATGAATTTGAGCAGGGAACATTTTGTTTTGTGCTGCCAAACATGAATTGGTTCCACATGGAGACAAAAAATCTGCACATTCATGTTTTCTAGGAGAAAGCTATAGCAAGCGTGGCAAAAACATATGAGATTTTTGCTTTTATAAATGGCATTTTATCCACTTGCCCAAGTAAAAGACTTTGCTTTTCTCCTAAACCAATTTAAGTGTGATTTTCTGAGTCCATTGCATAATAATACCACAACACTTTGTCCGGATATGACTGAATGAAACCAGAATTATCCACCAGTGTTGTGGCAAACTGAAGCCCAGATCATCCTACATATGCTGTGTTTGTGATTTCTAGATATTGTCACTGGACTTTACGGTTGTGAATGAACTTTAGCAGAGTACCTGTTAATTTGTGCTGGCAAATGCTAATTGTTTCCACATGGAGTCAAAACTTCTACACATTAATGTTTTCTAGGGATAAAGCCAGAGCAACTGTGGCAAACAAATGTGATATTTCTGTTTGTAATCATGATATGTTCTCCACTTTCCACAAGAAAAAGACTTTGCTTTTCTTCCAAACCAGTTTGAGTGTGATTTTCTGAGTCCATTGCATATGAATTCCACAGCACTTTGTCCGGATATGACTCGATGAAATCAGACATATCTGGTTGTGTTGTGGCTATCTCAATCCCAGATCTTGCCACAGCCTCTATATTTGTGTTTTCTGGATATTATCAATGGACTTTATCATTTTGAATGAATTTGAGCAGGGAACATTTTGTTTTGTGCTGCCAACATGAATTGGTTCCACATGGAGACAAAAAATCTGCGTTTTCTAGGAGAAAGCTATAGCCAGCTCGGCAAAAAATATGATATTTTTGTTTTTATAATTGGTAGTTTATCAACTTGCCCAAGAAAAAGACTTTGCTTTTCTCCAAAACCAGTTTGAGTGGGATTTTCTGAGTCCATTGCATACAAATTCCACAACACTTTGTCCAGATATGACTGAATGAAACCAGAACTATCCACCAGTGTTGTGGCTAACTCAAGCATAGATCATCCTACAGATGCTGTGTGTGTGTTTTCTGGATATTGTCAATGGACTTTACGGTTTTGAATGAACTTTAGCAGAGAACCTTTTATTTTGTGCTGGCAAATGCTAATTGTTTCCATATGGAGTCAAAACCTCTCCACATTTGTATTTTCTAGGGATAAAGCTAGGGCAACTGCAGCAAACAAACGTGATATTTGTGTTCTTTAAACATGACATGTTATCTACTTATCTAAGAAAAAGACTTTGCTTTTCTAAAAAACCAGTTTGACAGTGATTGTTTGGGTCCATTGAATACGAATTCCACAATACTCTGTTGAGATATGACTGGATGAAACCAGAAATATCCTGTTGTGTTGTGGCTTACTCAATCCACAATCTTGCTACAGCATCTGTGTTTGTGTGTTCTGGATATTATCAATTGACTTTATGGTTTGGAATGAATTTTAGCAGGGAACCTTTTATTTTGTGATGTAAATGCTAATTGTTTCCACATGGAGTCAAAACCTTGGCACATTCGTGTTTTCTAGGGATAAAGCTAGAGCAAGTGTGGGAAACAAACAGGATATATGTGTTTGTATACATAACATTTTATCCACTTGCCCAAGAATAGGATTTTGCTTTTTCCAAAACCACTTTGACTGTGCAATTCGAGGTCCCTTGCATAAGAATTGCACAACACTTTGTCCAGATATGACTGGATCAAACCGGAAATATCCAGTTGTGTTTTTGCTACCTCAATCCCAGATCTTGCTACAGTCTCTGTGTTTGTGGTTTCTGGATTTTATCAATGGACCTTACGGTTTGGAAGGTATTTTAGCAGTCAACATTTTATTTTGTGATAGTAGATGCTAATTAATTCAACATGGAGAAAAAACCATGACAAATTTGTGTTTTCTAATTAGAAAGCTAGAGCAACTGCTGCACACATTTTATTTCTGTTTGTAAACATGATATGTTCTCCACTTAACCAAGAAAAAGACTTTGCTTATCTTACAAACCAGTTTGTGATTTTCTGCATCCATTGAATATGAATTCCACAATACTTTGTCAGGATATGACTGGATGAAATCAGACATATCCGGTTGTGCTGTGGCTATCTCAATCCCAGAGCTTGCTACAGCCTCTGTGTTTGTGTTTTCTGTATATGATCAATGGACTTTAGGGTTTGGAATGAATTTTAGCAGGGAACATTTTGTTTTGTGCTGCCAAACATGAATTGGTTCCACATGGAGACAAAAAATCTGCACATTCATGTTTTCTAGGAGGAAGCTATAGCAAGCTCGGCAAAAAATATGATATTTTTGTTTTTATACATGGCATTTTATCCACTTGCCCAAGGAAAGACTTTGCTTTTCTCCTAAACCAATTTAAGTGTGATTTTCTGAGTCCATTGCATAGAAATTTCTCAACCCTTTTCTAGATATGACTGAATGAAACCAGAACTATCCACCAGTATTGTGGCTAACTCAAGCCCAGATCATCCTACAGATGCTGTGTTTGTGTTTTCTGGATATTGTCAATGTACTTTACGGTTTTGAATGAACTTTAGCAGAGAACTTGTTAATTTGTGCTGCCAAATGCTAATTGTTTCCACATGGAGTCAAAAACTCTACACATTCGTATTTTCTACGACTAATGCTAGAGCAACTGTGGCAAACAAACGTGATATTTGTGTTTGTAAACATGACATGTTATCCACTATTCTAAGAAAAAGACTTTGCTTTTCTAAAAACCAGTTTGACTGTGATTGTTTGGGTCCATTGAATACGAATTCCACAATACTCTGTTGAGATATGACTGGATGAAACCAGAAATATCCTGTTGTGTTGTGGCTTACTCAATCCCAGATCTTGCTACATCCTCTGTGTTCGTGTTTTCTTGATATTATCAATTGACTTTATGGTTTGGAATGAATTTTAGCAGGGAACATTTTGTTTTGTGCTGCCTAACACTAATTGTTTCCACATGGATTCAAAACCTCTCCAAATTCGTGTTTTCTAGGGATAAAGCTAGAGCAAGTACGGGAAACAAACATGATATATGTGTTTGTACACGTAACATTTTATCCACTTGCCCAAGAGAAAGATTTCACTTTTCCAAAACCAGGTTGACTGTGATTTTCTTCATCCATTGAATATAAATTCCACAATACTTTGTCCGGATATGACTGGATGAAATCAGACATATCCAGTTGTGTTGTGGCTATCTCAATCCCAGATCTTGCTACAGCCTCTATATTTGTTTTTTTCTTGATATTTTCAATGGACTTTATCATTTAGAATGAATTTGAGCAGGGAACATTTAGTTTTGTGCTGCTAAACATGAATTGGTTCCACATGGAGACAAAAAATCTGCACATTCATGTTTTCTAGGAGAAAGGTATGGCAAGCCTTAAAAGTGAAAACATGATATTTTTGTTTTTATACATGGCAGTTAATCCATTTGCCCAAGAAAAAGACTTTGCTTTTCTCCAAAACCAGTTTGAGTGTGATTTTCTGAGTCCATTGCATACGAATTCCACAACACTTTGTCCGGATATGACTGAATGAAACCAAAACTATCAGCAGCAGGGATCATTTTATTTTGTGCTAGTAAATGCTAATGATTTCCACATGGAGAAAAACCGCTATAAATTAGTGTTCTCTATTGATAAAGCTAGAGCAACTGCTGCACACATGGTATTTCTGTTTGTAAACATGACGTTATCCACTTGTTTAAGAAAAAGACTTTGCTGTTCTCCAAAACCAGTTTGACTGTGATTGTTTGGGTCCATTGAATACAAATCACACAATTCTTTGTCGAGATATGACTGGATGAAATCAGAAATATCCTGTTGTGTTGTGGCTTACTGAATCCCAGATCTTGCTATAGCCTCTATGTTTGTTTTTTCTGGATATTATCGATGGACTTTATCGTTTTGAATGAATTTTAGCAGGGAACATTTTGTTTGTGCTGGTAAATGCTAATTGTTTTCACATTGAGAAAACGCCTCTTACATATTCCAGAATTCTAGGGAGAATGCTAGAGCAACAGCAGGAAAATGATACTTATGTTTGTAAACATGATGTTGAATCCGCTTACCCATGAAAAAGACTGTGCTTTTCTCCAAAACCAACTTGTCTGTGATTTTCTGTGTGCATTGCATACGAATTCCACAACACTTTGTCCCATAATGAAAGCATCAAACCAGAAATATTCAGTTGTGTTATGGCTAACTCAAATCCCGATCTTGCTACAGCCTCTATGTTTGTTTCTGTTTTCTGATATTCTCTTTGGTCTTTATGGGTTTGAATGAATTTTAGCAGTGAGGTTTTTGGTTTTTGCTGGCAAACACTAATTATTTCCACATGGAGAGAACATCTCAACGCATTTGTGTTTTCTAGGGAGAAAGCTAGAGCGATTGTCGGAAAGAATCATATTTATGTTTGTAAACATGACATTGAATCCACTTGCCCAGGAAAAAGACTGTGCTTTTCTCCAAAACCAGTTTGACTGTGTTTTTCTGGGGCCATTGCTTACAAATTCCACAATACTTTGTCAGATATGACTGGATGAAACCAGAAATATGCTGTTGTGTTGTGGCTAACTCAATCCCACATCTTGCTACAGCCTCTGTGTTTGTGCTTTCTGGAGATTATCAATGGACTTTACGGTTTGGAATGAATTTTCAGGGAACATTTAGTTTTGTGCTGCCAAATGCTAATTGGTTCCATATGCAGACAAAACCTCTACACATTCGTGTTTTCTAGGGAGAAAGCTACAGCAACTGCAGGAAACAAACATAATATTTATGTTTGTAAACATGACATTGAATCCACTTGGCCAGAAAAAGGACTGTGCTTTTCTCTAAAACCTGTTTGTGCTTTTCTGGGTCCTTTGCATATTATCAATGGGATTTAAAGTTTGGAATGAATTTTAGCAGGGAACATTTTGTTTTGTGCTGGCAAACACTAATTGGTTCCATATGCAGAGAAAACCTCTACACATTATTTAATTTATTTACAAATTGTTGGTTGGAACAGTTTTTAAAACATTTTAGAGTCCGGTGCTATGATGTAATGTGTAAAGTCGCCACCTACAGTGCTGGCATCCCATATGGGCACCAGTTCGAGTCCTAGCAGCTCCACTTCTGATCCTGCTCCCTGCTATGGCCTGGGAAAGCAGTAGAAGATGGTCCAAGTGTTTGGGCCCCTGCACCTGCGTGGCAGACCTGGAAGAAACTCCTGGCTCTTGGCTTCAGATCAGCACAGCGCTGGCTGTTGTGGCCATTTGGAGAGTTAACCAGCAGATGGAAGACTGACCTCTCTCTCTCTGTCTCTGTCTCTGTCTCTCTCTCTCTCTCTGTATCTCTGCCTCTCTGCAACTCTGCCTTTCAAATAAATAAATCTTTAAAAAAACATGATAATTGCTAATGCTAATACTTTATAAAAGCAGCCTCCATCAGAGGTGCTTCCCCCTTAAAGTTAATCATTAATATTTTAGCTCCCTGGCTTATGCAGTGGGCCAAGCCATGTTGAGTCTAGGCAGGCACTATTTGCTCTTACCAGCCGGCTTGGTAACAGAAATTCCATTGCACTGGACAGTTGGCTGGTCCAATGCCACAGTGTACTATGCCATTTTCCAAACAACAGCTGCCACCTAAGTCCTTATTTTTCTAAAGCTTCAGGTCGGTTCAATAAACTAAACTGCTCTAAGCCATTCAAATAACTGATAATTCTCCAAAGGAATGACGTAGCTTTTCTAAGTTAATTTGTATTTTTTAGTCAGGGATATAAGCAAGAACCTAGACAAGGGGGAGAATATAGACAGAATTGTTTATAGTTTTTAAAAAAGATTTATTTATTTGAAAGAGTTACACATAGAGAGAATGAGAGAGAGAGAGAGAGAGAGAGAGAGAGAGAGAGAGAGGTCTTCCATCCACTGGTTCACTCCCCAGTTAGCCACCATGGCCAGAACTGTGACAATCTGAAGCCAGGAGCCAGAAGCTTCTCCCACGTCTCCCACATGAGTGCAGGAGCCCAAAGACCTGTGCCATGCTCCACTGCTTTCCCAGGCCACAGCAGAGTGTTGGATCAGAAGAGGAGTAGCCAGGACTCAAACTGGCACCCCTGTGGGATCTGGCCCTGTAGGGGGCAGCTTTAACCACTACACCACAGTGCCGGCCCTTGGTACTTGTACGTGCATCTGGTAGTATATAAGGTCAGCCAAAGGCCCCAGGAGGCACTGAGGATAAACAGAAGGCTCAGGGTAGGTGTGCTGTGGCAGAGTGCAACCCCACATGTTTTTTTTTAATTTGTGGCAGAGCTTTCATTGGGCATTGTGGCTTAAATCACTGCCTGTGATGCTATCATCCCATATGGGTTCCAGTTCACGTCTAGCAGCCCTACTTCCTATCCAGCTCCCTGCTAACAGCCTGGAAAAGCAGTGAAAGATACACCAAGTGGTTGCAGACACAGATGAAGCTCCTGGCTTTGACCTGGCCCAGTCCTGGCTGTTGGAACCATTTGGGAAGTGAACCAGCAGATGGAAGATATTTACTTCTCTCTCTCTCTCTCTGTGTCATTCTGTCTTTCAAATAAATAATTCTTTTCAGAAGACATTCTTTTGAGAGAGAGAGAAAGACAGATAGACAGGTAGATGGATGTTCCATTTGCTGGTTCATTCCCCAGACTGTCACAACAGCTAGGAATGGGCCAGGCCAAAGCTAGGATCCAGGACTTTCTTCCAGACCTCCCACATAATTAAAAACAATAAAATAATGTGTATAAATACTGCATTATTAATTGTGGTACATGTACCATATTATTATACATAGTGAAAACTGGCGGTTAGTATGTATGAAGTCTGTTTTGTCTGTGCAGTTTTTCCATAAATCTAAAAACTACTCTACAATGAAAATTAGTTTGAAAAGATGGGAAAGACTCATAACCTAGAATTTAAACATAGACAATTAGAGAGCTGAATTCATAAAGAAAAGGATTCCTTTTGATCTAGAAACAATTACTCATTGATTGTTTCTTCTGAGTAGTAAAATGGAGGAGAGAATAGTCACAATTGCTGGGAAAGTATCTGATTTTGCTTACAAAATTGATTTGATTCAGTTTTTTTTGGACAGGCAGAGTGGACAGTGAGAGAGAGACAGAAAGGTCTCCCTTTGCCATTGGTTCACCATCCAATGGCCACCATGGCCTGCATGCTGCAGCTGGTGCATTGCACTGATCTGAAGGCAGGAACCAGGTGCTTCTCCTGGTCTCCCATGTGGTTGCAGGGCCCAAGCACTTGGGCCATCCTCCACTGCACTCCCAGGCCACAACAGAGAGCTGGCCTGGAAGAGGGGCAACTGGGACAGAATCTGGTGCCCTGACAGGGACTAGAACCCAATATGCCAGTGCTGCATGTGGAGGATTAGCCTATTCAGCCATGGTGCTGGCCTGATTCAGTTTTTTTTAAAGACTTATTTATTTATAGGAAAGTCAGTGTTACAGAGAGCGAAGGAGAGGCAGAAACAGAGACAGAGGTCCTCCATCCGCTGGTTCACTCCCCAATTGTCCACAACAGCCAGAGCTAAGCCTATCTGGAGCCAGGAGCTTCCTCCAGATCTCTCATATGGGTGCAGGGGCCCAAGGACCTGGGCCATCCTCCATTGTTTTTCCAGGCCAGAGCAGAAAGCTGGATCAGAAGTGGAGCAGCCAGGACTTGAACCAGTGCCCACATGGGATGCCAGCACTGCAGGCTGTGCCTTTACCTGCTACAACAAAGCACCAGCCCCTCTGATTCAGTTTGTACAGAAGGTTTCTGAGTTGAATCCCACCAAAGGAAATTTTCATTTCAAATTTCTTGTAGAGAGATCTGCCAAGTTATCCTCTAAAGAGACTCTACCGTATTATAAGCCTCCCAAGTGTTAGTGAGAGGTCCTCACTTCCGCCTACCTTCATCAACACGTGTTAGTTATCACACAGCCTGTTTGCAATTCCTCTATCACAATGACTGTTTGCAATTCCTTGAGATGCCTCAAAGCTGCCATCTTCAAGTTTTCCTTCCTTCTCTCCAGCTCTCTAATCCAACAGAGAATGTCAGTGGGGAAACCTGGAAATATACAATCTGGGTCAAATTATCAGGAGGAATAAATTCCTACTGCTGTAGCTCCAAGGAAAATCATCTACAAGGATTCTGCATCACATCCTTTGTATAAATGGAATCTCTTTGTTTGCTACATTCCACACTTGATTGAATGCTTCCATTTGAATCAACAGCTCCTAATTTTTATTCATTACTCCTTTGCTGGAGCTGGGGTGACAGTAAGGGTGGAAGAAAAGAAAGGAAAAAAACTAAAAGTACCAGATTGAAAAATAGGAACAAATGGGCAGGAAGAATAGAGGTGATGGGGTAAAGATTAGCTTTGGGGAAAAAAGCCAACTTAAATCCTCGAAGCAAAATTCCTTCCTTAACTCCAACACTACTGCCCTCACTCCAGAGCTCTAAGGACAGGGTCCAAGGGCAGGCATGGTTTGCCGGGGGAAGGCACAGTGGAAGGGGCACTGACAGCCCTATTTTCCTGAAAGCAACCTCCCCACCCCAACTTCTGATCCCACTGCCAAGAATCAGCTTCATAGAAGAAACCACTTAGGGCCAAGGCTTGGGGAAAACCACAGACCCATGTCCTCATGCCCTTTACAACTCTTTGAAATCACGATGTTGCTAGAGAATGTGAGATCATGGCCAAGCTGCTTCTAAGGAACACACAGATGGGGCTGCTGTTGTGGCAAAACAGGTTAAAGCACTGACTGCAACAATGTCAGCATATGAGCACAGGTTCAAGCCCCAGCCTCTTAGAATCTGACCCAGCTCCCTGCTGATGTGCCTGGGAAGGCAGCAGCAGATTGTCTGAGTACTTGGGCCCCTGCCACCCCTGTGGGAGACCCAGATGGAGTTCTGGCCCAGCTCTAACTTCTAAAATCTCACCTAACGGTCAAGCCCTTCCAGATCCTTCCAAATCTGACATGGCCTCTTCATCTCCCTAGTAGTGGCCCGGCACAGAGCCCAGCTCTGCTTACAACCACAAAAAGCTCTCTAGGGCAGAAAGTCCCTTTCATCTGAACTTTGCCTGTCATTCCTCAGGCCAAGTTGCTATGCCTCTGAGCCAGAACAGTTCCTTCCACAGAACAGGGAAGAGTCACTGACCCTGAGCACAGAAAAATAAGAGTGCTTGGACTTCTGTAAAGGAAAAGGGTGAATTCTTTCCAGTGGGGATAGGGCAGAGTACAGTATCAGCTGAGATGTCATGGGTCTGTATAAAACAGACCTGTCTTCCAACCTGTACTCCCAAAAGTCTACAGAAGTTGGGAAACTTTTGTCCCAAACCACTTATGCAAAGAATGCTGCCATGAGTGTCAGGAAATGGACTCTGTGCTGTAGCCCCAAATCACGTTCAGAACTGCACCTGGGGCCAGTTCTGTGGCATAGTAGGTTAAACCGCTGCCTGTGGCACCTGCATCCCATAGGGTACTGGTTTGAGTCCTAGTTGCTCCTCCCCCAGTTCAACTCTCTGATAATGGCCTGGGAAAGCAGTGGAAGATGGTCCAAAGTCTTGGGCCCCTGCACCCACATGGGAGACAAGGAGAGGAAGACCAGGAGGAAGCTCCTGGCTCCTGGCTTCAGATCAGCCAAACTTTGGCCATCGCAGCCATTTGGGAAGTGAATGAGCGGAATGAAGACCTCTCTGACTTCCCATCTCTCTGTCTATAATTCTGTCTCTCTGAATAACTAACTGAAAAATAAGAAAAAGAAGAACTGCACCTAAGAGTTCTCCCTCCAAGTTGTACACGTGGGTATTTTATAAGCCAATTCAGTCCCCTAATGTGCTGTTCCTTAAACAAGCATTTCTGTGTGTATCCATATCCATGCATACAGTGCATATGTGCCATATTTATTTAGTTACTTTTAGACTACAAAACACACCTGTGTGATCTATTCCATCTCAGCCACCGAGAAAGGCAGGGCAAGATTATCTGCTTCCTCTCAGTTTTAATTTTTTAAAATTTATTTATTTATTTATTTATTTATTTATTTATGGCCAGGCAGAGTTAGCCAGTGAGAGGGACAGAGAGAAAGGTCTTCTTTTTCCATTGGTTCACTCCCCAAGTGGCCACTACAGCCGGCGGGCTGTGCCAATCTGAAGCCAGGAGCCAGGTGCTTCCTCCTGGTCTCCCATGCGGGTGCAGGGCCCAAGCACTTGGGCCATCCTCCACTGCCTTCCCGGGCCACAGCAGAGAGCTGGACTGGAAGAGGAGCAACCAAGACAGAATCTGGCACCCCAACGGTGACTAGATCCCGGGCTGCCAGCACCACAGGGGGAGGATTAGCCTAGTGAGCCTCAGCACTGGCCGCTTCCTCTCCTTTTAAGGTGGAGTAGCTGGGGCTCAGAAGAACAAAGTGATTTAGCTGGAGTGACACACCCAGCATTTCTGATCCTGCATTGTGACCCTGTCCTTAAGCTGCTCTTCACTTTCTAGGCACCACTTCCCACTTGTCAGTGTGCCAGGAGCTGCCCAGTCCTGTGCTCAACACTGAGGGGTCCTTCACACTCTATCAAATGGGCTGAAGCCAGCCAGTGCCTCTCAGCAAAGAGGTGCATTTGCTCTCACAACCACTATCTCTTGAGCCAAGCACAACATGCAGTGATACACTGGATACTGTGACACAAGGAGGCAGACATACACCTACAGGAGAGAAAGAATGAAGCAAATAATTACAATGAAATGAGATGAGCCTTTTGAAGGGAGGTAGGAAATTATGTTAGGAGTAAATCCCACATAGAAGTCTAGAAGCAAGTTGGAGGAAGGCAGCCCCTAGTGGACAGGAATCTAAAGCCACAAGACCTCATCCTGAGCCCTTTCTGTAGGTCATTTAACCTCTCAGCCACCGGCACTGCCCCAGGAAGGGGAAGAACTTGAAGCAGAGGCCAATCTGCATGTGCCCGTGACTATTCTGCCACTTCCCACCCTCCAGCACTTATTTCTTTACAAATTAGGATTTCAAAACTTGAGCGCTGGCAAAGAGAAAGGGAGCGCTGATTTAAAAACAAACAAACAAACAAAACAACCCTCGAGCCCCTCCTGGCAGCATATAGCAGCAAGATGTGCTGGTGGGAACCCAAGCCATACCAAAGCACGCCCAGCCTCCCCCACATCAGGCTAAGCACCCCAAGCCCCTCCCCTGGGCCACCTCCTAATTACAAAATTGCAGAGAAGGGGCAGCTGGAGCATGCACTGTCTGCTGCTCAGCAACATGGGAAGGAAAGGGAACTCCCCAGGAAGGAGCCAAGGCCACCAGGGGGACACAAGGGGGATCCTCCCCAGGACTGGGCAAGAAAGGCACTGCTGGGAGCAGACCTGTGTCTTCACTCTCACCTGCTGCTCTGGAGAATGGCATCCTCTGTCTCTCCTCCCTCCTAACCCTAACTCCCAGTCCCTCAGGGTCAAACTCCTCTGCAAAACCTTCATTCCCTCTGATGCTGTCCCCCTAGAAGAGGGATCCAGAAACCTCAAGGGACAAAAGCATCACTTAAGGAGGCCGCCTGCTAAAGACACAGAACTCTGGGCAGCATTCCCTGTGGTTCTGCTCAGAAGGATGAGTGTGGGTCCTGGGAATCTGCATTACACAGGATGATCCCCACAGTCACCACCCCCTCTCCACCACCACCACACATGACTTGAAGCTGGCAGTCCTGACATCACAGGACGATGCCTGCCCGGGAAATGTTCAAGCCCTTCCTGTCTGTGGTTTTTCATGACCATTTCTGCTTCATAGAAACATCTTAGCTATCCACCATGACCACCAGGCTCCCAGGAAGAAGAAGTAGGACTCCCTCTTTTGACCTAGCCTCCCTCAACAAAGCCAAGGCCAAGCAATGCAGCTAGAATGGGAAACCAAAGAACTCTGCCAGGAAGCCAAAGGACAATGGGGCTTCAGCTAATGGCCAAGTGACCAACCATACAGAGGGCAAATATACAGCCGAGCATTAACTTCAGTTTAATCAGGACTCCTAATCTACCTCCCAATCAACAGCAGCAAGGCAATGTCCTCCTTTGCTCATCGAATATTTCCTGAGTGTCTCCTCTGTGCTGGGCACTGTTCTGAATACTCTTGGGGTCTTCTGGTGGTGAAGCAATCACACATCATCAGGAAGTATTTGATAGTGATTTCTCTTTGCAAAGTTACTTGAAAAGCAAGATCGTCTGTGATGTCGGGCCTCAGAACCACATGAGCTCCAAGTGGACATTTTCAACCAGGCCTGGCTGTTGGATGAAGAAGTACTGCAGGGAGATGAGGTCAGCTTGTGGTCCTGGTGGAGAGAATCTGATTCTCACTTTCTCATAAGCAAACCCTGGCAGCACTGGTGTTCTTTCTTCCACTGAGATGCTGTACACTGTCCCAAGAAAAGCAACCTGCCAGGCATAGCTCCTTAGAATAAACTACTTCTTGTGGAAGTTCAGGCATCAGCACAAATGTCACTTCTTCCAGAAAGTTATCCTTGACTCTTAGACAAGACTGGATGCTCAGACCTTGGAATCCAGGGCATTTTATACTTTTCAGATTAGAACACTTTCCAGGCGTCCCTGGAATTGCTAACTAGAATTTAAGGTACGACAAGCAGGAAGCATAAGCTGCCTTGCTCAGCATCCTGTCCTCAATGCCTGGTCTCGCACCTGGGATATGGTGGACACGCAGTACATCTGGCTGGATATTTAAATTAATGAGTGAGTGCATCACACTCTCTATCTATGCCAACAACTGCCACCATTTCCTCGACTGTCAGCAATCAACACCTAAGCTCAGGGAGGGCTACAGCTCTGTAGTAGCAGCAGCTCACAGGGGCACAACTGCAACTCAGAGGATCACCATGATACAGACTCCATGGGACACTCCCCATCATCAGAGAAGGACAAAATGCTATAGGGGCAGTACAGTGTCATCATGAGAGTGAGGTCCACACTGGCCATGAGCCACATCACCAGCTGTGTCCAAGACTTGATGGTAAGGTCTCCTACAAGCCACTCACTCACCTTCCCATAGCTGTGTCATGGAGAGGGCACTGAGCACTTCCACAGCAGGTGCTGTCTTCAGATAGAGAAAAAAGCACAATAAAAGCTGTCAGAGCAGGCTGAGAAGTCAGGAGGCAGCTGTGAGGCATCTCTACTGGTAGGAAAGAGTTAAACTCACCTGTCTGGGTTCTTTTTACCAAAAACCACCTTTGACTTCTGCCCACTCAGAATGAAACCCCTTTGGGTGGCCACTCACACAGGAAGCCCATGCATTGTGACTTTTGTTATTCAATGGCTGTTTTTTTCCTTTGTTTTTGGTGGTTTGTTGTTGTTGTTGTTGTTATTTAATTTATGGCTCAAGAAGGAAGCTGAAGTCTAGGCCCTAACTTCAGTCCTGCTGAGCCTGGGCTGCTGCCCATACTTATTGGACACCTCTTACCCCACCCTGGCTTTTTCTAGAATTCCTTCTGCACTGTGATTGTGGCCTTTAGTCCTAAATCCCATGTTCACTGTTGCTCTTCTGCCTCCCAAACAGATTTGTGAGCCTAGATGGGAAGGCCTGGGGACAGGGAGAGGCCGAACTGGTGCTCCATGACTGACAGCAAGGTCCTGCCCCAGTAGTGAGCTGAACCCCTTCCCTTAAATCAAAAGGCAGACTTGAAAGAGCTGAGAGGACTTGAGGTAGCATCTGCCTGCATCTGCTACATACATATGAATGTGAGACTCCAAACACAAGCTCTACTTAAACAAGTGGACTTAGGTAACAGACTCAAGTCCAAGGTCAGCAGGCAGAGGATCAGCATTTCCCACTCCCACACTCCTACTCCACACTCCCTGGCAATCAGAACCCTTCTCTGGCATTCCCAAGCCCCAGGGGGCTCCCTTCCTATGACAAGGAAAACATTGAACTTATTTATGCACTCGGGGAATTGGACAGTCCTCCTTCAGCCTTGGAGGATACCCACAGACTACATGCAAAGGCCTCTCCCGGTTATGCTTCTTCTGACTCCCCTGTCAATCCCTGTCCAGAACTCCCCCAACTCAGGCCTGCTGTGTATTTCTTATCTGACCTAGGAAGCCCCTGCAAGTCACATCCTCTGCCTCCACTGAGAACAGATAACCCATCCTGCCGTGGGCCTGGGACATGCACATGGGGGCAGGGGCTGCAGATGTGTCTCCCCTAGATCAGAGGGTGAAGGTGTCTGTGTAATTCATGGTCTAAGCACACACCAGAGACACTAAGACCTTGTACCTGAGTGCTGCTCAAATATCATCACAGAAAACCTGATTCTGTATCACCCCAATCTCCATGACACACGAGTTCTAGCAGACTGTTCATTTCAAACAACATCTGACAAAACAAATTTCCAGGACAAGAAAGTATCTTGAGATTGGGTGTTCTCTATCCCTAGTCCATCTGACACAGGGACTCAGTTTCTCCAATAGGAGCTTGCATCTGAATCAAATAAAAGGAAAAAAGAAGTTGGAGGAAACCCAGGCCTAGTCCTGGTGTGTGGGCAATAATAAAGGGAGAGCAGCTGGAACAGCACAGAAAAGGGATTTTGAGCCTCCCTCCCTCCTTTCCCACATTACTATAAAGGGCAAGGGAGGAGATGGTGCAGCTTCTGCTGTTTAGATACAATGTGTGCATTTTGATTCAGAGAAAGACCTCCAAATCGTCAACCTAGGGTTGACCTGCAAGCATCCCTGGAAAAACTGCCTGTGGGAAGAGTTCCAGAAAGCACCAGGGCCCTAATGAGCACTGTAGCACCTGCTGTGGGCCTGCCTGTAGGGGCGAGTGTTGAGTGGCCCATGGATGGACACGTTGCCAGCTGCAGAGCCTGGGCTTGGGAAATGCTACCCAAGTGCTTCCCGGCATTGAAAAGGAAAAGGGAACTGCCTCTGGACTGAATGGGTGGCCGTGAAACTGTCCAGGTGCCCAGGGAGAAGCTAAGTCCCAGTGCACCAGGGGAAGCCTGGTGACCTGGGCACTGCCCCCATTCCCCCAGCAACAGCAGATCTCCTAAAAGCCAGGCCCTGGTGCATGAATCTGCACATCCACACCCATAACCACGCAACCCTCACCCTTCCTATGCTCTCAGGGCCCCACATGCCTTCCCTCTGCCACTACCCCCACAGCCACCTGCACCTTTGGCTGGCTCCTATCACAACATGGCCCTGTAGTTTGCTCTGCACTGCAGGTCTCGTCATGTTCGTGCTACTGACCCCATCTCCCAGCCTCCACCCAGAAGACAGCAAATGGACCCAGGGGCACAGAGAAGCCTGAAAGAGGTGGAAGGGTCCCTTCCACTCTGGTTTCTAAGTAGAGAACTCACTCATGAGTGCCACATCCTGCAGAGAGATGATGAGCTCACCAACAACTGTTAAAGCACCTGCAAGCCTCATCAGAGGTGGAGACTGGGGGGATGTCCTTGGCAAGTGAGCACAAGGAGCCCCTCTGTGGCCTTGCCTTGTCCAGATTGGTCCTGCTGTCCCTGAGGTACTTCCCACAGATGATCCATGTCCAGGTTCACAGCTCAGTTTTGTCTGCAGGCAGCTTTAAGCGGGCAGCTGCAGGGATCACATCTGCATTGCAGTGGCTGAAAGGGGCAGGAACAGAGCAGGATTACCCAGCAGCTCCCCCAGGAGGAGCAGCTAGCTGTCTGCCAGCAGCAAGCAGAGCCAGGCCACACTGGGCCAGATGGCTCTGCAGCCTTCAGGGACTGCTCCCGTCCAGCCAGGCCCCACCTCAGCTGTGCAAACTTTGCCTCATCCCGACAGGACAGACCCAGCAGCAGGAAAAGGAGTCCCATGAGTGTGTTGAGAGTGAGCAACCAGAAAGCACCACACTCCTCACAGGAGCCTGGGCCCCCCTTGGAGAGGCAGAGGAGGAAAGAGGCTCAGAGATCCCAGGATCAGCTGAGCGGGAAGAGGGCTAGTTCCATGCAGTCCAGACAGAGGGATGGCCCATGTCATCTGGGGATTTGCTTTACCCTTCACCAGGGGCTCCAGCTCTGCTCCAGAGGTGGAGCCTGGTGACCTGGGCACTGCCCCCATTTCCCCAGCAACTGCAGATCTGCTAAAAGTCCAGACTGGTGTCCCCACCCCTGCTTCATGACCAGAGCCCTTGGAAGGTACCCCCGACCCCCAACACCATCTGCCTGATGTCAGCCAGGCCCTGCTCAGTCCAGGCTGCCCATGGCCTGGATGGGCTCAATTGATTTCAGACACAGGCTCCTCCATGACACCTGACTTTATAAAGACACATCTCAGAGTACCAAATGCCACCCCCTACTCAGAGCTGAAAAGGGTTTTTCAAATAAATCACATAGGAGAGCAAAGCAGAAATCCTGAGGGTGCTGTGATCCACTAGTTTCCTGCCTGAACACAGGAAGTGTTCCTCAGGGAGACAGCCTGAGGAAGCCATGCTGTCAAGAGAGAGAGTTGCAGTGTCTTTATTACTCTTCTCAGCACAATAAAAAGAAGAGAGAAAAGGGTGGTTATAGAGAGGATGGAAGTACATACATTCCAAAACAGGGGAAAGAAAACTTTAGAGAAGTTTGCTTAAAAAGAAAGTGATGGGGCTGGCATTGTGGCATAGTGGACAAAGCCACAGCCTGCAATGCTGGCATCCCACAGGGCTGCTTCACTTCTGACATGGCTCCATGCAATGGCCCTGGAAAAGAAGTGAAAGATGGCCCACGTTCTTGGGCGCCAGCCACCAATGCAGGAGACCTGGAAGAAGCTCCTGGATTTGGCCTGGCAAAGCCCCGGCCATTACAGCTATCTGGGAAGTGAACCAATAGATGGAAGTTCTCTCTTTCTCTGTCTCTCCTTCTTCCTCTTGAACTCTGATTTTGAAATACATAAATCTTTTTTTTTAAGAAGTAAAAGTAAATGAAGCAAATCTTTAATATAATATGGGGTGTAAAACAACACCAGTTCATAAATTCTCCCCAGGCTTGAAGCAAACTGCCCTTTCTACGCACAGCCCAAATGGTTTTTTTTTTTTAAGGCTTATTTATTTATTTGAAAGAGTTAAACACAGAGAGAAGGAGAGACTGAGAGAGGTCTTCCATTCACTGGTTCACTCCCCAATTGGCCGAAATGACTGGAGCAACACCAATCTGAAGGCAGGAGCCAGGAGCTCTTTCCGGGTATTCCACATGGGTGTAGGTGTCCAAGGGCTTGGGCCATCGTCCAATCTTTTCCCAGGCCATAGCAGAGTGGGATTGGAAGTGGAGCAGCCAGTTCTCAACATCTGCATCCATAAAGTCCTTTGTTTCAGACCTTCCACAGGAAGAAGCTTCTTAACATTTACATCCATTAAGTCTTTCTTCCCAGGTGGAAGCATGTGAAGACAAAGACCTACTTCTTTAAAAACCCCAGCCTAAATGTAGACTGGGCATTCTCTCTCAGGTCCTGTCTGGAGAGGTGCCCATCCATTTTTACGGATGTCCCTACCCTAATAAACTTTGCTACTTTTACCTCCCACTAAAAAAAAAAAAATTGCGATGCCAAGCACACCAACTTCGTGGAGTTCCGCAACTTCAAGATCATCTACCGGCACTACGCCGGCCTCTACTTCTGCATCTGCGTGGACATCAACGACAACAACCTGGCCTACCTGGAGGCCATCCACAACTTCGTGGAGGTCTTAAACGAGTATTTCCATAACGTCTGTGAACTGGACCTGGTGTTCAACTTCTACAAGGTCTACACGGTGGTGGATTCCGGCACTGCAGGTAGCAGCCTTACCTGCTATGCCACAGTGCCGGACACCCAAATTTTTCAAAACACAATTATTTTCTGGTTAAATTTGAGTAGAAGATTATAGGGCTCAGCATTCCAAGTCTCCAAGCACCAAAGAACTATTTAGTTGTCACTCTGGGCGAATGTAGCCAGAGTCCAACCAGGCACTTGAAAAACTTGAGAACAGCTATTTCATAAGTTGTAGACATGAAATATGGGGCAGTCACACAGGACAGCTGTGCCCAGTGTTCAAAGTGAGACCCAGGACAGCAAGCCTGTTATATCCCAAGAGAAGTCAGCTTCCCAGTCCATTAAAGGGAAGCACCAGGAAAACACAGCTGCTTGAAATGTAAGATGGATGCTTTATGGATGACTGATGACACCTCCGTGCTTCTCTGAAAAATATTCTGAGGTGGACAAGGGTTGTGAAAATAGAATCCCATGCAGTCTGTTGAGTGTGAAACAACAGAAACCCTGGAAAATAATTCTGAGGTCAGAGAGGCATAAGGAGGAAAGCAAACACATGAGGGATGGATGGGTGGATTTCTGGATGCCATCTCTTCCTCCACATTCCACAGGAACTTACACTTGCTAAAGCAGGGGCATTCATTCCACTGCCAAAGGACTGCAAAGGTAGCACAAGTTGGCTGTCTCAAAGGTGCCCACATTATGTCCATCAGCATCTCTGCCAATGGCCAATGTCCCACAAGAAGCAGTCTTCCCAGAGGGACAGAGGCTGACTGGCAATTTGGATCAAGGAGTGAATATTCCTGGAAAATCATCCTCTTTCCAGACCAGCAGTAACAGCAAATAGAAAAAGAGAGAAGGCGGAGAAAGTCAGGGGCAGAAAAACAGGGAAGCCCCAACGGCTGAGCTGCCATCTTGTTGGCTTCCAGATGCTCAGGCGAGAGCCACCACAGGCCTTATGAGCCAGTGGGCAGCAGCAGCAGAGCACTGTCACTCAGGAAAACCCACAGATGGTGTCCTGGGATCTACACACACCTGACTTTGGTCTGCACACATGCTGGGTAAAATGCAGTTGAGCCAAGCAAAAAAAAAAAAAAAAAACTGAAAAAATTCAGCTACAATATTCCCTGGGGAGATGAGCTTTGCAAGGCCAAGTCACCCAGAACAGGTGGGGGTCTCTGTGGTGAAGAAGCACCGTGCATGGTGGGCCTGATTCAGAGCCCAGTTTCCAGCTGTGTGGTTCCCCCACCCATGCATCTTCTCTTCATCTCCCCAGACAAGGCCCAGACACAGAGGAATCCCCGCATCACATTCATCTGCACAAGGAACATCTGTACATGTGAGTCAGTGTGCAAACACACGGATACCTTCAATACTGTGGCACAGACACACACATCTCCTGTGTCTCTTTTCAGAAACAGCTTCTATGTGAGCCAACAGACCTTGGAACTGACCAGAGTTAGAACAGATTTCTTTCCCTTTCCCTTGTAAAATTAAGACTGTACCTTTTCAATGCTACCGACAGCATTTCCAAATGTCTATGGAGGAGCTGGCTCCATGGCACAGAGGGTTATGCCACTGCCTCCAATGCTGGCATCCCCTATGAACACTACTCAAGACCTACTTGCTCTGCTTCTGATCCAGCTCCCTGTTCACACACCTGGGGAAACAGCAGAAGATAGCTCCAGTATTTGTGTCCTTGCCACCCACATGGGAGACCCAGATGGAGTTCTGGGTCCCTCTGTCTCCCTGTCTCCTCTTCTTCTCTGTGTCACTCTGCCTTTCCAAGAAATAAAATAAATCTTTAAAATGTACATTGGATGAGATATGAGAGAAAGGTTATCGCATTAACAGCCAAGATAATATAAGCTGATTTCTAGGACTCATTAACTTGAAAAACATAAATTAAACAGAAACTAAATGAAACTCAAAATGTAACCAAAAAAATCATCATTTGCTACAAATTACAATCCACACATGCAGAGCTGTAACTGAAAAAATGTTACTACCTCTTTAAAAAAAATGCAAAATGAAGTGCTTTGGGTACTCCCTCCAAATGAAGCCTCCATTAAGCTGTAGCTGAATCTTCCCACTCACTGGAGTTCAAGAATAAGGCTTCCTTCTCCAGCCCACAGCACATGCCAGTGGCTGCTACTAACGGGAAGATGAATGGACACCATCAGCTTCCTCACAGGGCACCTTTCCTAGAGACATCGCTGCTAAGTCACCAGAGCATGCATCACATATTAAAAACTTCTCTTCCAGATGCTAAATACCTTGCCTGTCACCCTCCAGCGGCACAGGGTATAATCTGCCGAGGACAGCCAGCCAGCTGGACAGCTCTAGGAATCCTGTTCCTGGCTGTTTCCCTGGGAGATGAATGGTCACAGGACATAGGTGCTCAGAATGCCAGCTTGAAGCAGCTCCTCCCAGCAGCGACACACAGCTGCTGGTACATCAGAGGCACCATGACAGGAAGCAGCCTGGAGAAAAGCAAACCCCATACTGGGGCTGAGAGGAGTCACGTGGCAACCTTCACACCCACTGCCTAGAGTCCCTTCTGCTCCTTCCTCCTAGGCAACCTCATGATGGGCAATCAGGTCATCAACAGGGAATCAGGTGACAGTGCTAATCTAACAGAACAGGGACTCACTCAAGACTGGTTACTCTCCTGACGATTCCACTATGTGGAAGATAAGTGCCATATTTTCCTAGGCCACATCTCTTTCCCCACTGCATGGGCATCTCTGTGGGGGAAAGGGGGCACTTATTTCTGTTCCTTTTTCTGTCTTACCACTTCTCACACTTGTACAGAGGGCTCCACAGACCAATCCTTAGTTAGTGTGCTCCCAATGCTAAAAATGTCTTGGGCTTTGGCACCAAACAGAAAATAAGAAAACTCAGTGGCCCCCTTACTTCCAGCTACAGGGGCTGTAGCACAATCAGTGGGAAGCGGCATTGTGGGGACAGTGAAGAAGAGGGGGAAAATGTCAGCAGAGCCCGCAGAGCCCTAGCTGCCCCTAGTGCCCGCAGGGACCCCACCTTGTGGGCTGTGTGCATGTGGAGTGGGGGTTGCAGGGCTGAGCCATCCACTGCAGCCCTGGGCTCCCTGCTTGGGGCCACCCAGCCCTGCTCCATGGGAACCACTGCAAAATGGCCTGGTAAGTCTGAGGTTGCATGGGCACTGAAAGAGGAAACTAGCTCTTAACTCCAGTTCCTGGCAGTCACCCGCCTGTGTGCACCCAGACCACTGACCCAGATCTGCACTGTGGCATTTCTCAGAAAGTCTCAGCTCCAAAACGTCTACCTGGTTGTAATGTGTTGTTGTTGCTGTTCTTTTTGTTTCTGTATTTTTGTTTTGCCTTTATCTAGTTTTATCTTCCTGAGAGGAGGGGTCCCTGCCATACTTAGAACAATATAAAAATGAACTATCCCACCCCACCCCTCCGATTGTGGTCCAATTAAAAAATAAAAAGTGAGACCTTTAAAAACCTAGTACACCTCCTGAAAACCAGCATCCAGCTCAAATAAGACTCTACTTTCGCTTGACAGAATAAAACTTCTGCCTTTTTGCAACCTTTTCCCAGCCATTTATTGCTACACTGAGCTGAAGAAATGAATCCAGCCATCTGTTCCAGTAACACTGAACACCCCACACACACCCTTTGCGACCGGGAACACCCCCTGGGACCCCGTAAATAAAAGGCATTACGGAAACTTAAGAAAAGGGGAGACGCGGGAGCCCCAGAGCGTGGGGAAACGCGGGATATTCTGGGTCCTTCTCAGTCCCTGCTGCCGCCCGATGGCACCCAGTGAGCCGGGATCCCCAGCCGCCAGCAGCCCTGGCACCCAACCCCTCTGCATGGTCTCCATATCTGCTGTGAGAATTCTCGGAGAGCCCGGCGGCTCCCTTCAGGACGCGCAGGGAAGCAAATGGACGCACGGGAACGGTAGTGGCCATGGCTACAGACCAACAGCAGCGGAAGGAGAAGCGGCAGGGGCCGTCCGGGGTGTTATGCTTGCAAACTGCCTGGGACCGCAGGTGCAGAGTACCAGACTCGCTGAGCCAGAGCCAAGTCACTGCCCTGCCTCCCAGCGCTGGCTCTGGTCAGTGAATGACCTTCCGCAGTCCAGGGCCTCGGATCCACCTGTGTGCACGCGCGCTCTGATGTGCACACAAGCACGCAGGCGCTCGGGTACGCAGGATGTCAGGGCACAAGGGACTCTGGGAAATGGAGTCCAGGACCAAGGCTTGGCTGCAGACCAGACTCGCTGGCCCTCCTCAAGGGCTTTACAGCCTCCAGCAGGTGGAGACAGAATGGGAACTAAAAGCCTTTGCTTTTGTTTACATCTCTCCACTCTTCCCCTCCCAAAATTTCAAAGATAGGTTGCTGCCCTTATACCTTTCTGCAACCAACATCCTTTTTCAAATTTTCTTACAAAACTTTTATTTAATAAATATAAAGTTCAAAAGTACAACTTTTGGATTATAGCAGGTTTTCCCCCCCATAACCACCCTCCCACCTGCAAACCATCCCATCTCTTACTCTTTTCCATCCCATTCTTCATTAAGATTCATTTTTAATTCTCTTTATATGCAGATCAACTTAGTATATACTAAGTAAAGATTTCAACAGTTTGCACCCACACAGACACACAAAGGGTAACGTACTGTTTGAAGACTAGTTTTACCATTAATTCGCATAGTACAACATATTAAGGACAGAGATCCTACGTAGGGAGGAAGTGCACAATGACTCCTGTTGATTTAACAATGGACATTCTTACTTATGACGTCAGTAATCACCCAAGGCTCTTGTCACGAGCTGCCAAGGCCACAGAAGCCTCTTGAGGTCACAACCTCCGACTTTATTCAGATAAGACCATAAGCAAAGTGGAAGTTCTCTCCTCCCTTCAGAGAAATTGAACCAACATCCTTAAGAGTGACACCCAGTGAAGTTGACCCCAATTTCAGGATACTTTATAAATTCTGCCTTCTTCAAAAAGTACCTTACCTGCTGCTTACCTGGAAGATTTCTCTGGGTTTTTACCTGTAACAGTCAAATAATAAATGAGAATGAATGCAAAATAATTTTGGATGAGTTGCAGAGGGGAAAGCTTAGTATCCAGATTTCAGAATAAAATTTGTATTGGTGTTTTATTGCTGTTTGGTAGTTATTTTCAAATCATTTTACACCAAGTACAGAAAGATAAACAGGAGACCTGGATAGAGAACTAACATTCCTGAGAGAATAAATGCCTGGCATCATATCTTTTAGCCCATAGATTACTTCTGGAGACCATATTATCACTAGTTTGCTAAGAGGAGACTCAGGTGGAAAAGATTTTGTCATTTGCCCATGGGGAATATAGTCTTTTAGACTAGAAGGAACACCAGCTGAAATTTAACACAGCTTAAGAAATCATTGCTTTGTCTTATGGCTCAGTCTTTCAAACCTCACATTTCCCAGCTGGAAAAAAAAATTGAGAGGACCAGCAATGTAGCACAGTGGCTTAAGCCACCAGCTGCAAGGTTGGCATTCCATATGGGTGCCGCTTTGAGTCTCTACTGCTCCACTTCTGATCCCATTCCCTGCAAGTGTGGCTGATAAAGCAGTGTATGGTGGCTCAAGTCATTGTGCCCCTGCACACATGTAGGAGACCCAGATGGAGTTCTAGGCTTCTGGCTTCAACCTGCTGCAGCCCTGGCTATTGTGGCCATGTGGGGAGTGAGCCTTCAGATGAAAGATCACTCTCTCTGACCCCTCCTTCTGTTAATCTGCTTTCCAAAGAAATAAATCTTTCCCAAAAAAATGTGAGAAAGAGGAAGAATACCTGTAGAAGAACACACTGCAGAAAACCATGTAGGATTGCAAATTGTCTAAAAAATGAATTACACTTAAAGTCTCACTCTTATTATTTCATGGTCTTTTTTATGGTTAATGTGAAGGTAACAACTGTGCTCAGATATATGTGTGTTATTTGTATTTTAAGTTTTTAATTAGAAGCTGTTTAGATAAATAGTTAACTGTATCATTTGCAGTTCTATGTCTGTGCCTTCTGTCTCTTGTTCACAAGATTAGAATTGCTTGGTTTGGACGGTTTAAATCTTCAGCCATTCACTTCACACTTAGTATTTGCTACACAAGGAAATATCGTTTGCCTGGTTCATTCTTTCCTGTCAGACTGCAGACTTCATGAGAGCAAGAACCGTGTTTGCTTTATTTGACCCAATAACCTCAGAACCTGGCAGAGTCTGTCTCTTAGCTGAATGGATAAATGAGGATGTAAAAATGAACATGGGGCTGGTGGTGTGGCACAGTGGGTTAAGCCACTGCCTGTGACACTGGCCCCCCATATGAGTGCCACTTCAAGTCCTAGCTGCTTAACTTCTGATCCAGTTCCCTGTTAATATGTCTGGGAAAGCAATGGAAGATGACCCAAGTACTTGAGCCCCCCATCACCTATGTGGGAGATTTGAATGGAGTCCAGGATTCTGGCTTTATCTAGCCCAGAAGCAGCACTGTGGCTTTTGGGGGAGTGAACCAGTGGATGGAATCTCTCTCTCTCTCTATCTCTCTCTCTCTCTCTCTCCCTCTCTCTCTCTCCCTGTCTTTCCTTCTCTCGCTATTACTCTACTTTTCAAATAGATAAATCACACACACACACACACACACACACACACACATATATATATATATATATATATATATATATATATATTTAAGGGAATTGTGGTTATCTTCTTGGAATCATACCCACGAAATGTATAAAATCTTTATATTAATAAAAGAGTTTTTGGGGTCCAGTGTTGTGGCATACTAGGCTAAGCCTCCACCTGCAGGGCCAGCATCCCCTATATGGGTGTCAGTCCATCTCCCAGCTGCTCCATTCCATATCCAGCTCTCTGCTTATAGTGTGGGAAAGTGGTAGAAGATGTCCCAAGGGTTTGGGCCCCTGCACCCATGTGGGAGAAAAAGGAAAGCCCCAGTAAGCTGAGCTTGGAATTGAGATAGAAATGGGTGAAAACTGTTGAGCAAACTGAAGAGGAAATTGTAGAAAACTTCACCCATTAAGAGTCCAACTTATGCCAGTGGACACGTGATGGGTGCCCTCTTCACTCAATCGGGCAGGTAAGTAATAGCTCCATTTTATAATTGACAAAAGCAGGCCAAGAGAAGATGATATCACTTATTCACCAAATATATGCACAAGGAACTTATAGCTGGGTAAGATTTTCCCAAGAAGCTCCAAATATCATAGGAGATAGAGGCAAATCATCATATTACATGAGGCTGCTTAGACAAGGTGCAAAGAAGCCATAAGATCAGTCAGTATGAGAGGCAGGATTCAAATCGTGGACTATCTGGGTGTGAACTTCACCACCTTAGTGGGCCAGCTTTTAGTTGTCAGCATCCTAACACACAGTACAGTTCAGAGGGGTAGTGGTCCTTGCTGCTGGCAGGGAGTTTTTGAGAGCAAAGAGAGGACTTTGGGAATTGGGAAGTGGCATCTATAAGTAATCTAGCAGCAATTCAGACCCAGAAGAGATGGTGATATATGTCTCCAAAGTGAACAAGGCATTGTGATCCTCCCCTTGGGAAGGGCTGACTCCAGAGTCTAGAGGTGACAGTGGTTCTAGCTTTGGGAGCCACTGGAGGCAGGAAACCAGGTTGCTTATGAACAAAACAACCTGAAGACAAGGGAGTAGGGGCTCTTGAGCTAGGGTTGAGAGGAGTGGGCCTATGCGCAATAGCACTGCTGATATGAGAAGGAAGGATGGAAATTCTTGGGTTAGGAGGAGAAAATAAACTGTGACAGGATTGGCTGCCTTGCAAAAAGTAAACTTTTGCTTCTTTCTTCCCCTGTGAGCCCCATAGTTCAGGGATCCTGGGCTCCAACATTTCTAGAGATGCGTAGTCTGTGGCCAGTGGATGCATAGCACAAGCAGGCCTTGTTAATTGGGACAGGCTGTAGGCTTCATTGAGTCTGTGACCCATTCCTTTGGGGCATGTGCATGCACCACTCTGGACCAGAGGCAAGGTTGGCTGAATGGCAACAGAGGAAGTGAGGAGAAGTGATGAGAACTAGATGAGACACAGGAAGTAGTGTGGAGCTGCTAGAGGAAGAGCTCCACTCTTGACAGGTGGCTTCATTTGGTTTCTGCTCAAATGGGAGGTTTATAAAGCCAAGAAGAAAAAGGCTAATTAAAAAAAAATATATTGGGCACTGGCATTGTAGTATAGCAGGTAAAGCCACTGCCTGTGACTCTGGCATCCAAAATGGACATCAGTTCAAGTCCTGGCTGCTCCACTTCCAATCCAGCTCCCTGTTAATGGTCTCAGAAAAGCAGTGGAAGATGCTCCAAGTGCTTGGGCCCCTCTAAGAGTGACAGACTTGGTTTGTCTGGGCCCTGTGGCTGTGGCAGTCTTGCTTTGTCCCATCCCTCTGGATGTGGCAGGCCTGCTTTGTACTGCCCATCTGGTTGTAACAGTCTTGCTTATCCCTGAACCCTGGGAGTGACACTGTGCTTTATTCTTCCCCTATGGGAGTGACAGCCCTGCTTAGTCCCACCCCCTTGGACTGACAGCCCTTCTTTGTCCCGCCCTCTGGGTGTGACAAACCTGCTTTGTAACACCCCCTGAGACTGAAAGCCTGGCTTTGCCCTGCCCCTCTGGGTGTGACAGCCCTGCTTTGTCCCTTCACTGGGAGTCACAGCCCTGCTTTGTATAGCCCCCTGGGACTGACAGCCCAGCTTTGTACCGCCCCTCCAGTTGTGACAGTCTGGCTTGCTCCCACCCCCTGGGAGTGACAGCCCTGCTTTGTCCCACCCCTTTGGGAGTGAGAGCTCTGCTTTGTCCAGCCCCTCTCAGAGTATCTGCCCTGCTTTGTCCTAGCCCTTTGTCTGTGGCAGTCTTGCTTTGTCCCGCCCCTCTGGGCATTGCAGCCCTGCTTTGTACTGCCCCTCCTGTTGTGACAGTCATGCTTGTCCCTGCGGCCTGGGAGTGACAGCCCTGATTATTCTGCCCCTGTGGGAGTGAGAGCCCTGCTTTGTCCCGCCCTCTGGGACTGAGAGCCCTGCTTTGTCCAGCCCCTCTCAGAGTATCTGCCCTGGGTTTTCCCTGCCCTTTGTCTGTGGCAGTTTTCTTTGTCCCACCCCTCTGTGCGTGACAGCCCTGCTTTGTACCCCGCCTCTGGTTGTGGCAATCTTGCTTTGTCCAGCCCCTCTGGTTGTGGCCATCCTGCTTGTCCTGCACTCTGGGCGTGGCTGCCCTGCTTTCCAGACCCCTGTGATTGACAGTACTGCTTTGTTCTGCCCCTCTGTGCGTGGCAGCCCTGCTTTGTACTGCCTCTCTGGTTGTGACAGTCTTGCTTGTTCCTGCCCAATGGGACTGACAGCCCTGCTTTGTCCTGCCCTCTGGGAGTGAGAGCCCTGCTTTGTCCAGCCTTTCTCAGAGTATCTGCCCTGCTTTGTCCAGGCCCTTTGGTTATGGCAATCTTGCTTTGTACTGCCCCTCTGGTTGTGGCAGTCCTGCTTTGTCCTGCCCCCTGGGGGTGGCAGCCCTGATTTCCCTGAGCCCTGCAATTGAGAGAACTGCTTTGTTCTGCCCCTCTGGGTGTGTCAGCCCTGCTTTGTACCACCCCTCCAGTTGTGACAGTCTTGCTTGCTTCCGCCCCCTGGGAGTGACAGCCCTGCTTTATTCCACCCCTGTGGCAGTGACAGCCATGCTTTGTCCTACCCCCTTGAGAGTGACAGCCTCATGTCTGACTCCTGCTGGCTTTCTCTTTTTCAAACTGCTCTTGAGAAGGCTTCCAATACTCCCTGAAATAAGAGCGGTGGGAGTTGATATCTTTGTCTGGTTCCCGGTCTGAGGGGAACTGATAGATGGCTTTGCTCTTCTAGTTCTCCCCAATCTGTTCCTCCACTTGAATAATGGGTAAAATGAAGCTTTCGTCCTTTTGGCTTCTCTTCGGATTGTGACTGTGACTTGATAGTCCCAGGAAGTGTTGCTTTCCTGAGTGAGTGGGTAAACGAATGAATCAGCACAATGCTTCCTGAAGTCGTATTATTGCCCTGTAATGGGAACGACTGGCCAAACCAGTCATTGGAAAAATGTTGACATTCATGAAAATTTTATGTGAGAAAAGGACATAATGACTCATTGACTTTAGTTGGTTAAACCTGAAAGAATAATCTGGGTGCAATTCATTATATATCTATACCTTTTTTCTCTATGCAGCTTCACCTGATGCATCTTCATACCTGCTGCAAGGTCTGCTTTTTAATTGCTTCCAACTTCCAGAATTCTTTCTTGGTACTGCTTTTCTGTATTGGAATAGTCATGAATAGAGGATAGGTGTGTGCATCGGCAGCCATTGGAGCGTGAACCAACAGCAAAGGAAGAGCTTGCTCTCTGTCTCTCTCTCACTGTCCACACTGGCCAAACTGCCTGTCAAAAAATAAATAAATAAATAAATAAATAATAAATATATCTATATCTATATCTATATCTATCTATCTATCTATCTATGGATATGGATATTCTTTGGGACATGCTGTTCTCTTCCATATTGTTCATATCCTCATAGTCAAAAGACCACGTCAACTCCACATCTTGGAAACTTCTCAAACTATCTTCTTTGCACCATTTGCTGCTTTAGTGCTTGTATGCATCCATTCCCAGCTGCCCTATCACCATGACTTCCTACAGACCAACCTCAAATTTGTGATCCACTGGGTTGTTCTGGCAATCCATCCAAAAGGCAAGTCTGACCATTTTATACCCCTGGAGAAAATGCTACAATGTCTCCTGAGACAGTGGATTAATGTTACCTGTATCCTTACAGAGGGTACCTGGATCTTGATGAGCTGGTCTCCAACTATACCACATCCCTTTTTTAGTCCACGAGGCTCCACTTCATGCTTTCCACTCCATTAGCACTGAAAGGTTTGCACTTGCAAGCTTATGTGATCTGTTGAATGTGTTTAGACTCTTCGTTCTCAGTCTCCAATGCTTTTCACCTTTTCTTTCACCCTTCTCTCTGGTCAAGGCAGTCTAAGAGCAGACATGTGGCCTAGCAGTTAAAAACACATGTATTCCATATTGGGGTACCTGGTTTCATTACCCAGTGCTAGTGACTGAATCAGGCTTCCTGCCAGCGCAGACCTTTGGGAGGCCATAGGTGACAGTTCAAGCAGTTGGGTCCCTGACTAAGAACTTCCAGGAGCAGATGTATCTGACCTCACCTAGGCTTACTCTGGACTTACTCTCATTATTCTGGCCACCAGAAGCCAGAGAACAGTTAATTAACTATGGAAGGAAAAAAAGGAAGTAAATCTTGACTTCCATTTTTTTTTACTTTGTAAAAACTTTTTGATATTAGTATCCAACAATACACCTCATCCTCATTTCTCTGTCAATCAAAGCAAGCACATGTGGCTTTCTTTAAGAAACATAAACATTGTTTTCCAGGACATAGTTTAGCTGCTTTGGATTCATATGAGAATGTGAAACAGGAAAAAACAATTTCATTTATTCAACACACATTCTTCCCTTTCTGAGTTGCATAAAATATTTCCAGATGCAATACAGCACTCTACATTTGGTAATATGATTCTAGAACATTCAAAGCTTTTCAGTGTTTGGTCATCATCATTTTTTTTTAAAAAAAAAGGACAATTGGGATTCAGGTAGCCTCTCAAAGAATATAACATAATTTACAGCTCCCAGAGATCCTGTTCTCATAGCATACATGCCCTTCATCTCCATGGAAACTAGCGAGCCCTTCATATCCAGGGGTTCTGTATCTGTGTATTCAACCAAGTGCAGACTGAAAATATTTGGCAAAAAAAATCTGTACTAAACATACACAAAATTTGCTTCATGCCTTTACTGCCCACATCATAGACCCTAACAAGTACACAGTGTTTATATTATATTAGGTATTGTAAGGCATCTAGCGATGATTTAAAGTATACAAGAAGAAACTTAAGCATCCTCAGATTCTGAGATCTAAGGGTGGCTCTACAATCAATGCCCTGGGGTTCCTGAATGATAACCTAGTTCTAGTATGGTGTCACACTGCTTAGGAAGACTTACATCTTCAGGATCTTCTATCAGGGGACTTCATATGCAAACAGAAGTTGCCAGTATTACCATAGGTTCTAAAATATTAAAGTGTTCTCTAATAACAATAAAGTAAGAATTATGCCTAGGATTTACACTGCTTTATGTTACTCCTGGAAGGAATACTTTTCAGGCTCACTCTGACACTGCAGGTGCTAGGGCTGGGTGCTCAGTGGAAAGAATGTAAGGCTGTCTCTTTAGTTGTGCCTGCCCCAGCCCAGGCTGGAACTGCTGATTCCCAGGCTTGCCCTAGAACACTGTAGTCCACACACACTGGAATTTGAGGTCTCTCAGAGAACTCAGTTGCTCATTTCATGAGCAGCTAATCCATGCTGAGCATCCAACTCAGCACAAAGGATAGGAAACTGAATTATATGGTTTCTGCATCATACAAAGACAATGATCCAATATGATACAAGTCAAGTTACCCAGTGAATATCTCTGTGGAAGGCTACCTTCCCTGTCCTGGGAGGGTCAGAGAAGGCTTCCTGGAGGGGATGACACTTCAGCTGCACCTTCAGAATAAGGAATCAGTAAGGGAAAAACAGGGAAAGGAGCACTCCGAGGAGTTTGGCTTACAAAGGCAAGAAACAGCCAAAAAACTCAATGTGCAGAGGTAGCTAGCAGGATGGTGCTTTTCGAGTACAAAGGTGGAATCAGGACATGGTGAGAAGAGAGGTTAAAGGGCATTAAGTGTCAGGAAGAGTGCCAGGCCCACCACATAAGACAGCTTGGTGTCTGAATTGCACATGATTGGGAGTCACCACAGGGCTTCAAGGAGAACAAAGACCCTGCTAGGCAGAGAGGCTGCCTGGTAACACACTGCAGGGTGGTTTCCCAGGAACATACAGAAGGCAAGAGACTGTGGTTTCATCTTGGGAGAGCAACGGTGCATTCTGTACACCAGCAGTGGCGGTGGGAATCTGGAAAGGAGAAGGCTTATTGGTTCCAAAACTAGGAAACAAACCATAACGAGAAATCAGAAACACTGGGTGATCAGCTGGATGCAGGAGCTGGGGACGGCAGGCATTGAGGAAGACTCCCAGGTTCCTGGGTTGGCTGACTCAGTGAATGAGGAACTGGAAGAAACACTCCCAACAGTAGCTCATATTACTCCACTTTTCTTCCAAAACAGGTGCTGTAAGAACATCAAAACCAATCTCCTAAGATTCTTGAGACTGGAACTATTATCTCTATTTTTATGTTTTACTTCTTAAAAAGATTTATTTATTTGAAAGTCAGAGTAAGAGAAAGAGAGAGACAGACAGACAGAAAAACAGAGAGGGGGCCAGGGCTGTGGCACAGCTGGTAAAGCCACCACCTGAAGCACCACCATCCAAACTGGGCACCAACTCAAGTCCTGGCTGCTCCACTTCTGATCCATCTCCCTGCTAATAGCCTGGTAAAGAAGTGAAAGATACACCAAGTGGTTGCAGACACAGATGATGCTCTGGCTTTGACTTGGCCCAGTCCTGGCGGTTGGAACCATTTGGAGAGTGGACCAGCAGATGGAAGATATTTATTTCCTCTCTCTGTCTCTCTCTCTCTCTTTCATTCTGCCTTTCAAATAAATAATTATTTTTAGAAGACATTCATTTGAGAGAGAGAGATAGGTGGATGGATTTTAGTAGGGAACATTTTGTTTTGTGCTGGCAAACACTAATTGGTTCCCCAAGAAGACAAAACCTCTACACATTGGTGTTTTCTAGGAAGAAAGCTAGAGCAGCTGCAGGTACCAACATGATATTTACGTTTGTCAACATGACATTTTATCCATTTGTCCAAGAAAAAGAATTTGCTTTTCTCCAAAAGCAGTTTGACTGTCATTTTCTGGGTCCATTGCATATGATTTCCACAACATTTTGTCCGGATATGAGGGGATCAGCCAGTAATATGCAGTTGTGTTGTGGCTAACTCAAATCCAGATCTTGCTACTGCCTCTGGTTTGTTTGTGTTTTCTGGATACTCTCTATGGGCCTTACGGTTTTGAATGAATTTTAGAAGGGAACATATTGTTTTGTGCTGGCAAACATTAATTGTTTCCACATGGAGAAAAATCATCTTCACATTTGCGTTTTCTAGAGAGAAAGCTAGAGCAACTGCTTCCAACATGATATTTATGTTTGTAAACATGACATTGAATCCACTGGCCCAGGAAAAGGACTTTGCTTTTCTCCAAAGCCAGTATGACTGTGATTTTCTGTGTCCCTTGCATACGAATTCTACAATACTTTGTCTGGATATGACTGAATCAAACCAGAAATACCTGGTTGTGTTGTGGCTAACTCATTCCCAGAATGTGCTACATTCTTTGTTTTTTTTTGTGTGTGTGTGTGTGTGTTTCCTGGTTATAATCTATGTACTTTAGGGTTTGGATTGATTTTAGCATGCAACATTTTGTTTTGCACCATGAAACACTAGTTTGTTCCAAAAGAAGACAAAACCTCTAAATATGCAGTTTTCTAGGTAGAAAGTTAGAGCAACTGCAAGAAACAAACATGATATTTATGTTTGTAAACATCATATTTATCCACTCGCCAAAAATAAAGACATTGCTTTTCTCCAAAACCAGTTTGTGATTTTTTGGGTCCATTGCATTTGAATCCAAAATGCTTTGTCCGGATATGACTGGATCAAACCAGAGATATCCAGTTGTGTTGAGGCTAACTCAATCCCAGATCTTGCTACAGCCTCTGTGTTTGTGTTTTCTGGATGTTATCAATGGACTTTATGGTTTCTAATGAATTTTAGCAGGGAACCCTTTTTTCATTCTGGCAAATGCTAGTTGGTTCCACAAGAAGACAAATCCTCTACACATTCATGTTTTCTAGGGAGAAAGCTATAGCAACTGTGGGAAACAAACAGGATATTTACATTTGTAAATGTGACATTTTATCCATTTACCGAAGAAAAAGACTTTGCTTTTCTCCAAAACCAGTTTGACTGTGATTTTTTGGGTCCCTTGCACACTAATCCACAATACTTTGTCCACATATGACTGGATGAATCCAGAAATATCTGGTCGTGTTGTGGCTAACTCAATCCCACATTTTGCTACAGCCTCTCTGTTTGTGATTTCTGGATATTATCAATTGACTTCATGGTTTGTAATGAATTTTAGCAGTGAACATTTTGTTTTGTACTGGCAAACAATAACTCGTTCCAGATGGAGACCGAAACTCTACTCATTCGTGTTTCCTAGGGAGAAAGCTAGAGCAACTGTGGGAAACAAACATGATATTTTTGCTTGTATACATGACATTTTATCCACTTGCCCGAGAAAAAGACTTTGCTTTTCCCCAAAACCAGGTTGACTGTGATTTTCTGGGTCCCTTGCATACGAATTCCACAACATTTTGTCCGGATATGACTAGATCAGACCAGAAAAATCCAGTTGTGTTGTGGCTAACTCAATGAAAAATCTTGATACAGCCTCTGTGTTTGGGTTTTCTGGATATTATTAATGGACTTTATGGTTTGGAATGAATTTTAGCAGGGAACATTTTGTGCTATGCTGGGAAACACTATTTGGTTTCACACGCAGACAAAATCTCTACAAATTGGTCTTTTAAGGGAGAAAGCTAGAGAAACTGTGGCAAACACACATGGTATTTGTGTTTCTAAATATGGCATTTTATCCACTTGCCTATCAAAATGACTTTGCTTTTCTTCAAAACTATTTGGACTGTGATTTTCTGGGTCCAATGCATGTAAATGCCACAACACTTTGTCCGGATTTGACTGGGTCAAAGCAGAAATATCCAGTCACGTTGTGGATGACTCAATCCCAGATCTTGCTACAGCCTCTGTGTTTGTTTTTTCTGGGTATTCTCTTTGGCCTTCCCATATGGAATGATATTTAGTAGGGAATATTTTGTTTTGTGTTGGCAAATGCTAATTCGTTCCACGTGGAGGAAAAACCTCTACACATTCTTTTTTCTGGGAGAAAGCTAGAGCAAGTGCTGCAAACATGATAGTTATGTTTGTAAATATGAGATTGAATACACTTGCACAGGAAAAGCACTGTTCTTTTCTCCAAAACCAAGTTCACTGTGATTTTCTGGGTCCATTGCATAGGAATTCTGAAAGACTTTGGATATGATAGGAACAAATCAGAAATATCCGGTTGGGGTGAGGCTCACTGAAATCCAGATCTTGCTACAGCCTCTGTGTTCATTTTTATTTCCCAGATATTCTCTACGCACTTTACGGTTTTGAATGAATTTTAGGAGGGAACCTTTTATTTTGTGCTGGCAAATGCTAATTGTTTCCACATGGAGAAAAAAATCTCTACACATTCGTATCTTCTAGGGAGAAAGCTAGAGCAACTGCTGCTAACATGATATTTGTGTTTTTAAACATGACATTGAATCCACTTGCCCAGGACAAAGACTGCTTTACTCCAAATCCAGTATGACTGTGATTTTCTGGGACCATTGCATATGAATTCCACAACACTTTCTCAGGATATGACTGGATCATACCAGAAATATCCGGTTTGTTGTGGCTAACTTAATCCAGATATTGCTACAGCCTCTGTGTTTGTTTGTGTTTTCTGAATATTTTGTAGGGACTTTATGGTATGGAAGGAAATTTAGCAGGAAATATTTTGTTTTGTGCTTGCAAAGGCTTATTGGTTCCACAATAAATAAATGCTCTACACATTGGTGTTTTCTAGGGAGAAACTAGAGCAAGTGCTGCAAACATGATATTTATGTTTGTAAATATGACATTGAATCCACTTGCACATGAAGAACTGTGCTTTTCTCCAGAACCAGTTTGGCTGTGATTTTCTGCGTCCATTGCATAGGAATTCCACAACCCTTTGTCAGGATATGACTCGATCATACCAGAAATATCCAGTTGTGTTGTGGCTAACTCAAATCCAGATATTGCTACAGCCTCTGTGTTTGTTTCTGTTTTCCAGATAGTCTCTATGTACTTTATGATTTTGAATGAATTTTAGCAGGGAACATTTTATTTGTGCTGGCAGATGCTAATTGTATCCACTTGGAGAAAAAACCTCTACACATTTGTGTTTTCTAGGGAGAAAGTTAGAGCAACTGTGGGAAACACACATGATATTTATGTTTGTAAACATGACATTGAATCTACTTGCACAGGAAAAGCACTGTTCTTTTCTCCAAAACCAACTTCACTGGAGAGCGGCAAGATGGCAGAATAGGAAAGGAGCACACAGATAATCCAGGGAGAGATAGTTTAATAAAAGTGGAGATACTGCATGTTCAAGGAAGAGTAGGGGAAGAAACAGCAAAGGAAACTCTTCTAGAACTAGTGATTCACAGTAGACCTGCGGGGAGAGTGTGGTAGCCCACGTTCGGGATACCAGCGGCAGACTCAACACACCAGCGCTGGAACATGAGCTGAGCCGAACCTCAATAGCCAGAGACACCAGCAGGAAAGCAGAAAGAGGAGACTAGTGGGAATGAGGCTTGAAACCCCATGGGGAAATGTTTGCCAGGCTAACTAGAAGAGAGAGAGAGAGAGAGAGAGAGAGAGAGAGAGAGAAACGTGACTGATATGGACACGAGTTTCTTTCTCTCCGCTCACCTCTCAAAGGCGAGCAAGACAAAGAGCAGGCACCATTTTGGACATACATCATAAGCAGGGTGACCTCAGGTCTGCACCGGCCCTGAGTCTAGCAGAAACACCTGACTCTGGGGGGAGTGGTGAAATAACAGGAGATTAGGATTTAATGAATGTTTGGTGCTAATGAACCGAGACTGTGAAAAAAGAGATGGTGGGGGAGAGAACTCATGGAATTCACATGAGTACTCTCCAGAGATGCTACAATCCGGTAACCTTGGCAACCCAGTGGGAGTCTGTAGGAGAATTGGAGCCCACACTGAGGGCAGCACTGATTCCCTGTGTGGTCCTTGGGAAAGAGCTTCTGATGTCTGGCTCCTGTGGGTATATCATTCGCCTGCTAACTACCTCCAATTCAGTTCAGCTGTGTGGAATTACTTCCCTTTTGAATCAAAAAAGAAAGAAAGAAAGAGAGATTTACCATGCCTAACCTGGGAGTGTCACCTTTGACACACCCTCAACCCTGAGGAACCAAACAGAGATCTCAGGCCACACCCATCTCAAGTCTCTAAGGCTCCATCGAAAGCAGACAGTCCACTTATTCTAGAATCACATTATAAAAAGAAAAAAAAAACACCACAGTGAAGAAACCAAAGAATATCTCCAATATGTCGAATAGCACACGCAAAAACTGAGGTAACAAGAACAAGAAAGACATTATGATGGCCCCAAATGAAAAAGACACCCCAATTCAAAACTATGAAGATGATGAGAGAGAAGAAATGCAAGAAGTGGATCTCAAAAAATTAATAAGAACATTAAGAAGTTCTCAAAAACAAATTCTTGAACTACAGAAATCCTTAATGGACAAGATAGAAAATCTCTCACACGAAAATGAAATATTAAGGAGGAATCAAAATGAAATGAAACAACTAGTAGAACAAGAAACTGTGATAGTGACGAGAAATCATAATGAAATGAAAAATTCAATAGATCAAATGACAAACACATTAGAGAGCCTTAAAAACAGAATGGGTGAAGCAGAAGTGAGAATATCGGACTTAGAAGACAGGGCACAGGAAAGTATAAAGTCAAACCAAAGAAAAGAAGAGGAAATTAGAAATCTAAAAAATATTGTTGGGAATCTACAGGATACTATTAAAAAACCCAACATTTGGGTGCTAGTGAAGTAGCACCTTGACAGTAGGGACTCCATTTTGGAGCACTTGAGACTCCATTCTGGGAAAGCACCCCCCCCACTGTGAGACTCTGGTCTGAAACTATGATCTAAAACAGTAGAACAATAGCAGTCCACTACATCACACTTGGCAGAGCATAGAAACCCCCTAGCATAATTGTTCAAGCTTAAAAGTAAAAAGGTTGCACCTGGGTTAATGATAAAAATGTAATTTGTCTATGTCCTACATATAATTAAAACCAATACCTGGATTAATGTCAGGATTATAAGATTGTAACTGGTATTGTCAAGATTATAATTGATACTAGTTTCGCATAGGTTTTAGGTCAGCTTGACCCAGTAACCATGTATTCCCCCCTGTTCCTAGCAACCATAAATTCCCCTCCTGATTTTATGGTTTTTGCCTTTATAAACCCTGTTGCTTTAGGCTTCAGGGTCGAGAGTTCTTTAGGGCATGAGCCCACTCTCTACCACCGGCAAATAAAGGACCATCAGATTTTATCAATGTGGAGCTCCTTTGTTCATACTCGCTCAGGTACAACACTAGGAGTTCCCGAAGGCATGGAGAGAGAGAAAGGATTAGAAGGCCTTTTTAGTGAAATACTTGCAGAGAACTTCCCAGGTCTAGAGAAGGACAGAGACATCCTAGTACAGGAAGCTCATAGAACCCCTAATAAACATGACCAAAAGAGATCCTCACCATGACATGTTGTAATCAAACTCACCACAGTGAAACATAAAGATTCTAAAATGTGCAAGAGAGAAACGTCAGACTTCTCATCAGAAACCCTACAAGCTAGAAGGGAATGGCAAGACATAGCCCAAGTACTAAGAGAGAAAAACTGCCAGCCCAGAATATTATATCCTGCAAAGCTCTCATTTGTGAAGGAAGGTGAAATTAAGACTTTTCATCGCAAACAGAAATTGAAAGAATTTGTTGCCACTCATCCTGCCCTGCAAAAGATGCTTAAAGATGTGTTATACACAGAAACACAGAAACATGGTCATCAATATGAAAGAAGGTAAAGGAAGGAAACCTCACAGCAAAAGATCACAGGAAGCTCAATTTCTCTTTGACATAGAATTAAAATCTGATTCTCTGTTAAAGCAATGTGTTAAAGTAATCTATTATGTTCTCTTGATGTCTGTTACATTCTAATTGTTCAAAAACAGCTGAATTTTTATTAAGAGCTATGGGTTATTTAAATATGTGCTTATTTTCAAAGATTTGAATAATCACCTTGTAACAACGATCAAATTTGGTCTATAATGTGTTATGATTTTAAGGAATCTTATTTCAACCAGATATTTTGGATTTTGAGACTTCTTGGCATTCTTGACAGGCATTCAAAAAATCAAAGTTTCAAACAATCTGGACTCTAAAATTTCCAGTAAATCTTGGACTTAGAATTTTCCAGGTTGGGCCCAACTGAAAAAATCGAAGGACCTATGTCTCTCATTCTATAGAGACACCAACTAATCAGGCTATTTGGATTATATTAGAAGTACTGTCAAGATGTGACGTGGTACTAAATTTTAAGTTTCTATAATGGAAAATGCTATTAATACAAATGTTTGAGAATTAAAAAGTCTAATGATCTTGTGTTACTAGACATGATAGTTAGCTTAATGAGAAATCCCCAGAGGCCTAAATGGTTAAATACTTGTAAAATCCTACAGGTGCTTTCAAAAATACTGTGAAGTCAGCAAGTGCCTCTTGTTGGTTGATGAGTTTATAATTTTAAACATGGCAACTTAAAGTCTTTTGTCATCCACTGTTAAATGTGATTTTCTGCTCATAAAACTAAAGTGTTATTGGTTCTGTGTTTAGCTGTCCTCTTATAGGTTCCTATGGACTTTTTCCAGCCACTTCTATTGTATTCAGTACTTTGGGATGGCTCTGTAACCAGATGAAGCCAATAATGTATTAACAGTACCAACTGAGAGAAAGTATGGTTAACTGAGGTTACTAAAAACAAAAAGCAATTCAAAGCAATTGGCAATTTAAAAAAGAGTTAAAGATTTTAAAAGCTATTATTAAAATTGCTATATTGGTCTATTATATTATGTTATATATGTGTAAATATTGTATGTCTACATGGGAAAATTTTATTAAGAATTTTATTTTAATCAGCTTATAGATAAGATTGTCCATAAATTTAAGTTGCTAAATTTAATCAAAGATACTTTTTATTCTTTTGACCTGAATCTCTGTATCATATGTTTTATACTTGTTGGTAGAAAGAAACTAAATACATTTTATATGTTTGTGCTTAAGTTTACTGGTTAAACAAACTACACCATGTTAGATATTTAAGAGGTGTTTCCAAATACATGATTCTTAAAATTTATAGAAGGCATTGGGCCTGCTGGTAAATGTTTTCTTAAGTTGTTATCTAATGACTGCAACAGTTTGCTAAGTATTCATGTGATATTGCTATTGTCAGCAAGCGATCTAGGACTTGCTCCCTCATTTCTCTATTCTAAGCCCAACTTGTTCTTTCATTTCTCTATTCTCTTCAAGGTAGGTAATTAATTCTATTATGAAGAAATCTGTAGGATGCACAATTCAATCTTTAGACCTTTTAAAAGAGATGTCTAACATTTTTCTGTAATAGCATAGCCAAAATAAGAGCTTAAATAATAATCTCATAGCGAGATTTACTTTGCCATCAGCGAAGGAAACAGAAAGTAGAAAAAACCTCACTTTCAGACCAAAGGGAAAGAAAGTTTTAAAGTGAGAATATAATTTTCCTCATGGGCATTGTCTACCTTAGAAAAACTACTACAGAACATGCCTGTGACTATAGACTTGTAGTTCAGGCCACCGAAGATTAGAGATGGGACTTGGGCACTCCCTTGACTTGCATCCTCTGGTCTGCTTTAACAAATACCAAGAGGAAAAGAAAGCTAGGCATCAGAAGCAGTGGGTGGCAGTCCTATTAATGGCTGTTCTGTACAGTGATCTGCCCTCAAGGAGACCCAACAGGCCAGTCCACTGCAGTGGCTTTCAATGTGGTAAGCCTGGGCTTCAGCAGAAGTCAGCTTGTGAAGAGCCCTGGCAGCTCTGCCAAGAGTTGGATCATTGGAAATGGGCATCAAAGGATGCCCAGGTCAGAGCCACAGATCTTATTGGCTCTAAGCTGAAAAGCCCTTCACTCAGCCCAACTTCCAAAGTGGCCACTGCAGCTGAGGGGACAGCCAAGCAGGGTAAGCAACATTGCAGGCAGAACTGTAAATTTCTTGTTAGAGATGCCACCTGCCTTTACCTGGCCAGCTCTCCTCCCAGGCCAGCTAAGTAATGAAAGTCAACAGGGTGCCTTCCCTCAGGTGGTTCACACCTTCCTTAGGATGTACCCCATGAGAAGGGAGAGATAGGTCTGGGCCTCTTAACTTACAAGGCCTAAAGCCCACCAGATTATTACCAGGACCCTTCTGTCAGGTTCTATTTGACTCTCAATCAGAAAACTTAATTGTAGCTTAGACAGCACCTTTCTGAGCTCCTCTAATAATGACTCTGTCCTTTGTTCTAGACCCTGTCTAGCGCACGAGGGCATCATTCCTTTGTAATCATAACCTCTACTCTACCACCAATGGCTCTACTTCCAACCTGTGTGTACTGATGGTCCTCTTCCCCACTTAATGCTTTATAACTGTTCAGACCTGGTTAATGCCACTCTTAGGATCATTGGTTACTATCCTCACTCTGTCTTTTATGACCTTGTCTAAATACGATCAGAGTCGGTGAACTTGGAAGGCTTCCATAGCCTTGGCAACTCATGACGAGAGCCTAGGGTGGTTACTGGCGCCATAAACTAGAGTGTCAATTTGTTGGGTCAACAACAGGAGCCACTGTGCACTTGCTCCACATGTGGGATCTCTGTCCTTAATGTGCTGTACATTGTGATTTAATGCTATAACTAGTACTCAAACAGTATGTTTCACTTTGTGTTTCTATGTGGGTGCAAACTGTTGAAATCTTTACTTAATGTATACTAAATTAATCTTCTGTATATAAAGAGAATTGAAAATGAATCTTGATGCAAATGGAAGGGGAGAGGGAGTGGGAGAGGGGAGGGTTTGCGGGTGGGAGGGAATTTATGGGAGGGGGAAGCCATTGTAATTCATAAGCTGTACATTGGAAATTTTTATTCATTAAATAAAAGTTTAAAAAAAACTTCACTGTGATTTTCTGGGGCCAGTGCATATGAATTCCACAACACTTTGTCCAGATATGACAGGATCAAACCAGAATTATCCAGCTGTGTTGTGGCTAACTCAAATGCTGATCTTGCTACAGCCTCTGTGTTTGTGTTTTCTGGATATTACCAATGACTTCATGGTTTTGAATGAATTTTAGCAGGGAACATTATGTTTTGTGCTAGCAAACGCTAATTGTTCCACATGGAGAAAAAACCTCTACACATTCGTGTTTTCTAGGGAGAACTCCAAAGCAACTGCTGCACACAAGATATTTATGTTGGTAAATATGACATTGAATCTAGTTGCACAGGAAAGGACTGTGCTTTCTAAAAACAAACTTCACTGTGATTTTCTGGGTCCATTTCATACGAATTTCACAACATTTTGTCCGGATATGACTGCATCAAACCAGAAATATCCAGTTGGGTTGTTGCTAGCTCACATCCAAATCTTGCTACAGCATCTGTGTTTGTTTGTCTTTTCTGGATATTCTTTATGTACTTTATGGTTTTGAATGAATTTTAGCAGGGAACATTTTGTTTTGTGCTGGCAAACGCTGTTTGTTTCCACAAGGAGAAAAAACCTCTACATATTCGTGTTTTCTAGGGAGAAAGCTAGAGCAAATGCTGCACACATGATATTTGTATTTGTTAACAGGACATTGAACCCAGTTGCCCGGGAAAAAGACTGCGCTTTTCTCCAAAATGAGTTTGATTGTGATTTTCTGGGTCCCTTGCATACAAATTCCACAACATTTTGTCCGGATATGAGTAGATCAGACCAGAAACATCCAATTGTGTTGTGGCTATCTCAAATCCAGATCTTGCTACAGCCTCTGTGTGTATTTGTGTTTTCTGGATATTCTCTATGGACTTATGGTTTTCAATGAATTTTAGCATGCAGCATTTTGTTTCCTGGTGGCAAACGCTAATTGGTTTCATATGCAGACAAAACCTCTACACATTCGGGTTTTCTAGGGAGAAAGATAGAGTAACCGTGGCAAACATGATATTTATGTTTGTATACATGATATTTTATCCATTTGCCTAAGAAAAAGATTAAGATTTCCTCCAAAACCAGTTTGACTGTGATTTTCTGCATCCATTGAATATGAATTCCCCAACAATTTGTCTGGATATGACTAGATCAAACCAGAAATATCGTTTTCTGTTGTGAATAACTCAATCCCAGGTCTTGCTATTGTCTCTGTGTTTGTTTGTGTTTTCTGGATATTCCCTATGGACTTTATATTTGGAATGAATTTTAGCAGGGAATATTTTGTTTTGTTCTGGCAACAGTGATTGGTTCCACATGGAGAAAAAACCTCTACACATTCGTGTTTTCTAGGGAGAAAGCTAGAGCAATTGTGAGAAACAAACCTGATATTTTTGTTTGTAAACTTCATATTTATCCACTTGCCAAAGAAAAAGACTATGCTTTTCTCCAAATCCAGTTTGACTGTGATTTTCTGAGTCCATTGCATACGAATTCCACAATACTTTGTCCAGAAGACTGGATGAAAATAGAAATATCCGGTTATTTTGTGGCTAACTCATTCCCAGATCTTGCTACAGCCTCTGTGTTTGTGTTTTCTGGATATTATCAAAGGACTTTAGGTTTGGAATTAATTTTAGCAGGTAACATTTTGTTTTTGTGTTTGCAAACACTAATTGTTTCCACATATAGAAATAACATCTTCCCATTCATGATTTCTTGGAAAAAGTTAAAGCAAATCCTGCAAACGTGATATTTATGTTTGTAAACATGACATTGGATTCAATTTCCCAAGAAAAAGACTGCTTTTCTCCAAAACCAGTTTTACTGTGATTTTCTAGTTCCTTTGCATACGAATTCCAGAACATTATGTCCAGATATGACTGGATGAACCAGAAATATTCAGTTGTTTTGTGGCTAACTCAACCCCATTTCTTGCTACAGCCTCTGTGTTTGTTTGTGTTTTCTGGATATTCCCTATGGACTTTATGGTTTGAAATGAATTTTAGCAGCAAATATTTTGTTTTGTGGTGGCAAACAGTGATTGGATCCACATGGAGAAAAAACCTCTACCCATTCATGTTTTCTAGGGAAAAAGGTAGAGCAAATACTGCAAACATGATATTTATGTTTGTAAACATGACATTTTACCACTTACACAAGAAAAAGACATTGATTTTCTCCAAAATCAGTTTGACTGTGATTTTCTGGGTCCATTGCATATGAATTCCACAACACTTTGTCCGCATATGACTGGATTAAACCAGATATATCCTCTTGTGTTGTGGCTAACTCATTACCAGATCTTGCTACACCCTCTGTGTTTGCATTATCTGGATATTATCAATGGACTTTATGGTTTGGAATGAATTTTCACAAGAAACATTTTGTGTTTTGTTTCCAAACGCTAATTGTTTGCACATATAGAAATAAGATCTCCCCATTCGTGTTTTCTTGGGGAAATCTAGAGCAAATGTTGCAAACATGATATTTGTGTTGTAAACAGGACATTAGATACAATTTCCCAGGAAAAAGACTATACTTTTCTCCAAAACCATTTTGTGATTTTCTAGTTCCTTTGCATACGAATTCCAGAACATTTTGTCCAGATATGACTGGATGAAACCAGAAATATCTGGTTGTGTTGTGGCTTACTCAATCCCAGATCTTGCTACAGCCCCTGCGTTTGTGTTTTCTGGATATTATCAATGGACTTTATGGTTTGGAACGAATTGTAGCAGGGAACATTTGGTTTTGTACTGCCTAACACTAATGGTCCAACATGGAGAAAAAACCTTGGCACATTCGTGTTTTCTAGGGATAAAGCTAGAGCAAGTGCAGGAAACAAACATGATATATGTGTTTGTATACATAACATTGTATCCACTTGCCCAAGAATAGGATTTTGCTTTTTCCAAATCCTCTTTTACTGTGCAATTCGAGGTCCCTTGCATAAGAATTGCACAACACTTTGTCCAGATATGACTGGATGAAACCGGAAATATCCAGTTGTGTTTTGGCTAACTCAATCCCAGATCTTGCTACAGTCTCTGTGTTTGTGTTTTCTGGATATTATCAATGGACCTTACGGGTTGGAAGGAATTTTAGTAGGGACCATTTTATTTTGTGCTAGTAAATGCTAATGATTGCCACATGGAGACCAAACCGCTACAAATTTGTGTTTTCTATTGAGAAAGCTAGAGCAACTGCTGCAAACATGCTATTTCTGTTTGTATACATGACATGTTCTCCACTTACCCAAGAAAAAGACTTTGCTTTTCTTCCAAACAAGTTTGACTGTGATTTTCTGCATCCATTTTATATGAATTGCACAATACTTTGTCTGGATATGACTGGATGAAATCAGACATATCCGGTTGTTTTGTGGCTATCTCGATCCCAGATCTTGCTACAGACTCTGTGTTTGTGTTTTCTGGATATTATCAATGGACCGTACGGGTAGGACAGAATTTTAGCAGGGATAATTTATTTTGTGCTAGTAAAGGCTAATGATTGCCACATGGAGACCAAACCGCTACAAATTTGTGTTTTCTATTGAGAAAGCTAGAGCCACTGCTGCAAACATGCTATTTCTGTTTGTAAACATGACATGTTATCCACTTACACAAGAAAAAGGCTTTGCTTTTCTTCCAAACCAGTTTGACTGTGATTTTCTGCATCCATTTTATATGAATTGCACAATACTTTGTCTGGATATGATGGGATGAAATCAGACATATCCGGTTGTTTTGTGGCTATCTCAATCACAGAGCTTAATATAGCCTCTGTGTTGGTGTTTTCTGGATATTATCAATGGACTTTATGGATTGGAATGAATTTTAGAAGGGAACATTTTGATTTGTGCTGCCTAACACTAATTGGTTGCACATGGAGACAAAAAATCTGCACATTCATGTATTCTAGGAGAAAGCTATAGAAAGTTCAGCAAAAAAATATATTTTTGTTTTTTTACATGGCATTTTATCCACTTGCCCAAGGAAAAGACTTTGCTTTTCTCCTAAACCAGTTTGAGTGTGATTTTCTGAGTCCATTGCATACGAATTCCACAACACTTCATCCAGATATGACTGAATGAAACCAGAACTATCCACCAGTGTTTTGGCTAACTCAAGCCCATATCATCCTACAGATGCTGTGTATGTGTTTTCTGGATATTGTCAATGGACTTTACAGTTTTGAATGAACTTTAGCAGAGAACCTTTTATTTTGTGCTGGAAAATGCTAATTATTTCCACATAGAGTCCAAACCTCTACACATTCGTGATTTCTAGGGAGAAAGCTAGAGCAACTGTGGCAAACAAACGTGATATTTGTGTTTGTAAACATGACATTTATCCACTTGTCTAAGAAAAATACTTTGCTTTTCTCCAAAAGCAGTTTGACTGTGATTTTCTTGGTCCATTGCATACGAAGCCCACAACACTTTGTCCAGATATGACCTTATGAAACCCGGAATATCCTCCTGTATTGTGGCTGACTCAATCCCAGACCAAGCTACAGCCTCTGTGTTTGTGTTTTCTGGACATTATCAATGAACTTTATGCTTTTGAATGAATTTTAGTAGGTGACATTTTCTTTTGTGCTGGCAAATGCTAATTGGTTCCATTTGCAAACAAAATTTCTGAACATTAGTGATTTCTAGGGAGAAAGCTAGAGCAACTGCGGCAAACAAACATGATATTTCAGTTTGTATAGATGACATTTTATGCACTTGCCTAAGAGAAAGACTTTGCTTATCGACAAAACCATTTTTACTGTGATTTTCTTGGTCAATTGCACAGGAATTCCACACAATTTTGCCTGGATATGACTGTTGGAAACCAGAAATATCCGTTGTGCTTTGGCTAACTCAATCCGAAATATTGTGAAAGCCTCTTTGCTTCTGTTTTCCGGATATTATGGACAGACTTTATTGTTTTGAATGTTTATAACAGGGAACACTTAATTTTGTGCTGGGAAACCATAGTTGGTTCCACATGGAGACATCAGCTCTACACATTAGTATTTTCTAGGGAAAAAACTAGAGGAACTGTGGCAAACAAACATGATATTTCTGTTTGTATAGATGACATTTTATGCACTTGCCTAACGAAAAGACTTTGCTTTTCACCAAAACCATTTTTACTGTGATTGGCTGTGTCCATTGCATACAAATTCCACACCACTTTGTCAGGATGTGAGTGGATGAAACCAGAAATATCCAGTTGTATTTTCACTAACTCAATCCCAAATATTGCGACAGCCTCTGTGTTTTTGTTTTCTGGATATTATCGATGGACTTTATTGTTTTGAATGTTTTTTATCAGGGATCATTTAAATTTTGCTTGGAAAAACTAGCAGGTTCCACATGAAGACCCTGGCTCTAAACATTAGTATTTTCTAGGGAGAAAGCTAGAGGAAGTGGGGCAAACAAACATGACATTTCTGTTTGTATAGATGCCATTTTATGCACTTGCCTAACAAAAAGACTTTACTTTTCTCTAAAACCATTTTTACTGTGATTTTCTCGGTCCATAGCATACGAATTCCACACCACTTTGTCCGGATATGACTGGATGAAACCAGAAATATCCGGTTGTGTTTTGGCTAACTGAATCCCAAATACTGTGAAAGCATCTGTTTTGTGTTTTCTGGATAATAACGATGGACTTTATGGTTTTGAAATTTTTTATCAGGGAACATTTAATTTTGTGCTGGAAACACTAATTGGTTCCACATGGAGACACCAGCTCTACACATTTGTATTTTCTAGAGAGAAAGCTAGAGGAACTGCAGCAAACAAACATAATATTTCTGTTTCTACACATGACATTTTATGCACTTGCCTAACTAAAACACTTTGCTTTTCTCCCAAACCATTTTTACTGTGATTTTCTCGGTCCATTGCATACGAATGCCACACCACTGTGTCTGCATATGACTGGATGAAACCCAAAATATTCAGTTGCAATTGGCTAACTCAATCCCAAATATTGCGAAAGCCTCTGTGTTTGTGTTTTCCAGATACTATCGATGGAATATATTGTTTTGAGTGTTTTTTATCAGGGAACATTTAATTTTGTGCTTGGAAACACTAATTGGTTAAACATTGAGACACCAGCTCTACACATTCGTATTTATATTGTTAAAGGAGTGAAACTGCAGAAAACAAACATGATATTTATGTTTGTATACATGACATTTTATGCACTTACATAACGAAAAGACTTTGCTTTTCTCTGTAACCATTTTTACTGTGATTTTCTCGGTCCATTGCAGAGGAATGCCACACTACTTTGTCCGCATACGATTGGATGAAACCAGAAATATACGGTTGTGTTTTGGCTAACTCCATCCCAGATATTGCGACAGCCTATGTGTTTGTGTGTTCCGGATATTATTGATGGGCTTTATTGTTTTGAATAATTTTTAGCAGATAACATTTAATTTTGTGCTTGGAAACACTAATTGGTTCCACATGGAGACACCGGCTCTGCACATTCGTATTTTCTAGGGAGAAAATTAGAGGAACTGCGGCAAACAAGCATGATATTTCTGTTTGATTAGATGACATTTTATGCACTTGCCTAACGAAAAGACTTTGCTTTTCTCCAAAACCATTTTTACTGTGATTTTCTCGGTCCAATGCATACGAATTCCATGCCGCTTTGTCCGGTTATGACTGGATGAAACCAGATATATTTGCTTTTTTTTGGCTAACTCAATCCCAGATATTGCTACAGCCTCTGTGTTTGTGTTCTCTGGATAATATAGATGGATTTATTGTCTTGAATGTTTTTTATACGGAACTTTTTATTTTGTGCATGTAAACACTAATTGGTTCCACATGGAGACACCAGCTCTACAGTTTTGTATTTTCTAGCGAGAAAGCTAGAGGAACTGCGGCAAACAATCTTGATATTTCTGTTTGTATAGGTGACATTTTATGCACTTGTGTAACCAAAAGACTTTGCTTTTCTCCAAAACCATTTTTACTGTGATGTTCTCGGATCATTGCATACGAATGTCACACCACTTTCCGGATATGACTAAATGAAACTAGAAATATCCGGTTGTGTTTTGGCTAACTCAATCCCAGATATTGCTACAGCCTCTGTGTTTGTGTTTTCCTGATATTATCGATAGTGTATATTGTTTTGAATGTTTTTTTATCAGGGTACATTTAATTTTGTGCTTGGAAACACTAATTGGTTCCACATGGAGACACCAGCTCAACACATTCGTATTTTCTAGGGAGAAAGCTAGAGGAACTGCGGCAAACAAACATGATATTTCTGCTTGTATACATGACATTTTATGCACTTGCCTAACAAAAGGACTTTGCTTTTCTCCAAAACCATTTTATTGTGATTTTCTCGGTCCATTGCATCCTAATTCCACACCACTTTGTCCAGATATGACTGGATGAAACGAGAATTGTTAAGTTGTGTTTTGTCTAACTCAATCCCAGATATTGCGTCAGCCTCTGTGTTTGAGTTCTGCGGATATTATCAATGGACTTTATTGATTTGAATGTTTTCTATCAGGGAACATTTAATTTTGTGCTGGGACCAGTAATTGGTCCCACATGGAGACACCAGGTCTACACATTCCTATTTTCTAGGGAGAAAGCTAGAGGAACTGCGGCAAACAAACGTGATATTTCTGTTTGTATAGATGACAATTTATGCACTTGCCTAAAGAAAAAACTGTGCTTTTCTCCAAAATCATTTGTACTGTGATTGTCTTGGTCCATTGCCCATGATTCCACACCACTTATTCCGGCTATGACTGGATGAAACCAAATATCCACTTGTGTTTTGGCTAACTCAATCCCAAATATTGCGAAAGCCTCTGTGTTTGTGTTCTCCGGATATTATCGATGGACTTTATTGTTTTGATTGTTTTGATTGTTTATTGTTTTGATTGTTTCGTATTTTCTAGGGAGAAAGCTAGAGGAAGTCTGGCAAACAATCATGATATTTCTGTTTGTATAGATGACATTTAATGCACTTGCCTAACGAAAAGACTTTGCTTTTCTCCAAAACCATTTTTGCTGTGATTTTCTCCATCCATTGCATACGAATTCCACACCACTTTGTCCAGATATGACTGGATGAAACCAGAATTTTTGAGTTGTGTTTTGGCTAACTCAATCCCAGATATTGCGACAGCCTCTGTGTTTGAGTTCTCCGGATATTATCGATGGACTTTATTGATTTGAATGTTTTCTATCAGGGAACATTTAATTTTGTGCTGGGACCAGCAATTGGTTCCACATGGAGACACCAGCTCTACACATTCCTATTTTCTAGGGAGAATGCTAGAAGAACTGCAGGAAACAAACTTGATATTTCTCTTTGTATACATGACATTTTATGCACATCCCTAACGAAAAGACATTGCTTTTCTCCAAAACCATTTTTACTGTGATTTTTTCGGGCCATTTTATTGGAAGTCCCCAGAACTTTTGAGATATGACTGGAGGAAACCAGTAATATCCAGTTTTGTTTTGGCTAGCTCAATCCCAGATATTGCGAAAGCCTCTGTGTTTGTGCTCTCCGGATATTATCGATGGACTTTATTGTTTTGAATGTGTTTTATCAGTGAACATTTAAATTTGTGCTGGGAAACACTAGTTGACTCCACATGGAGACACCAGCTCTACACATTCCTATGTTCTTGGGAGAAAGCTAGAGGAACTGCGGCCAACAAACATGACATTGCTGTTTGTACAGATGACATTTTTTGCACTGTCAGAAGGAAAAGACTTGGCTTTTCTCAAAAACAATTTTTACTGTAATTTTCTCGGTCCCCTAGATACGAATTCCACACCACTTTGTCCGGATATGAATGAATGTAACCAGAAATATCCGGTTGTGTTTTGGCTAACTCAATCTGAAATATTGTGAAAGACTCTGTGTTTCTGTTTCCAGGATATTATCGACAGGCTTTATTTTTTGGAATGTATCTTTATCAGGGAACATTTAATTTTGTGCTGGGAAACAGTAACTGGTTCCACATGGAGACACCAGCTCTACACATTCGTAATTTCTAGGGAGAAAGCTAGAGGAACTGCGGCAAACAAACATGATATTTCTGTTTGTATAGATGACATTTTATGCACTTGCCTAACAAAAAGAATTTGCTTTTCTCCCAAACCATTTTTAATGTGATTTTCTCGGTCCATTGCATACGGATTCCACAACACTTTGTCCGGATATGCCTTGATGAAACCAGAAATATGCGTTATATTGTGGCTAACACAATGCGAAATATTGTGAAAGCCTGTTTGTTTCTGTTTTCTGGATATTATCTACAGAATTTCTTGTTTTGAATGTTTTTTATCAGGGAACATTTAATTTTGTGCTGGGAAACACTAGTTGAACACTTTGTCCGGATATGGCTGGATGAAACCGGAAATATCCGGTTTTGTTTTGGCTAATTAAATCCTATATTTAGTTTCCGACTCTGTGTTTGTTTATTCCTGATATTATCCACAGACTTTATTGTTTTGAATGTTTTTTATCAGGGAACATTATTTTTGTATTGGAAACACTAAATGGTTCCACATGGAGACACCAGCTCTACACATTCGTATTTTCTAGAGAAAATCTAGAGCAAATGCAGCAAAGAAACATGATATTTCTGTTTGTATAGATGACATTTTATGCACTTTTCTAACGAAAACACTTTGCTTTTCTCCATAACCATTTGTACTGTGATTTTCTTGGTCCATTGCATCTGAATTCCACCCCTCTTTGTCCGGATATGACTGGAAGAAACCAGAAATATCCGGTTGTGTTTTGGCTAACTCAATGTGAAATATTTCTACAGCCTCTGTGTTTGTGTTTTCTAGATATTATCGAAGGCCTTATTGATTTGAATGTTTTTATCAGGGAACATTTAATTTTGTACCGTTGAAACACTATTTGGTTCATCATGGGGACAACAGCTCTACACATTCGTATTTTCCAGAGAGAAAGCTAGAGGAACTGTGGCAAACAAACATGATATTTCTGTTTGTATAGATGACATTTTATGCACTTGCCTAACGAAAAGACTTTGCTTTTCTACAAAACCATTTGTGCTGTGATTTTCTTGGTCCATTGGATACCAATTCCACATCAGTATGTCCGGTTATGACTGGAACAAACCGGAAATATCCGGTTGTGTATTGGCTAACTCAATTCCAGATATTGCTACAGCCTCTGTGTTTGTGTATTCCTGATATTTTCCTGATATTATCTACGGGCTTTATTGTTTTGAATGTTTATTATCAGGGGACATTTAATTTTGTGCTTGGACACACTAATTGGTTCCACATGGAGACATCTGCTGAACATATTCGTATTTTCTAGGGAGAAAACTAGAGGAACTGCAGCAAACAAACATGATATTTCTGTTTGTATTGATGACAATTTATGCACTTGCCTAAGGAAAAGACTTTGCTTTTCTCCAAAACCATTTTTACCGTAATTTTCTCAGTCCATTGCATAGGAATTCCACACCAATTTTTCCGGATATGACTGGATGAAACCGGAAATATCCGATTGTGTATTGGCTAACTCAATTCCAGATATTGCTACAGGTTCTGTGTTTGTGTATTCCTGATGTTATCTACGGGCTTTATTGTTTTGAATGTTTTTTTGCAGGGGACATTTAATTTTGCGCTTGGAAACTCTAATTGGTTCCACATGGAGACACCAGCTCTATACATTCATATTTTCTAGGGAGTAAGCTAGAGGATCTGCGGCAAAAAAACATGATATTTCTGTTTGTATCGATGATATTTTATCTACTTGCCTAATGAAAAGACTTTGCTTTTCTCCAAAACCATTTTTACTGTGATTTTCTCGGTCCATTGCATACGAATTCCACACCATTTTGTCCGGATATGACTGTATGAACCTAGAAATATCTGCTTTTGTTTTGGCTAACTCAATCCCAGATATTGCTACAGCCTCTGTGTTTGTGTATTCCTGATATAATTCACAGACTTTATTGCTTTGAATGTTTTTTATTAGGGAACATTTAATTTTGTACCATTGAAACACTAATTGTTTCCACATGGAGACACCAGCTCTACACATTCGTATTTTCTACATAGAAATTAGAGGAACTGCGGCAGACATACATGATACTTCTGTTTGTCTAGATGACATTTTATAAACTTGCCTAACGAAAAGACTTTGCTTTTCTCCAAAACCATTTTTACTGTGGTTTTCTCGGTCCATTGCATACGGATTCCACACCACTTTGTCCGGATATGAGTGCATGAAACCGGAAATATCCGGTTGTGTTTTGGCTAACTCAATCCAAAATATTGCTACAGCCTCTGTGTTTGTGTTTTCTGGATATTATCAACGTACTTTATTGTTTTGAATGTTTTTCTCAGGGAACATTTAATTCTGTACCGTTGAAACACTAATTGGTTCACAATGGGTACACCAGCTCTACACATTCGTATTTTCTAGGGAGAAAGCTAGAGGAACTGCAGCACACATACATGATATTTCTGTTTGTATAGATGACATTTTATGCACTTGCCTAACGAAAAGACGTTGCTTTTCTCCAAAACCATTTTTACTGTGATTTTCTCAGTCCATTGCATACGAATTCCACACCACTTTGTCCGGATATGACTTAATGAAACCAGAAATATCTGGTTGTGTTTTGGCTAACACAATCCAAAATATTGCTACAGCCTCTGTGTTTGTGTATTCCTGATATTATCCACGGACTTTATGTTTTTGAATATTTTTTTTCAGGGAACATTTAATTTTGTGCTTGGAAACACTAATTGATTCCACATGGAGACACCAGCTCTACAAATTCTTATTTTCTAGGGAGTAAGCTAGAGGAACTGCGGCAAACAAACATGATATTTCTGTTTGTATAGATGACATTTTATGCACTTGCCTAACAAAAAGACTTTGCTTTTCTCCAAAACCATTTTTCCTGTGATTTTCTCGGTCCATTGCATACGAATTCCACACCACTTTTTCTGGATATGAGTGGATGAAACCAGAAATATCTGGTTGTGTTTTCACCAACTCAATCCGAAATATTGCTATAGCCTCTGTGTTTGTGTATTCCTGGTATTATTCACGGATTTTTTTTTGAATTTTTTTTTTCAGGAAACATTAAATTTTTTGCTTGGAAACACTAATTGGTTCCACATGGAAACACCAGCTCTGCACATTCGTATTTTCTAGGGAGAAACCCAGAGGAACTGCGGCAAACAAACATGATATTTCTCTTTGTATAGGTGAGATTTTATGCACTTGCCTAACGAAAAGACTTTGCTTTTCTCCAAAACCATTTTTACTGTGATTTTCTCTGTCCATTGCATACGAATTCCAAACCACTTTGTCCGGATTTGACTGGATGAAACCAGAATTATCCGGTTGAGTAATGGCTAACTCAATCCGAAATATTGTGAAAGTTTCTGTTTTTGTATTTTCTGGGTATTATCTAAGGACTTTACTTTTTTGAATGTTTTTTATCAGGGAATATTTCGTTTTGTACCGTTGAAACAATGATTGTTTCCAGATGGAGACACAAGCTCTACACATTCGTATATTCTACTGTGAAAGCTAGAGGAACTGTGGCAAACAAACATGATATTTCTGTTTGTCTAGATGACATTTTATGCACTTGCCTAATGAAAAGACTTTGCTTTTCTCCAAAACCATTTTTACTGTGATTTTCTCGGTCATTTGCATGCAAATTCCACACCAGTTTGTCCGGATATGACTGGATGTAACCGGAAATATCTGGTTTTGTTTTGGATAACACAATCCCAGATATTGCTACAGCCTCTGTGTTTGTGTATTCCTGATATTATCAACAGTCTTTATTGTTTTGAATGTTTTTTTTTTTCAGGGAACTTTTTATTTTGTGCTTTGAAACACTAATTGATTCCACATGGGGACACCAGATATACACATTCGTATTTTCTAGGTAGGAAGCTAGAGGAACTGCAGCAAACAAATATGATAATTCTGTTTGTCTAGATGACATTTTATGCCTTGCCTTACGAAATGACTTTGCTTTTCTTCAAAACCATTTTTACTGTGATTTTCTCGGTCCTTTGCATACGAATTCCACACCTGCTTTTCCGGATATGAGTGGATGAAACCGGAAATATACGTTTTTTTTTTTTTTTTGCAAACTCAATCCAAAATATTGCTACAGCCTTTGTGTTTGTGTTTTCTGTATATTATCAACGGACTTTATTTATCTGATTCTTTTATCAGGGAACATTTGATTTTGTACCTTTGAAACACTAATTGGTTCATAATGGGGACACCAGTTCTACATATTCGTATTTTCTAGGGAGAAAGCTAGAGGAACTGCGGCAAACAAAAATGATATTTCTGTTTGTGTAGATGGCATTTCATTCACTTGCCTAACGTAAAGACATTGCTTGTCTCCAAATAAATTTGTACTGCGATTTCCTCGGTCCATTGCATTCGAATTCCACACCAGTTTGTCCGGATATGACTGGAGGTAACCGGAAATATCCGGTTGTGTTTTGGCTAACTCAATCCCAGATATTGTTACGGCCTCTTTGTTTGTGTATTCCTGATATTATCCACGGACTTTATTGTTTTGAATGTTTTTTATCAGGGAACATTTAATTTTGTGCTGCGAAACACTAATTTTTTCCCCATGGAGACACCAGCTCTACACATTCGTATTTTCTAGGGAGAAAGCTAGAGGAACTGTGACAAACAATTATGATATTTCTGTTTGTATAGATGACATTTTATGCAGTTGCCTAATGAAAAGACTTTGCTTTTCTCCAAAACCACTTTTACTGTGATTTCTCGGTCCATTGCATACGAATTCCTCACCACTTAGTTCGGATATGACTGGATAAAACCCGAAATATCTCGTTGTGTTTTTGATAACTCAATCTGAAATATTGCTACAACATCTGTGTTTGTGCATTGCTGATATTATCCACAGACTTTATTGTTTTGAATGTTTTTTATCAGGGAACACTTCATTTTGTGCTTGGAAACACTAGTTAGTACATCATCGGGGCACCAGTTCTACACATTCGAATTTTTTACCGAGAAAGCTAGAGGAACTGCGGCAAACAAACATGATATTTCTGTTTGTCTAGATGACATTTTATGCACTTGCCTAACGAAAAGACTTTGCTTTTCTCCAAAACCATTTTTATTGTGATTTTCTCAGTCCACTATATACGAATTCCACACCAGTTTGTCCAGATATGACTGGATGAAAGCAGAAATATCCGGTTTTGTTTTGACTAACTCAATCCGAAATATTGTGAAAGCCTCTGTGTTTGTGTTTTCTGGATATTATCGATGGACTTATTGTTTTGAATAATTTTATCAGAGAACATTTAATTTTTTACTGTAGAAACACTAATTGGTTCATCACGGGGACATCAGCTCTACACATTCTTATTTTCTAGGGAAAAAGCTAGAGGAACTGCGGTAAACAAACGTGATATTTCTGTTTGTATAGATGACATCTAGAGTAACTGTGGCAAACAAACATGATCTTTCTGTTTGTATAGAGGACATTTTATGCACTTGCCTAATGAAAAGACTTTGCTTTTCTCCAAAACCATTTTTACTGTGATTTTCTCGGTCCATTGCATACGAATTCCACACCACTTTGTCCGGATATGAGTGCATGAAACCGGAAATATCCGGTTTTGTTTTGGCTAACTCAATCCAAAATAATGCTACAGCCTCTGTGTTTGTGTATTCCTGATATTATCCACGGACTGTATTCTTTTGAATGTTTTTTTTTTCAGGGAACTTTTTATTTTGTGCTTGGAAACACTAATTGGTTCCACATGGCGACACCAGCTGTACACATTCGTATTTTCTAGGTAGGAAGCTAGAGGAACTGCAGCAAACAAACATGATATTTCTGTTTGTCGAGATGATATTTTATGCCTTGCCTTACAAAATGACTTTGCTTTTCTCCAAAACCATTTTTACTGTGATTTTCTCGGTGCTTTGCATACGAATTCCACACCTGTTTGTCCGGATATGACTGGATGAAAGCAGAAATATCCGGTTTTGTTTTGAATAACTCAATCCGAAATATTGTGAAAGCCTCTGTGTTTGTGTTTTCTGGATATAATCGATTGACTTATTGTTTTGAATGTTTTTTATCAGGGAACATTTAATTTTGTTATTGGAAACACTAATTGGTTCATCATGGAGAAACCAGCTCTACACATTCATATTTTCTAGGGAGAAAGCTAGAGGATCTGCGGCAAACAAACATGATATTTCTGGTTGTATAGATGACATTTTATGCACTTGCCTAACGTAAAGACTTTCCTTTTCTCCAAAACCATTTTTACTGTGATTTTCTCGGTCCATTGCATAGGAATTCCACACCAGTTTGTCCGGATATGACTGGATTATACCAGAAGTATCCGGTTGTTTTGGCTAACTCAATCTGAAATGTTGCTATAGCCTCTGTGTTTTTGTTTTCTGGATATTATCGATAGACTGTATTGTTTTGAATATTTTGATCAGGGAACATTTAATTTTGTACCCTTGAAACACTAATTGCTTCCACATGGAGACACCAGCTCTACACATTTGTATTTTCTAGGGAGAAAGCTAGAGGAACTTTGGGAAACAAACGTGATATTTCTGTTTGTATAGATGACATTATATGCACTTGCCTAACAAAAAGACTTTGCTTTTCTCCCAAACCATTTTACTGTGATTTTCTCGGTCCATTCCATACAAATTCCAAACCACTTTGTCCGGATATGACTGGATGAAACCAGAAATACCCAGTTGTGTTTTGGATAACTCAGTCCGAAATATTGCTACAGCCTCTGTGTTTGTGTTTTCTGGATATTATCGATGGACTTTATTGTTTTGAATATTTTTATCAGGGAACATTTATTTTTGTACCGTAGAAAAACTATTTGGTTCATTATGAGGACACCAGCTCTACACATTCGTATTTTCTAGGGAGAAAAACTGAGGAACTGTGGCAAGCAAACATGATATTTATGTTTTTGTAGATGACATTTTATGCACATGCCTAACGAAAAGACTTTGCTTTTCTCCAAAACCATTTTTACTGTGATTTTCTCGGTCCATTGCATACGAATTCCAAACCACTTTGTCCGGATATCACTGGATGAAAACAGAAATATCCGGTTGTGTTCTGGCTAACTCAATCCGAAATATTGTGAAAGCCTCTGTGTTTGTGTATTCCTGATATTAACCACGGACTTGATTTTTTTTTGAATGTTTTTTATCAGGGAACATTTTATTTTGAGCTTGGATACAATAATTCGTTCCACATGGAGACACAAGCGCTACATATTCGTATTTTCTACGGAGAAAGCTAGAGGAACTGCGACAAACAAACATGATATTTCTGTTTGTATCGATGACATTTTATTGACTTGCCTAACGAAAAGACTTTGCTTTTCTCCAAAACAATTTTTACTGTGATTTTCTCGGTCCATTGCAAACGAATTCCAAACCACTTTGTCCGGATATGACTCGATGAAAACAGAAATATCCGGTTTTGTTTTGGCTGACTCAATCCGAAATACTGTGAAAGCCTCTGTGTTTGTGTATTCCTGATATTATTCATGGTCTTTATTGTTTTGAATGGTTTTTATCAGGGAACATTTAATTTTGTGCTTGGAAACACTAATTGGTTCCACATGGAGACACCTGCTGTAAATATTTGTATTTTCTAGGGAGAAAGCTAGAGGAACTGTGGAAAACATACATGATATTTCTGTTTGTATAGATGACATTTTATGCACTTGCCTAACAAAAAGACTGCTTTTCTCCAAAACTATTTTTACTCTGATTTTCTCTGTCCATTGCATATGAATTCCACACAAGTCTGTCTGGATATAACTGGATTAAACCGGAAATATCCGGTTGTTTTTTGGCTAACTCAATCCCAGATATTGTTACAGCCTCTGTGTTTTTTTTTTCTGGATATTATCAATGCACTTTATTGTTTTGAAAGATTTTTTTTGGGGAACATTTTATTTTCAGCTTGGATACAGTAATTGGTTGCACATGGAGACACCAGTGCTATATATTTGTATTTTCTAGGGAGAAAGCTAGAGGAACTGCGGCAAACAAACATGATATTTCTGTTTGTATAGATGACATTTTATGCACTTGCCTAACGAAAAGACTTTGCTTTCTCCAAAACCATTTTTACTCTGATTTTCTCTGTCGATTGCATATGAATTCCACACAAGTTTGTCCGGATATGACTGGATGAAACCAGAAATATCTGGTTGTGTTTTGGATAACTCATTCCGAAATATTGCTACAGCCTCAGTGTTTGTGTTTTCTGGATATTATCATGGACTTCATTTTTTTGAATTTTTTTTTATCAGGGAACATTTTATTTTGAGCTTGGATACAGTAAATAGTTCCACATGGAGACACCAGCTGAACATATTCGTATTTTCTAGGGAGAAAGCTAGGGGAACTGCGGCCAACAAACATGATATTTCTGTTTGTATAGATGACATTTTATGCACTTGCCTAACGAAAAGACTTTGCTTTTCTCCAAAACAATTTTTACTGTGATTTTCTCAGTCCATTGCATACAAATTCCAAACCAGTTTGTCTGGATATCACTGGATGAAACCGGAAATATCCGATTGTGTTTTGGCTAACTCAATCCAAAACATTGCTACAGCCTCTGTGTTTGTGTTTTCTGGATATTATCGATGAACTTTATTGTTTTGAATATTTTTATCTGGGAACATTTATTTTTGTACCGTAGAAATACTAATTGGTTCATCATGAGGACACCAGCTCTACACATTCGTATTTTCCAGGGAGACAAACTGAGGAACTGTGGCAAACAAACGATATTTATGTTTTTGTAGATGACGTTTTATGCACATGCCTAACGAAAAGACTTTGCTTTTCTCCCAAACCGTTTATGCTGTGATTTTCTCTGTCCATTGCATATGAATTCCACACCAGTTTGTCTGGACATGACTGGATGACTTCAGAAATATCCGATTGTGTTTTCGCTAACTAAATCCGAAATATTGCTACAGCCTCTGTGGTTGTGTAGTCCTGATATTATCCACGGACTTTACTGTTTTGAATGTTTTTTATCAGGGAACATTTAATTTTGTTCTTCGAAACACTAATTGGTTCATTATGCAGAGACCAGCTCTACACATTCGTATTTTCTAGGGAGAAAGGTAGAGGATCTGCGGTAAACAAATATATTTCTGTTTGTATCGATGACATTTTATGCACTTGGCTAACAAAGCACTTTGCTTTTCTCCAAAACCATATATACTGTGATTTTCTGGGTGCATTGCATACGAATTCCACACCAGTTTGTCCGTATCTGACTGATGAAACTGGAAATATCCTGGTTTTTTTTTGCAAACTAAATCCCAGATATTGCTACAGCTTCTGTGTTTGTTTATTCCTGATATTATCCATGGACTTTATTGTTTTGAATGTTTTTTATCACGGAACATTTAATTTTGTTTTTGGAAACACTAATTGGTTGCGCATGGAGACACCAGCTCTACACATTTGTATTTTCTAGGGAGAAAGCTAGAGGAACTGCGGCAAACAAACATGATATTTCTGTTTGTATCGATGACATTTTATGCACTTGCCTAACGAAAAGACTTTGCTTTTCTCCAAAACCATATTTACTGTGATTTTCTCGGTCCATTGCATAGGAATTCCACACAAGTTTGTCCGGATATGACTGAATGAAACCAGAAATATCCGGTTGCGTTTTGGCTAACTCAATCTGAAATATTGCTACAGCTGCTGTGTTTGTGTTTTCTGGATCTTATCATGGACTTTATTTTTTTGAATGTTTTTTATCAGGGAACATTTTATTTTGAGCTTGGAAACAGTAATTGGATCCACATGGAGACACCAGCTCTACACATTTGTATTTTCTAGGGAGAAATCTAGAGGAACTGCGGCAAAGAAACATGATATTTCTGTTTGTATAGATGACATTTTATGCACTTGCCTAATGAAAAGACTTTGCTTTTCTCCAAAACCATATTTACTGTGATTTTCTCGATCCATTGCATAAGAATTCCACTCCACTTTGTCCGCATATCACTGGATGAAACCAGAAATATCCGGTTGTGTTTTGGCTAACTAAATCGAAATATTGCTACAGCCTCTGTGTTTGCGTTTTCTGGATATTATTAACGGACTTTATTGTTTTGAATATTTTTATCAGGGAACATTTAATTTTCTACCGTAGAAACACTAATTGGTTTATCATGGGGACACCAGCCCTACACATTCGTATTTTCTAGTGAGAAAGCTAGAGGAACTGTGGCAAACAAACATGATATTTATGTTTGTGTAGATGACATTTTATGCACATGCGTAACGAAAAGGCTTTGCTTTCCTCCAAAACCATGTTTACTGTGATTTTCTGGGTGCATTGCATACGAATTCCACACCAGTTTTTCCGGATCTAACTGATGAAACTGGAAATATCTGGGTTTTTTTTGGCAAACTCAATCCCAGATATTGCTACAACCTCTGTGTTTGTGTATTCCTGATATTATCCATGGACTTCATTGTTTTGAATGTTTTTTTATCACGGAACATTTAATTTTGTTCTTGGAAACACTAATTGGTTTCCCATGGAGACACCAGCTCTACACATTCATATTTTCTAGGGAGAAAGCTAGAGGAACTGCGGCAAACAAACATGATATTGCTGTTTGTATAGATGACATTTTATGCACTTGCCTAACGAAAAGACTTTGCTTTTCTCCAAAACCATTTGTACAGTGATTTTTTCAGTCCATTGTATACGAATTCCACACCACTTTGTCCAGATATGACTGGATGAAAGCAGAAATATCTGGTTGTGTTTTGGCTAACTCAACCTGAAATATTGCTACTGCCTCTGTGTTTGTGTATTCCTGATATTATCCACAGACTTTATTGTTTTGAATGTTTTTATCAGGGAAAATTTAATTTGTGCTTGGAATCACTAAGTGGTTCCAAATGGAGACACCAGCTCTACACATTCGTATTTTCTAGGGAAAATGCTAGAGGAACTGCGGCAAAGAAACATGATATTTCTGTTTGTATCGATGATATTTTGTCTATTTCTCTAATGAAAGACTTTGCTTTTCTCCAAAACCATTTTTACTGTGATTTTCTCGGTCCATTGCATACGAATTCCACACCATTTTACCGGATGTGACTGGATGAAACTGGAAATATCTGGTTTATTTTTTGCTAACTCAATCCGAAATATTGCTAAGCCTCGGTGTTTTTTTTTCTTCTCGATATTATCAACGGACTTTATTTCTTTGAATGTTTTTTATAGGGGGAACATTTTATTTTGAGCTTGGATAAAGTAATTGGTTCCACGTGGAGACACCAGCTGAACATATTCGTATTTTCTAGGGAGAAAACTCGAGGAACTGCGGCAAACAAACATGATATTTCTGTTTGTATAGATGACATTTTATGCACTTGCCTAACGAAAAGACTTTGCTTTTCTCCAAAAGCATATTTACTGTGATTTTCTCAGCCCGTTGCATAAGAATTCCATACCACTTTGTCTGGATATGACTGGATGAAACCGGAAATATCCGGTTGTGTTTTGGCTAACTCAATCCAAAATATTGTGAAAGCTTCTGTGTTTGTGTTTTCTGGATATTATCAATGGACTTTATTGTTTTGAATGTTTTTATCAGGGAAATTTTCATTTTGTACCGTAGAAACTCTAATTGGTTCCTCATGGGGACACCAGCTCTACACATTCGTATTTTCTAGGGCTCAAGCTAGAGGAACTGCTACAAACAAACAAGATATTTCTGTTTGTATAGATGGCATTTTATGCACTTGCCTAAAGAAAACACTTTGCTTTACTCCACAATCATATTTACTGTGATTTTCTCTCGGTCCATTGCGGACGAATTCCACACCACTTTGTCCGAATATGACTGGATGAAACCGGAAATATCCGGTTTTCTTTTGGCTAGCTCAATCCCAGATATTGCTACAGCCTATGTGTTTGTGTTTTCTGTATATTATCAACGGACTTTATTTATTTGAATTCTTTTATCAGGGAACATTTAATTTTGTACCTTTGAAACACTGATTGTTTCATATTGGGAACACCAGCTCTACACATTCGTTTTTTCTAGGGAGAAAGCTAGAGGAACTGTGGCAAACAAACATGATATTTCTGCTTGTATAGATGACATCAAGAGGAACTGCGGCAAACAAACATGATATTTCTGTTTGTATAGATGACATTTTATGCACTTGCCTAATGAAAAGACTTTACTTTTCTCCAAAACTATTTTTACTGTGGTTTACTCGGTCCTTTGCATACGAATTCCACACCAGTTTTTCCGGATATGACTGGATGAAACGAGAAATATCCTGTTTTGTTTTGGCTAACTAAATCCCAGATATTGCTACAGCCTCTGTGTTTGTGTATTCTTGATATTATCCACAGCCTTTATTGTTTTGAATGTTTTTATCAGGGAATTTTTATTTTTTTGCTAGGAAACACTAATTGGTTCTTAATGGGGACACTAGCTCTACACATTCGTATTTTCTAGGCAGAAAGCTAGAGGAACTGCGGCAAACATACATGATATTTCTGTTTGTATAGATGACATTTTATGCACTTCCCTAACGAAAAGACTTTGCTTTTCTCCAAAACCATTTTTACTGGGATTTTCTCGGTCCATTGCTTATGAATTCCACACCAGTTTGTCCGCATATGACTGGATGAAACCGAAAATATCAAGTTTTGTTTTGACTAACACAATCCCAGATATTGCTATAGCCTCTGTGTTTGTGTATTCCTGATATTATCCACGAACTTTATTGTTTTGAATGTTTTTTATCAGGGAACATTTAATTTTGTGCTTGGAAACTCTAATTGATTCCACAAGGAGACTCCAGCTCTACACATTGGTATTTTCTATGAAGAAAGCCATAGGAACTGTGGCAAACAAACAGGATATTTCTGTTTGTATCGATGATATTTTATGCACTTGCCTAACGAAAAGACTTTGCTTTTCTCCAAAAACATTTTTTGTTATTTTTTTGTTTTTTTTAAAATATTTATTTAATGAATATAAATTTCCCATGTACAGCTTGTGGATTACAATGGCTTCCCCCTCACATAACTTCCCTCCCACCCGCAACCCTCCCTTCTCCCCCTCCCTCTCCCCTTCCATTTGCATCAAGATTCATTTTCAATTCTCTTTATATACAGAAGATCAATTTAGTATAAAGATTTCAACAGTTTGCATCCACCTAGAAACACAAAGTGAAACATACTGTTTGAGTACTAGTTATAGCATTAAATCACAATGTACAGCACATTAAGGACAGAGATCCCACATGAGGATCAAGTGCACAGTGGCTCCTGTTGTTGACCCACCAAAATGACACTCTAGTTTATGGCGCCAGTAACCACCCTAGGCTGTTGTCATGAGTTGCCAAGGCTATGGAAGCCTTCCAAATTTGCCGACTCTGATCATATTTAGACAAGGTCATAAAAGACAGAGTGAGGATAGTAACCAATGATCCTAAGAGTGGCATTTACCAGGTTTGAACAATTATACAGCATTAAGTGGGGAAGATGACCATCAGTGCACACAGGTTGGGAGTAGAGCCATTGGTGGTAGAGTAGAGGTTATGATTACAAAGGAATGAGGCCCAAGTGCACTAGACAGGGCCTAGAACAAAGGATAGAGTCATTATTAGAGGAGCTAAGAAAGGTGCTGTCTAAGCTACAATTAAGTTTTCTGATTGAGAGGCAAATAGAACCTGATAGAAGGGGCTTGATAATAATCTGGTGGGCTTTAGGCCTTGTAAATTCAGAGGCCCAGACCTATCTATCTCTTCACATGGGGTATATCCTAAGGGAGGTGTGAACCTCCTAGGAGAAGGCACTCTGTTGACTTTCATTACTTGGCTGGCCTGGGAGGAGAGCTGGCCAGGTCAAGGCAGGGGGCATCTCTAACAAGAAATTTACAGTTCTGCCTGCAATGTTGCTGACCCTACTTGACCATACCCTCAGCTGCAGTGGTCACTTTGGAAGTTGGGCTGAGTGAAGGGCTTTTCATCTTAGAGTCAATAAGATCTGTGGCTCTGACCTGGGCACCCTTCGACTCCAGGGCAGGTCCATTTCCAGTGATCCAACTCTTGGCAGAGCTGCCAGGGCTCTTCACAAGCTGACTTCTGCTGAAGCCCAGGCTTACCACATTGAAAGCCACTGCAGTGGACTGGCCTGTTGGGTCTCCTTGAGGGCAGATCACTGTACAGAACAGCCATTAATAGGCCTGTCACCCATTGCTTCTGATGCCAAGCTTTCTTTTCCTCCTGGTTTGTGTTAAAGCAGACCAGAGGATGCAAGTCAAGGGAGTGCCCGTGTCCCATCTCTAATCTTCAGTGGCCTGAACTACAAGTCTATAGTCACAGGCATGTTCTGTAGTAGTTTTTCTAAGGTAGACAATGCCCATGAGGAAAATTATATTCTCACTTAAAAACTTTCTTTCCCTTTGGTCTGAAAGGGAGGTTTTTTCTACTTACTGTATACTTCGCTGATGGCCAAGTGAATCTAGCTATGAGATTATTATTTAAGTTCTTATTTTGGCTATGCTATTACAGAAAAATGTTAGCCATCTCTTTTATAAGGTCTAAAGATTAAATTGTGTGTCCTACAGATTCCTTTATAATAGAATTAGTTTCCTACCTTGAAGAGATAGAGAAATGAAAGAACAAGTTGGGCTTAGAATAGAGAAATGAGGGAGCAAGTCCTAGATCGCTTGCTGACAATAGCAATATTACATGAATACTTAGCAAACCGTTTCAACCATTAGATAACAACTTAAGAAAACATTTACCAGAAGGTCCAATGCCTTCTATAAATTTTAAGAATCATGTATTTGAAAACACCTCTTAAATATCTAACATGGTGTAGTTTGTTTAGCCAGTAAACTTAAGCACAACCATCTAAAATGTTTTTAGTTTCTTTCTACCAACACGTTTAAAACATATGATACACAGATTCAGGTCACACAAATTAAAATGTATCTTTGATTGATTTTAGCAGCTTAAATTTATGGACAATCTTATGTATAAGCCATTGAAAATAAAACTCTTAATAAAATTTCCCCATGTGGACATACAATATGTACACACATATAACATAGCATAATAGACCAATATAGCAATTTTAATAATAGCTTTTAAAATCTTTAACTCTTTTTGTAGATTGCCAATTGATTTGAATTGCTTTTTGTTTTTAGTAACCTCAGTTAACCATACTTTCTCTCAGTTGGTACTGTTAATACATTATTGGCTTCATCTGGTTACAGAGCCATCCCAAAGTATTGAATACAATAGAAGTGGCTGGAAAAAGTCCATAGGAACCTATAGGAGGACAGCTAAACATAGAACCATCAACGCTTTAGTTTTATGAGCAGCACATCATATATAACTATGTATGACAAAAGACTTTAAGTCGCCATGTTTAAAATTATAAACTCATCAACCAACAAGAGGCACTTGCTTACTTCACAGTATTTTTGAAAGCACCTGTAGGAATTTACAAGTATTTAACACTTTTGGCCTCTGGGGCTTTCTCATTAAGAAAACTATCATGTCTAGTAACACAAGATCATTAGACTTTTTAATTCTCAAACATTTGTATTAATACCATTTTCCATTATAGAAACTTAAAGTCTGGTACCACATCACATCTTGAGTCCTTCTAATATAATCCAAATAGACTGATTAGTTGGTGTCTCTATAAGATGAGAGACATAGGTCCTTCGATTTTTTCAGTTGGGCCCAAACTGGAAAAACCAAAGTCCAGGATTTACTGGAAATTTTAGAGACCAGATTGTTTGAAACTTTGATTTTTTGAATGCCTGTCAAGAATGCTAAGAAGGCTCAAAATCCAAAATATCTGCTTGAAATAAGATTCCTTAAAATCATGACATAACATAGACCAAATGTGATCATTGTTACAAGGTGATTATTCAAATCTTTGAAAATAAGCACATATTTAAATAACCCATAGCACTTAATAAAAATTCAGCTGTTTTTGAACAATTAGAATTTAACAGACATCAAGAGAACATAATAGATTACTTTAACACATCGATTTAACAGAACATCAGAGTTTAATTCTATGTCAAAGAGAAATTGAGCTTCCTGTGATCTTTTGCTGTGAGGTTTCCTTCCTTTACCTTCTTTCATATTGGTGACCATGTTTCTGTGTTTCTTTGTGTAACACATCTTTAAGCATCTTTTGCAGGGCAGGATGAGTGGCAACAAATTCTTTCAGTTTCTATTTGCTATGAAAAGTCTTAATTTCACCTTCATTCACAAATGAGAGCTTTGCAGGATATAGTATTCTGGGCTGGCAGTTTTTCTCTCTTAGTACCTGGGCTATGTCTCGCCATTCCCTTCTAACTTGTAGGGTTTCTGATGAGAAGTCTGCTGTGAGTCTGATTGGAGATCCTCTAAGAGTAATCTGACGTTTCTCTCTTGCACATTTTCGGATCTTTTCTTTATGTTTCACTGTGGTGAGTTTGATTACAACATGTCGTGGTGAGGATCTCTTTTGGTCATGTTTATTAGGGGTTCTATAAGCTTCCTGTACTAAGATGCCTCTGTCCTTCTCCAAACCTGGGAAATTTTCTGCTAGTATCTCACTGAAAATGCCTTCTAATCCTTTCTCCCTCTCCATGCCTTCAGGAACTCCTAGAACCCGAATGTTGGGTTTTTTAATAGTATCCTGTAGATTCCCGACAATATTTTTCAGATTTCTAATTTCTTCTTCTTTTCTTTGGTTTGCCTGTTTCCTTTCCTGTTCTCTGATATTCTCTCTTCTGCTTCGCCCATTCTGTTTTTAAGGCCCTCTAATGTGTTTGTCATTTGATCTATTGAATTCTTCATTTAATTATGATTTCTCGTCACTATCACCATTTCTTGTTCTACTAGTTGTTTCATTTCATTTTGATTCCTCCTTAATATTTCATTTTCACGAGAGAGATTTTCTGTCTTGTCCATTAAGGATTTCTGTAGTTCAAGAATTTGTTTTTGAGAACTTCTTAATGTTCTTATCAATTTTTTGAGATCTGCTTCTTCCATTTCTTCTATATCATCATCTTCATAATCTTGAATTGGGGTGTCTTTTTTCATTTGGGGGCGTCATAGTGTCTTCCTTGTTCTTGTTACCTCGGTTTTTTGGTTTGTTGTTTGGCATGTTGGAGATATTTGGTTTCTTTTTTTTTAATTTTTGACAGGCAGAGTGGACAGTGAGAGAGAGAGAGAGAGAGAGAGAGAGAGAGAAAGGTCTTCCTTTGCCGTTGGTTCACCCTCTTCTTGTTACACTATGGCTCTATATTAAGTGGACTGTCTGCTTTGGGTGGAGCCTTAGATACTTGAGATGAGTGTGGACTGAGAGCTGTGTTTGGTTCCTCAGGGTTGAGGGTGTGTCAAAGATGACACTCCCAGGTTAGGCGTGGTAAATCTCTCTTTCTTTTTTTGATTCAAAAGGGAAGTAATTCTGCACAGCTGAATGTAATTGGAGGTAGTTAGCAGGCAAATGATATACCCACAGGAGCCAGAGATCGGAAGCTCTTTCCCAAGGACCACACAGGGAATCTCTGCTGCCCTCAGTGTGGGCTCCAATTCTCCTGCAGTCTCCCACTGGGTTGCCAAGTTAGATGCTAATCTCCTGTTATTTCACCCCTCCCAACAGAGTCAGGTTTTTCTGCTAGGCTCAGGGCTAGTGCAGACCTGAGGTCGCCCTGCTTATGACGTATGTCCAAAATGGCGCCTGCTCTGTCTTGCTCGCCTTTGAGAGGGGAGCGGAGAGAGAGATACTTGTGTCCGTATCGGTCGCTTTTTTATTTTTTTCCTCTCTCTCTTCTAGTTAGCTAGGTGAATTTTTCCCCACGGAGTTTCAAGCCTCGTTCCCTCTAGCCTGCTCTTTCCGCTTGCCCGTTGGTGTCTCGGGCTATTGAGGTTCGGCTCACCTCGCGTTCCAGCGCAGGTGTGTTGAGTCTGCTGCTGGTGTCACGAACTTAGGCTCCCACGCTTTCCACGCAGGTCCACTGTGAATCACTAGTTCCAGAAGAGTTTCCTCTGCTGTTTCATCCCCTACTCTTCCTTGACCCTGCAGTATCTCCACTTATATTAAACTGTCTCTCCCCCAGACTAATAGTGTGCTCCCTGCCTATTCCACAATCTTGCCCTTTCAATTCTCCAAAAATATTTTTACTGTGATTTTCTCAGTGCATTGCATAGGAATTCCACAGGAGTTTGTCCGGATATGACTGGATGAAACCGGAAATATCCGGTTTTGTTTTGGCTAACTCAATCCCAGATATTGTGACAGCCTCTGTGTTTGTGTTTTCTGGATATTATCAATGGGCTTTATTGTTTTGAATGTTTTTTATTGGGGAACATTTTATTTTGAGCTTGGATACAGTAATTGGTTCCACATGGAGACACCAGCGCTACATATTCGTATTTTCTAAGGAGAAAGCTAGAGGAACTGCGGCAAACAAACATGATATTTCTGTTTGTATAGATGACATTTTATGCACTTGCCTAACTTAAAGACTTTGCTTTTCTCCAAAACCATATTTACTGTGATTTTCTCGGTCCATTGCAAACGAATTCCACACCACTTTGTCAGGAAAAGACTGGATGAAACTGGAAATATCCGGTTTTTTTTGGCTAACTCAATCCCAGATATTGCTACAGCCTCTGTGTTTGTGTTTTCCGGATATTATTCATGGATTTTATGGTTTTGAATGTTTTTTATCAGGGGACATTTAATTTTGTGCTTGGAAACACTATTTGGTTCCACATGGAGACAACAGCTCTACATATTCGTATTTTCTAGGGAGAAAGCTAGAGGAACTGCGGCAAACAAACATCATATTTCTGTTTGTATCGATGACATTTTATGCACTTGCCTAACGAAAAGACTTTGCTTTTCTCCAAAAGCATTTTTACTGTGATTTTCTCGGTCCATTTCCAACGAATTCCACACCAGTTTGTCCGGATATGACTGGATGAAACCGGAAATATCTGGTTTTGTTTTGGATAACACAATCCCAGATATTGCGATAGCCTCTGTATTTGTGTTTTCTGGATATTATCAATGGACTTTATTGTTTTGAATGTTTTTATCAGGGAATATTTAATTTTGTACCCTGGAAACACTAATTGGTTCATCATGGGGACACCAGCTCTACACATTCGTTTTTTCTAGGGAGAAAGCTAGAGGAACTGCGGCAAACAAACATGATATTTCTGTTTCTATAGATGAGATTTTATGCACTTGCCTAACAAAAAGACTTTGCTTTTCCCCAAAACTATTTTTACTGTGATTTTCTCGGTCCATTGCATACAAATTCCACACCAGTTTGTCTGGTTATTACTGGGTGAAACCGGAAATATCTGGTTGTGTTTTGGCTAATTCAATCCGAAGTATTGCTACAGGCTCTGTGTTTGTGTATTCCTGATATTATCCATGGACTTTATTGTTTTGAATTTTTTTAATCAGGGAACAATTAGTTTTGTGCTGCGATACTCTAATTGTTTCCACATGGAGATACCTGCTCTACACATTCGTATTTTCTAGGGAGAAAGCTAGAGGAACTGTGGCAAACAAACCTATTGTTTCAGTTTGTCTAGATGACATTTTATGCACTTGCCTAACGAAAAGACTTTGCTTTTCTCAAAAACCATTTTCACTGTTATTTTCTAGGTCCATTGCATAGGAATTCCACACCACTTTGTCAGGATATGACTGGATTAAACCGGAAATATCCGTTTTTTTTTTTTTTTTTTTTTTTTTTTTGCTAACTGAATCCCAGATATTGCTACAGCCTCTGCGTTTGTGTTTTACGGATATTATACATGGACTTTTTTTTGAATGTTTTTTATCAGGGAACATTTAATTTTGAGCTTGGAAACACTAATTGGTTCCACAAGGAGACACCAGCTCTACATATTCTTATTTTCTAGGGAGAAAGCTAGAGGAACTGCGACAAACAAACATGATATTTCTGTTCGTATCAATGACATTTTATGCACTTGCCTAACGAAAAGACTTTGCTTTTCTCCAAAACCATTTTTACAGTAATTATCTCGGTCCATTGCATACGAATTCCATAACACTTTGTCGGGATATGAATGGATGAATCCAGAAATATCTGGTTGTGTTTTGGTTAACTCAATCCCAGATATTGCTACAGCCTCTGTGTTTGTGTATTCCTGATATTATCCACGGACTTTATTTTTTTCAAAGTTTTTTTTCAGGGAACATTTAATTTTGTGCTTGGAAACACAAATTGGTTCAACATGGGGACACCAGCTCTACACATTCGTATTTTCTAGCAAGAAAGCTAGAGGAACTGCAGCAAATAAACATGATATTTCTGTTTGTCTATATGACATTTTCTTCACTTGCCTAATGAAAAGACTTTGCTTTTCCCCAAAAGCATTTTAATTTGATTTTCTCGGTCCATTGCATAGGAATTCCACACCAGTTTGTCCGGATATGACTGGATGAAACCGGAAATATCCGGTTGTGTTTTGGCTAACTCAATCCGAAATATTGCTACAGCCTCTGTGTTTGCTTATTGCTGATATTATCCATAGACTTTATTGTTTTGAATTTTTTTTATCAGGGAAAATTTAATTTTGAGCTTGGAAACACTAATTGGTTCCACATGGTGACACCAGCTCTACACATTCGTATTTTCTAGCGAGAAAGCTAGAAGAACTGCGGTAAACAAACATGATATTTCTGTTTGTCTATATGACTTTTTATGCACTTGGCTAATGAAAAGACTTTGCTTTTCTCCAAAAGCATTTTTACTGTGATTTTCTCGGTCCATTGCATACGATTTCCACACCAGTTTGTCCGGATATGACTGGATGCAACCAGAAATATCGGGATGTGTTTTGGCTAACTCAATGCGACATATTGCTAGAGCCTCTGTATTTGTGTATTCCTGATATTATCCACGGACTTTATTTTTTTCAAAGTTTTTTTTCATGCAACATTTAATTTTGTGCTTGGAAACACTAATTGGTTCATCATGGAGACACCAGCTCTACACATTCGTATTTTCTAGGGAGAAAGCTAGAGGAACTGCGGCAAACAAACATGATATTTCTGGTTGTATGGATAACATTTTATGCACTTGCCTAACGAAAAGACTTTGCTTTTCTCCAAAACCATTTTACTGTGATTTTCTCGGTGCATTGCATAGGAATTCCACACCAGTTTGTCCGGATATGACTGGATGAAACCAGAAATATCCGGTTGTGTTTTGGATAACTCAATCCCAAATATTGTGAAAGCTTCTGGGTTTGTGTTTTCTGGATATTATCGATGGACTTTATTGTTTTCAATGTTTTTATCAGGGAACATTTAATTTTGTACCGTAGAAACACTAATTGCTTCATCCTGGGGAAACCAGCTCTACACATTCCTATTTTCTAGGGAGAAAGCTAGAGGAACTGCGGCAAACAAACATGATATTTCTGTTTCTATAGATGAGATTTTATGCACTTCCCTAACTTAAAGACTTTGCTTTTCTCCAAAACCATTTTTACTGTGATTTTCTCGGTCCATTGCATACGAATTCCACACCAGTTTGTCCGCATATGACTGGATGTAACCGAAAATATCAGGTTTGTTTTGGCTAACTCAATCCCAGATATTGCTACAGCCTCTGTGTTTGTGTATTCCTGATATTATCCACGGACTTTATTGCTTTGAATGTTTTCTATCAGGGAACATTTATTTTAGTACCGTAGAAACACTAATTGGTTCCACATGGAGACACCAGCTCTACACATTCGTATTTTCTAGGGAGAAAGCTAGAGAAACTGCGACAAACAAACATGATGTTTTTGTTTGTATTGATGATATTTTATCTACTTGCCTAATGAAAAGAATATGCTTTTCTCCAAAAGCATTTTTACTGTGATTTTCTCGGTCCATTGCATACAAATTCCACACTACTTTGTCTGGATATGAATGGATGAAACCAGAAATATCTGGTTGTGTTTTGGCTAACTCAATCCGAAATATTGCTACAGCCTCTGTGTTTGTGAATTCCTGATATTATCCACGGACTTTATTTTTTCAAAATTTTTTTCAGGGAATATTAATTTTGTGCTTGGAAACACTAATTGGTTCCACATGGAGACACCAGCTCTACACATTCGTATTTTCTAGGGAAAAACTAGAGGAACTACGGGAAATAAGCCTCTGTGTTTGTTTATTCCTGATATTATCGATGGACTTTATTGTTTTGAATGTTTTTTATCCGGGAACATTTAATTTTGTACCATTGAAACACTAATTGCTTCATAATTGGAACACCAGCTCTACGCATTCTTATTATTTTGGAGAAAGCTAGAGGAACTGCGGCAAACAAACATGATGTTTCTCTTTGTATAGATGACATTTTATGCACTTGCCTAACTTAAAGACTTTGCTTTTCTCGAAAACCATTTTTACTGTGATTTTCTAGGTCCAATGCTTAAAAATTCCACACCAGTTTGTCCGGATATGACTGGATGAAACCAGAAATATCCGGTTGTGTTTTGGCTAACTCAATCCCAGATATTGCTAGAGCCTCTGTGTTTGCTTTTTCTGGATATTATCCACAGACTTTATTGTTTTGAATATTTTTTATCATGGAACATTTTATTTTGAGTTTGCATACAGTAATTGGTTCCACAAGGAGACATCAGCTCTACACATTCGTATTTTCTATGGAGAAAGCTAGAGGAACTGTGGCAAACAAGCTTGATATTTCTGTTTGTATCGATGCCATTTTATGCACTTGCCGAACAAAAAGACTTTGCTTTTCTCCAAAGCCATTTTTACTGTGATTTTCTCTGTCCATTGCATATGAATTCCACACCAGATTGTCCGGATATGACTGGATGAATCCAGAAATATCCGGTTGTGTTTTGGTTAACTCAATCCCAGATATTGCTACAGCCTCTGTGTTTGCATATTCTTGATATTATCCATGGACTTTATATTTTTCAATGTTTTTTTATTAGGCAACATTTAATTTTGTGCTTGGAAATCTAATTGGTTCCACATGGAGGCACCAGCTCTACACATACGTATTTTCTAGGGAGAAAGCTAGAGGAACTGCGGCAAACAAACATGATATTTCTGTTTGTATAGATATCATTTTATGCACTTGCCTAACGAAAAGACTTCGCTTTTCTCAAAAACCATTTTTACTGTGATTTTCTCGGTCCATTGCATAGGAATTCCACAGTAGTTTGTCCACATATGACTGGATGAAACCAGAAATATCCGGTTGTGTTTAGGCTAACTCAATCCCAGATATTGCTACAGGCTCTGTGTTTGTTTATTCCTGATATTATCCACAGACTTTATGGTTTCGAATGTTTTTTATCAGGGAACATTTAATTTTGTACCCTAGAAACACTAATTGATTCCACCTGCAGACACCAGCTCTACACATACGTATTTTCTAGGGAGAAAGCTAGAGGAACTGCGGCAAACAAACATGATATTTCTGTTTGTATAGATGACATTTTTGCGCTTGACTAACGAAAAGACTTTGCTTTTCTCCAAAACCATTTTCACTGTGATTTTCTCTGTCCATTGCATACGAATTCCCCACCAGTTTTTCTGCATATGACTGGATGAAACCAGAAATATCCGGTTGTGTTTTGGCTAACTCAATCCCAGATATTGCTACAGCCTCTGTGTTTGTGTATTCCTGATATTATCCACGGACTTTATTGCTTTGAATGTTTTCTATCAGGGAACATTTATTTTAGTACCGTAGAAACACTAATTGGTTCCACATGGAGACACCAGCTCTACACATTCGTATTTTCTAGGGAGAAAGCTAGAGAAACTGCGACAAACAAACATGATGTTTTTGTTTGTATTGATGATATTTTATCTACTTGCCTAATGAAAAGAATATGCTTTTCTCCAAAAGCATTTTTACTGTGATTTTCTCGGTCCATTGCATACAAATTCCACACTACTTTGTCTGGATATGAATGGATGAAACCAGAAATATCTGGTTGTGTTTTGGCTAACTCTATCCGAAATATTGCTACAGCCTCTGTGTTTGTGAATTCCTGATATTATCCACGGACTTTATGTTTTTCAAAGATTTTTTTCAGGGAATATTAATTTTGTGCTTGGAAACACTAATTGGTTCTACATGGAGACACCAGCTCTACACATTCGTATTTTCTAGGGAAAAACTAGAGGAACTACGGCAAATAAGCATGATATTTCTGTTTCTATCGATGATATTTCATCTGCTTACCTATTGAAAAATCTTTGCTTTTCTCCAAAACCATTTTCACTCTGATTTTCTCGGTCCATTGCATACGAAATCCACACCAGTTTTTCCGGATATGACTGCATGAAACCAGAAATATCTGGTTGTGTTTTGGCTAACTGAATGCGAAATAATGCTACAGCCTCTGTGTTTGTGTATTCCTGATATTATCGATGGACTTTATTGTTTTGAATTTTTTTTTTCAGGGAACATTTAATTTTGTGCTTGGAAACACTAATTGGTTCCACATGGAGACACCTTCTCTACATATTGGTATTTTGTAGGGAGAAAGCTAGAGGAACTGCGGCAAACAAACATGATATTTCTGTTTGTATAGATGATATTTTATGCACTTGCCTAACGAAAAGACTTTGCTATTCCCCAAACCGTTTGTACTGTGATTTTCTCGGTCCATTGCATAGGAATTCCACACCACTTTGTCTGGATATGACTGGATGAAACCAGAAATATCCGGTTGTGTTTTGGCTAACTCAATCCCAGATACTGCTACAGCTTCTGTGTTTGTGTATTCCTGATATTATGCACGGACTTTATTGTTTTGAATGTTTTTTTATCAGGGAACATTTAATTTTGAGCTTGGAAACACTACTTGGTTCCACATGGAGACACCAGCTCTACATATTCGTATTTTGTAGGGAGAAAGCTGGAGGAACTGTGGCAAACAAACATGATATTTCTGTTTGTCTAGATGACATTTTATGCACTTGCCTAACTTAAAGACTTTGCTTTTCTCCAAAACCATTTTTACTGTGATTTTCTCAGTCCATTGCAGACGACTTCCACACCACTTTGTCAGGATATGACTGGATGAAACCAGAAATATCTGGTTGTGTTTTGGCTAACTCAATCCCAGATATTGATACAACCTCTATGTTTGCTTTTTCTGAATATTATCCACAGACTTTTTTGTTTTGAATGTTTTTTATCGGGGAACATTTTATTTTGAGCTTGGATACAGTAACTGGTTCCACATGGAGACACCAGCTCTACACATTCGTATTTCCTAGGGAGAAAGCTAGAGGAACTGGGGCAAACAAACATGATATTTCTGTTTGTATCGATTACATTTTATGCTCTTGCCTAATGAAAAGACTTTGCTTGTCTCCAAAACCATTTTTACTGTGATTTTCTCGGTCCACTGCATACGAATTCCAAAGCACTTTGTCCGAATATGACTGGATGGAAACAGAAATACCCGGTTATGTTTTTGCTAACTCAATCCAAAATATTGCGAAAGCATCTGTGTTTGTGTTTTCTGGATATTATCGATGGATTTTATTGCTTTGAATGTTTTTATCTGGGAACATTTAATTTTTTACCGTAGAAACACTAATTGGATCATCATGGGGACACCAGCTCTACACATTCGTGTTTTCTAGGGAGAAAGCTAGAGGACCTGCGGCAAACAAACATGATATTTCTGTTTGTATCGATGACATTTTATGCACTTGCCTAACGAAAAGAGTTTGCTTTTCTCCAAAACCATTTTTACTGTGATTTTCTCGGTCCATTGCATAGGAATTCCACACCAGTTTGTCCGCATATGACTAGATGAAACCAGAAATATCCGGTGGTTTTTAGGCTAACTCAATCCCAGATATTGCTACAGCCTCTGTGTGTGTGTATTCCTGATATTATCCACGGACTTTATTGTTTTGAATGTTTTTTTATCAGGGAACATTTAATTTTGAGCTTGGAAACACTAATTGGTTCCACATGGAGACACCAGCTCCACATATTCGTATTTTCTAGGGAGAAAGCTAGAGGAACTGCGGCAAACAAACATGATATTTCTGTTTGTATAGATGACATTTTATGCACTTGCCTAAACCAAATACTTTGCTTTTCTCCAAAACCATTTTCACTGTGATTTTCTCAGTCCATTGCATACGAATTCCCCACCAGTTTGTCCAGATATGACTGGATGAAACCAGACATATCTGGTTGTGTTTTGGCTAACTCAATTCCAGATACTGCTACAGTCTCTGTGTTTGTGTATTCTTGATATTATCCATGGACTTTCTTGTTTTGAATGGTTTTTTTTTTCACGGAACATTTAATTTGGGGTTTGGAAACATTAATAGGTTCATCATGGGGGCACCAGCTCTACACATTCTTATTATCTTGGGAGAAAGCTAGAGGAACTGTGGCAAACAAGCATGATATTTCTGTTTGTCTAGTTTTCATTTTATGCACTTTCCTAGGGAGAAGACTTTGCTTTTCTCCAAAACCATTTTTACTGTGATTTTCTCGGTCCATTGCATACGAATTCCACACCACTTTGTCCGGATATGACTGGATGAAGCCAGAAATATCCGGTTGTGTTTTGGCTAACTCAATCCCAGATATTGCTACAGCCTCTGTGTTTGTGTATTCCTGATATTATCGATGGACTTTATTGTTTTGAATGTTTTTATCCGGGAACATTTAATTTTGTACCATTGAAACACTAATTGCTTCATAATGGGAACACCAGCTCTACGCATTCTTATTATTTTGGAGAAAGCTAGAGGAACTGCGGCAAACAAACATGATGTTTCTCTTTGTATAGATGACATTTTATGCACTTGCCTAACTTAAAGACTTTGCTTTTCTCGAAAACCATTTTTACTGTGATTTTCTAGGTCCAATGCTTAAAAATTCCACACCAGTTTGTCCGGATATGACTGGATGAAACCAGAAATATCCGGTTGTGTTTTGGCTAACTCAATCCCAGATATTGCTAGAGCCTCTGTGTTTGCTTTTTCTGGATATTATCCACAGACTTTATTGTTTTGAATATTTTTTATCATGGAACATTTTATTTTGAGTTTGCATACAGTAATTGGTTCCACAAGGAGACATCAGCTCTACACATTCGTATTTTCTATGGAGAAAGCTAGAGGAACTGTGGCAAACAAGCTTGATATTTCTGTTTGTATCGATGCCATTTTATGCACTTGCTGAACAAAAAGACTTTGCTTTTCTCCAAAGCCATTTTTACTGTGATTTTCTCTGTCCATTGCATATGAATTCCACACCAGATTGTCTGGATATGACTGGATGAATCCAGAAATATCCGGTTGTGTTTTGGTTAACTCAATCCCAGATATTGCTACAGCCTCTGTGTTTGCGTATTCCTGATATTATCCATGGACTTTATATTTTTCAATGTTTTTTATTAGGCAACATTTAATTTTGTGCTTGGAAATCTAATTGGTTCCACATGGAGGCACCAGCTCTACACATACGTATTTTCTAGGGAGAAAGCTAGAGGAACTGCGGCAAACAAACATGATATTTCTGTTTGTATAGATGACATTTTATGCACTTGCCTAACGAAAAGACTTCGCTTTTCTCAAAAACCATTTTTACTGTGATTTTCTCGGTCCATTGCATAGGAATTCCACAGCAGTTTGTCCACATATGACTGGATGAAACCAGAAATATCCGGTTGTGTTTAGGCTAACTCAATCCCAGATATTGCTACAGGCTCTGTGTTTGTTTATTCCTGATATTATCCACGGACTTTATGGTTTCGAATGTTTTTTATCAGGGAACATTTAATTTTGTACCCTAGAAACACTAATTGATTCCACCTGCAGACACCAGCTCTACACATACGTATTTTCTAGGGAGAAAGCTAGAGGAACTGTGGCAAACAAACCTGATATTTCTGTTTGTATAGATGACATTTTTGCGCTTGACTAACGAAAAGACTTTGCTTTTCTCCAAAACCATTTTCACTGTGATTTTCTCTGTCCATTGCATATGAATTCCCCACCAGTTTTTCCGCATATGACTGGATGAAACCAGAAATATCCGGTTGTGTTTAGGCTAACTCAATCCCAGATATTGCTACAGCCTCTGTGTTTGTGTATTCCTGATATTATCCATGGACTTTATTTTTTTGAATGTTTTTTTCAGGGAACATTTAATTTTGGGCTTGGAAGCACTAATTGGTTCATCATGGGGGCACCAGAACTACACATTCGTATTTTCTAGGGAGAAAGCTAGAGGAACTGCGGCAAACAAGCATGATATTTCTGTTTGTCTAGTTTTCATTTTATGCACTTTCCTAGGGAGAAGACTTTGCTTTTCTCCAAAACCATTTTTACTGTGATTTTCTCGGTCCATTGCATAGGAATTCCACACCAGTTTGTCCGGATATGACTGGAAGAAACCAGAAATATCCGGTTTTATTTTGGATAACTCAATCCCAAATATTGTGAAAGCTTCTGGGTTTGTGTTTTCTGGATATTATCGATGGACTTTATTGTTTTCAATGTTTTTATCAGGGAACATTTAATTTTGTACCGTAGAAACACTAATTGCTTCATCCTGGGGAACCCAGCTCTACACATTCTTATTATTTTGGAGAAAGCTAGAGGAACTGCGGCAAACAAACATGATATTTCTGTTTGTATAGATGACATTTTATGCACTTGCCTAACTCTAAGACTTTGCTTTTCTCCAAAACCATTTTTACTGTGATTTTCTCGGTCCATTGCATACGAATTCCACACCACTTTGTCCGGATATGACTGGATGAAACCGGAAATATCTGGTTTTGTTTTGACTAACTCAATCCCACATATTGCTACAGCCTCTGTGTTAGCTTTTTCTGGATATTATCGACAGACTTTATTATTTTGAATGTTTTTTATCGGGGAACATTTTATTTTGAGCTTGCATACAGTAATTGGTTCCACATGGAGACACCAGCTCTACATATTTGTATTTTCTAGGGATAAAGCTAGAGGAACTTCGGCAAACAAACATGATATTTCTGTTTGTATCGATGACATTTTATGCACTTGCCTAATGGAAACACTTTGCTTTTCTCCAACACCATTTTTACTCTGATTTTCTCAGTCCATTGCGTACCAATTCAAAAGCACTTTGTCCGAATATGACTGGATTGAAACAGAAATATCCTGTTGTGTTTTCGCAAACTCAATCCAAAATATTGTGAAAGCATCTGTGTTTGTGTTTTCTGGATATTATCGATGGACTTTATTGTTTTGAATGATTTTATCAGGGTACATTTAATATTTTACCGTAGAAACACTAACTGGTTCATCATGGGGACAGCAGCTCTACACATTCGTATTTTCTCGGGAGAAAGCTAGAGGAACTGTGGCAAAGAAACCTGATATTTGTGTTTGTCTAGATGACATTTTATGCACTTGCATAATGAAAAGACTTTGCGTTTCTCCAAAAAGATTTTGACTGTGATTTTCTCGGTCCATTGCATGGGAATTCCACACCAGTTTTTCCGCATATGACTGGATGAAACCAGAAATATCCGGTTGTGTTTTGGCTGACTAAATCCCAGATATTGCTACAGCTTCTGTGTTTGTGTATTCCTGATATTATCCATGGAATTTATATTTTTCAATGTTTTTTTTTCAGGGAACATTTAATTTTGTGCTTGGAACACTAATTGGTTCCACATGGAGACATCAGCTCTACACATTCATATTTTCTATTGAGAAAGCTAGAGGAATTGCGGCAATCAAACATGATATTTCTGTTTGTCTAGATGACATTTTATGCACTTGCCTAACGAAAAGTCTTTGCTTTTCTCCAAAACCATTTTTACTGTGATTTTCTCTGTCCATTGCATACGAATTCCACACCAGTTTGTCCGGATATCACTGGATGAAACCAGAAATATCCAGTTTTGTTTTGGCTAACTCAAACCGAAATATTGCTATAACCTCTGTGTTTGTCTTTTCTGGATATTAACTACGGAGTTTATTGTTTTGAATGTTTTTTTCAGGGAACATTTAAATTTGTGCTTGGATACAGTAATTGGTTCCACAAGGAGACACCAGCTGAACATATTCTTATATTCTAGGGAGAAAGCTAGAGGAACTGCGGAAAACAAACATGATATTTGTTTGTATAGATGGCATTTTATGCACTTGCCTAATGAAAAGACTTTCCTTTTATCCAAAACCATTTTTACTGTGATTTTCTGGGTGCATTGCATACGAATTCCACACCAGTTTGTCCGGATATGACTGGATGAAACCGGAAATATCCGGTTTGTTTTTGGCTAACCCAATCCTAGATATTGCTACAGCCTCTGTGTTTGTGCATTCCTGATATTATCCACGGACTTTATTGATTTGAATGTTTTTTATACCGCAATACTTAATTTTGTCCTTGGAATCTCTAATCGGTTCCACATGGAGACACCAGCTCTACACATTAGTATTTTCTAGGGAGAAAACTAGAGGAACTGTACAAACAAACATGATATTTCCGTTTGTATAGATGACATTTTATGCACTTGCCTAACGAAAAGACTTTGCTTTTCTCCAAAACCATTTTTACTGATTTTCTCGGTCCATTGCATACGAATTCCACACCAGTTTGTCCGGATATGACTGGATGAAACCGGAAATATCCGGTTTTCTTTTGACTAACTCAATCCCAGATATTGCTACCGTCTCTGTGTTTGTGTATTCCTGAAATTATCCATGGACTTTATTGTTTTGAATGTTTTTTATCAGGGAACATTTTATTTTGAGCTTGGATAGAGTAATTGGCTCTATATGTAGACACCAGCTCTATATATTCGTATTTTCTAGGGAGAATGCTAGAGGAACTGCGGCAAACAAACATGATATTTCTGTTTGTATCGATGATATTTTATCTACTTGCCTAATGAAAAGACTTCGCATTTCTCCAAAAACATTTTTACATTGATTTCTCGGTCCATTACAACGAATTCCACACCACTTTGTGCAGATATGTCTGGATGAAACCAGAAATATCTGGTGTTGTTTTCACTAACTCAATCCGAAATATTGCTTCAGCCTCTGTGTTTGTGCATTACTGATATTATCCATGGAGTTTATTTTTTTCAAAGTTTTTTTTTCAGGGAACATTTAATTTTGTGCTTGGAGACACTAATTGGTTCCACATGGAAACACCAGCTCTGAACATTCGTATTTTCTACGGAGAAAGCTAGAGCAACTGCGGCAAACAAACATGATATTTCTGTTTGTATCCATGACATTTTATGCACTTGCCTAACGAAAACACATTGCTTTTCTCCAAAACCATTTTCACTTGATTTTCTCTGTCCATTGCATACGAATTCCACACCAGTTTTTCCACATATGACTGGATGAAACCAGAAATATCCGGTTGTGTTTTGGTTAACTCGATCCCAGATATTGCTACAGCCTCTGTGTTTGTGTATTCCTGATATTATCCATGGACTTTATTTTTTTGAATGTTTTTTTTTCAGGGAACATTTAATTTTGTGCTTGGAAACACTAATTGGTTCATCTGGGGGCACCAGAACTACACATTATTATTTTCTAGGGAGAAAGCTAGAGGAACTGTGGCAAACAAGCATGATATTTCTGTTTGTCTAGTTTTCATTTTATGCACTTGCCTAAGGAGAAGACTTTGCTTTTCTCCAAAATCATTTTACCCTGATTTTCTCAGCCCAATGCATACGAATTCCACACCACTTTCCGGATATGATGGATGAAACCAGAAATATCCGGTTGTGTTTTAGCTAACTCAATCCGTAACATGGTGAAAGCCTCCGTGTTTGTGTTTTATGGATATTATCGATGGACTTTATTGTTTTGAATGTTTATATCAGGGAACATTTAATTTTTTACCGTGCAAACACTAATTGGTTCATCATGGGAACACCAGCTCTACACATTCGTATTTTCTAGGGAGAAAGCTAGAGGAACTGCAGGAAAGAAACATGATATTTATGTTTGTATAGATGACATTTTATGCACTTGCCTAACGAAAAGACTTTGCTTTTCTCCAAAACCATTTTTCTGTGATTTCTCGGTTCACTTCATATGAATTTCACACGTTTGTCCGGATATGACTGGATGAAACCAGAAATATCCGGTTTTGTTTTGGCTCACTCAAACCGAAATATTGCTATAACCTCTGTGTTTGTCTTTTCTGGATATTAACTACGGAGTTTATTGTTTTGAATGTATTTTTCAGGGAACATTTAAATTTGTGCTTGGATACAGTAATTGGTTCCACAAGGAGACACCAGCTGAACATATTCTTATATTCTAGGGAGAAAGTTAGAGGAACTGCGGAAAACAAACATGATATTTGTTTGTATAGATGGCATTTTATGCACTTGCCTAACGAAAAGACTTTGCTTTTCTACAAAACCATTTTTACTGTGATTTTCTGGGTGCATTGCATACGAATTCCACACCAGTTTGTCCGGATATGACTGGATGAAACCGGAAATATCCGGTTTGGTTTTGGCTAACCCAATCCCAGATATTGCTACAGCCTCTGTGTTTGTGCATTCCTGATATTATCCACGGACTTTATTGATTTGAATGTTTTTTATACCGCAATACTTAATTTTGTCCTTGGAATCTCTAATCGGTTCCACATGGAGACACCAGCTCTACACATTAGTATTTTCTAGGGAGAAAACTAGAGGAACTGTACAAACAAACATGATATTTCCGTTTGTATAGATGACATTTTATGCACTTGCCTAACGAAAAGATTTTGCTTTTCTCCAAAACCATTTTTACTGATTTTCTCGGTCCATTGCATAGGAATTCCACACCAGTCTGTCCGGATATGACTGGATGAAACCGGAAATATCCGGTTTTCTTTTGACTAACTCAATCCCAGATATTGCTACTGTCTCTGTGTTTGTGTATTCCTGAAATTATCCATGGAGTTTATTGTTTTGAATGTTTTTTATCAGGGAACATTTTATTTTGAGGTTGGATAGAGTAATTGGCTCTATATGGAGACACCAGCTCTATATATTCGTATTTTCTAGGGAGAAAGCTAGAGGAACTGCAGGAAAGAAACATGATATTTATGTTTGTATAGATGACATTTTATGCACTTGCCTAACGAAAAGACTTTGCTTTTCTCCAAAACCATTTTTCTGTGATTTCTCGGTTCACTTCATATGAATTTCACACGTTTGTCCGGATATGACTGGATGAAACCAGAAATATCCGGTTTTGTTTTGGCTAACTCAAACCGAAATATTGCTATAACCTCTGTGTTTGTCTTTTCTGGATATTAACTACGGAGTTTATTGTTTTGAATGTATTTTTCAGGGAACATTTAAATTTGTGCTTGGATACAGTAATTGGTTCCACAAGGAGACACCAGCTGAACATATTCTTATATTCTAGGGAGAAAGTTAGAGGAACTGCGGAAAACAAACATGATATTTGTTTGTATAGATGGCATTTTATGCACTTGCCTAACGAAAAGACTTTGCTTTTCTACAAAACCATTTTTACTGTGATTTTCTGGGTGCATTGCATACGAATTCCACACCAGTTTGTCCGGATATGACTGGATGAAACCGGAAATATCCGGTTTGGTTTTGGCTAACCCAATCCCAGATATTGCTACAGCCTCTGTGTTTGTGCATTCCTGATATTATCCACGGACTTTATTGATTTGAATGTTTTTTATACCGCAATACTTAATTTTGTCCTTGGAATCTCTAATCGGTTCCACATGGAGACACCAGCTCTACACATTAGTATTTTCTAGGGAGAAAACTAGAGGAACTGTACAAACAAACATGATATTTCCGTTTGTATAGATGACATTTTATGCACTTGCCTAACGAAAAGATTTTGCTTTTCTCCAAAACCATTTTTACTGATTTTCTCGGTCCATTGCATAGGAATTCCACACCAGTTTGTCCGGATATGACTGGATGAAACCGGAAATATCCGGTTTTTTTTTGACTAACTCAATCCCAGATATTGCTACTGTCTCTGTGTTTGTGTATTCCTGAAATTATCCATGGAGTTTATTGTTTTGAATGTTTTTTATCAGGGAACATTTTATTTTGAGGTTGGATAGAGTAATTGGCTCTATATGGAGACACCAGCTCTATATATTCGTATTTTCTAGGGAGAATGCTAGAGGAACTGCGGCAAACAAACATGATATTTCTGTTTGTATCGATGATATTTTATCTACTTGCCTAATGAAACGACTTCGCATTTCTCCAAAAACATTTTTACATTGATTTCTCGGTCCATTACAACGAATTCCACACCACTTTGTGCAGATATGACTGGATGAAACCAGAAATATCTGGTGTTGTTTTCGCTAACTCAATCCGAAATATTGCTTCAGCCTCTGTGTTTGTGCATTACTGATATTATCCATGGACTTTATTTTTTTCAAAGTTTTTTTTCAGGGAACATTTAATTTTGTGCTTGGAGACACTAATTGGTTCCACATGGAAACACCAGCTCTGAACATTCGTATTTTCTACGGAGAAAGCTAGAGGAACTGCGGCAAACAAACATGATATTTCTATTTGTATCCATGACATTTTATGCAGTTGCCTAACGAAAAGACATTGCTTTTACCAAAATCATTTTTACTGTGATTTCCTCTGTCCATTGCATACGAATTCCACACCACTTTGTCCGGATATGACTGGATGGAACCAGAAATATCCGGTTATGTTTTGGACAACTCAATCTGAAATATTGTGAAAGCCTCTGTGTTTGTGTTTTCTGGATATTATCGATGGATTTTATTGTTTTGAATGTTTTTATCAGGTAACATTTAATTTTGTACCGTAGAAACACTAATTGGTTCATTATGGGGACACCAGATCTACACAGTCGTATTTTCTAGGGAGAATGCTAGAGTCACTGCGGCAATCAAACTTGATATTTCTGTTTGTATCGATGACATTTTATGCACTTTCCTAACGAAAAGTCTCTGCTTTTCTCCAAAACCATTTTTACATTGATTTTCTCGTTCCATTTCATACGAATTCCACACTAGTTTGTTCGGCTATGACTGGATGAAACCGAGAATATCCGGTTTTGTTTTGGCTAATTCAATCCCAGATATTGCTACAGCCTCTGTGTTTGTTTATTCCTGATATTATCCACAGACATTATGGTTTCGAATGTTTTTTATCAGGAAACATTTAATTTTGTACCGTTGAAACACTAATTGTTTCCACCTGGGACACCAGCTCTACACATTCGTATTTTCTAGGGAGAAAGCTAGAGGAACTGCGGCAAGCAAACATGATATTTCTGTTTGTATAGATGACATTTTATGCACTTGCCTAATGAAAAGACTTTGCTTTTCTACAAAACCATTTTTACTCTGATTTTCTTGGTCCATTGCATAAGAATTCCACACCAGTTTGTCCGGCTATGACTGGATGAAACCATGAATATCCGGTTTTGTTTGGGCTAAATCAATCCCAGATATTGCTACAGCCTCTGTGTTTGTGTATTCCTGATATTATCCACAGACTTTATGGTTTCGAATGTTTTTTATCAGGGAACATTTAATATTGTACCCTAGAAACACTAATTGTTTCCACCTGGAGACACCAGCTCTACACATTCGTATTTTCTAGGGAGAAGGCCAAAGGAACTGCGACAAATAAACATGATATTTCTGCTTGTATCAATGACATTTTATGCACTTGCCTAACGAAAAGACTTTGCTTTTCTTCAAAACCATTTTTACTGTGATTTTCTCAGTCCATTTCATACGAATTCTACACCAGTTGGTCCGGATATTACTGGATGAAACCAGAAATATCTGGTTGTCTTTTGGCTAACTGAATCCGAAATATTGCTACAGACTCTGTGTTTGTGTATTCCTGATATTATCCACGGACGTTATTGTTTTGAATGTTTTTTTTCAGGGAACATTTAATTTTGTGCTTGGAAACACTAATTGGTTCCACATGGAGACACCAGCTCTACAGCTTCGTAATTTCTAGTTAGAAAGCTAGAGGACCTGCGGCAAAAAAACATGATATTTCTGTTTGTATCAATGACATTTTATGCACTTGCCTAACGAAAAGACTTTGCTTTTCTACAAAACCAATTTTACTCTGATTTTCTCAGTCCATTGCATATGAATTCCACACCAGTTTGTCCGGATATGACTGGATGAAACCGGAAATATCTGCTTTTGTTTTGGCTAACTCAATCCAGATATTGCTACAGCCTCTGTGTTTGTGTTTTCTGGAAATTATCCACAGACTTCATTGTTTTGAATGTTTTTTATAGGGGAACATTTTATTTTGAGCTTGGATACAGTAGTTGGTTCTACATACAGAAACAAGCTCTACATATTCATATTTTCCAGGGAGAAAGCTAGAGGAACTGCGGCAAACAAACGTGATATTTATGTTTGTGTAGATGACATTTTATGCACTTGGCTAAGGAAAGGACTTTGCTTTTCTCCAAAAGCATTTGTACTGTGATTTTCTCTGTCCATTGCATACGAATTCCGCACCATTTTTCCGGATATGACTGGATGAAACCACAAACATCCTGTTGTGTTTTGTCTAGTTCCATTCTAAATATTGTGAAACCCACTGTGTTTGTGTGTTCTGGATATTATCGATGTCCTTTATTGTTATGAATGTTTTTATCAGGGAACATTTATTTTTGTACCGTAGAAACACTAATTGGTTCATCATGGGGACACCAGCTCTACACATTCGTATTTTCTAGGGAGAAAGCTAGAAGAACTGCGGCAAACAAACATGATATTTCTGTTTGTATAGATGACATTTTATGCACTTGCCTAACGAAGACTTTGCTTTTCTCCAAAACCATTTTTACTGTGATTTCCTCTGTCCATTGCATATAAATTCCACACCACTTTGTCCAGATATGACTGGATGAAACCAGAAATATCCGGTTCTGTTTTGGCTACCTCAATCCGAAATATTGCTCCGCCTCTGTGTTTGTGTATTCCTCATATTATCCACAGGCTTTATTGTTTTGAATGTTTTTTTTCAGGGAACATTTAATTTTGTGCTGTGAAACACTAATTGTTTCCACATGGAGACACCAGCTCTACACATTCTTATTTTCTACGGAAAAGGTAGAGGAACTGCGGCAAACAACCATGATATTTCTTTTTGTCTAGATGACATTTTATGCACTTGCCTAACGAAAGGATTTTGCTTTAATCCAAAACCATTTTTACTGTGATTTTCTCGGTCCATTGCATACGAATACCACACCAGTTTGTCCGGCTATGACTGGATGAAACCATGAATATCCGGTTTTGTTTGGGCTAAATCAATCCCAGATATTGCTACAGCCTCTGTGTTTGTGTATTCCTGATATTATCCACAGACTTTATGGTTTCGAATGTTTTTTATCAGTGAATATTTAATATTGTACCCTAGAAACACTAATTGTTTCCACCTGGAGACACCAGCTCTTCACATTCATATTTTCTAGGGAGAAAGCCAAAGGAACTGCCGCAAATAAACATGATATTTCTGTTTGTATAGATAACATTTTATGCACTTGCCTAACGAAAAGACTTTGCTTTTCTACAAAACCATTTTTACTGTGATTTTCTTGGTCCATTGCATACGAATTCCACACCAGTTTGTCCGGATATGACTGAATGAAACCAGAAATATCTGGTTGTCTTTTGGCTAACTGAATCTGAAATATTGCTACAGACTCTGTGTTTGTTTATGCCTGATATTATCCACGGACGTTATTGTTTTGAATGTTTTTTTTTCAGGGAATATTTAATTTTGTGCTTGGAAACACTAATTGGTTCCACATGGAGACACCAGCTCTATGCATTCGTATTTTCTGGGGAGAAAGCTAGAGGACCTGCGGCAAAGAAACATGATATTTCTGTTTGTATCAATGACATTTTATGCACTTGCCTAAAGAAAAGACTTTGCTTTTCTACAAAACCATTTTTACTCTGATTTTCTCAGTCCATTGCATTTTAATTCCACACCAGTTTGTCCAGATATGACTGGATGAAACCGGAAATATCTGGTTTTGTTTTGGCTACTCAATCCAGATATTGCTACAGCCTCTGTGTTTGTGTTTTCTGGAAATTACCCACAGACTTCATTGTTTTGAATGTTTTTTATAGGGGAATATTTTATTTTGAGCTTGGATACAGTAATTGGTTCCACATGCAGAAACAAGCTCTACATATTCGTATTTTCCAGGGAGAAATCTAGAGGAACTGCGGCAAACAAACATGATATTTATATTTGTCCAGATGACATTTTATGCACTTGGCTAAGGAAAGGACTTTGCTTTTCTCCAAAAGCATTTGTACTGTGATTTTCTCTGTCCAATGTATACAAATTCCACACCATTTTTTCCGGATATGACTGGATGAAACCACAAACATCCTGTTGTGTTTTGTCTAGTTCCATTCGAAATATTGTGAAAGCCACTGTGTTTGTGCTTTCTGGATATTATCGATGTCCTTTATTGTTATGAATGTTTTTATCAGGGAAAATTTATTTTTGTACCGTTGAAACACTAATTGGTTCATCATGGGGACACCAGCTCTACACATTCGTATTTTCTAGGGCGAAAGCTAGAGGAACTGCGGCAAACAAACATGATATTTCTGCTTGTATTGATGACATTTTATGCACTTGACTAACGAAAAGACTTTGCTTTTCTCCAAAACCATTTATACTGTGATTTTCTCGATCCATTGCATATGAATTCCAGACGAGTTTGTCCAGATATGACTGGATGAAACCAGAAATACCAGTTTTGTTTTGGCTAACTCAATCCCAGATATTCCTACAGCCTCTGTGTTTGTATTTGCTGGATATTATCAACGGACTTTATTTTTTTTTTGAATGTTTTTTATCGGGGAACATTTTATTTTGAGCTTGGATGCAGTAATTGGTTCCACATGGAGACACCAGCTCTATATATTCGTATTTTCTAGGGAGAAAGCTAGAGAAACTGCGAAATAAAACATGATATTTCTGTTTGTATAGATGGCATTTTATGCACTTGGCTAATGAAAAGACTTTGCTTTTCTCCAAAACCATTTTTACCTTGATTTTCTCAGTCAATTGCATACGAATTCCACACCAGTTTTTCCGGATATGACTGGATGAAACCAGAAATATCCGGTTGTGTTTTGGCTAACACAGCTGAAACATTGCTACAGCCTCTGTGTTTGTGTATTCCTGATGTTATCCTCAGACTTTATTGTTTTGAATGTTTTTTTTTTCAGGGAACATTTAATGTTTTGCTTGGAAACACTAATTGGTTCCACGTGGAGACACCAGTTCTGCACATTCGTATTTTCTAGGGAGAAAGCTAGAGGAATTGGGGCAAACAAACATGATATTTCTGTTTGTATAGATGACATTTTATGCACTAGCCTAACGAAAAGACTTTGCTTTTCTCCAAAACCATTTGTACTGTGATTTTCTCGGTCCATTGCATACGAATTCCACACCAGTTTGTCCGGATATGACTGGATGAAACCGGAAATATCCGGTTGTGTTTTGGCTAACTCAATCCGAAATATTGCTACAGCCTCTGTGTTTGTTTATTGCTGATATTATCCATAGACTTTATTGTTTTGAATGTTTTTTATCAGGGAACATTTAATTTTGTGCTTGGAAACACTAATTGGTTCCACATGGAGACACCAGCTCTGCACATTCGTATTTTCCAGGAGAATGCTAGAGGAACTGCGGCAAACAAACATGATATTTCTGTTTCTATCAATGACATTTTATGCACTTGCCTAACGAAAAGACTTTGCTTTTCTCCAAAGCCAGTTTTACTGTGATTTTCTCGGTACATTGCATAGGAATTCTATAGGAGTTTGTCCAGATATGACTGGATGAATCCAGAAATATCTGGTTTTGTTTTGGCTAACTCTATCCCTTATATTTCTACAGTCTCTTTGTTTGTGTATTCCTGATATTATCCACGGACTTTATTCTGTTGAATGTTTTTTATCAGGGAACATTTAATTTTGTGCTGGAAACACTAATTTCTTACACATGGAGACACCAGCTCTACATATTTGTATTTTCTAGGGAGAAAGCTAGAGGAACTGCGGCAAACAAACATGATATTTCTGTTTGTATCGATGATATTTTATCTACTTGCCTAATGAAAACACGTTGCTTTTCTCCAAAATCATTTGTAGTCTGATTTTCTCAGCCCATTGCATACGAATTCCACACCAGTTTTTCCCGATATGACTGGATGAAACCAGAAATATCCGGTTGTCTTTTGGCTAACACAGCTGAAATATTGCTACAGCCTCTGTGTTTGTGTATTCCTGATATTATCCACGGACTTTTTTGTTTTGAATGTTTTTATCCATGAACATTTAATTTTTTGCTTGGAAATACTAATTGGTTCCACATGGAGACACCAGCTCTACACATTCGTATTACCTAGGGAGAAAGCTAGAGGACCTGAGGCAAACAAACATGATATTTCTGTTGGTATAGCTGATATTTTATCCACTTGCCTAATGAAAATACTTTACTTTTTTCCAAAACCATTTTTACTGTGATTACCTCGGTCCATTGCATACAAATCCACAGCACTTTGTCCAGATGTGACTGGATGAAACCAGAAATAATCGGATGTGTTTTGGCTAACTCTAACCGAAATATTGCGAAAGCCTCTGTGTTTGTGTTTTCTGGATATTATCGATGGACTTTATTGTTTTGAATTTTTTTATCAGGGAACATTTAATTTTGTTTCATTGTAACACTTATTGGTTCTTCATGAGGATACCAGCTCTGCACATTCGTATTTTCTAGGGAGAAAGCTAGAGGAACTGCGGCAAACAAACATGATATTTCTGTTTGTATAGATGACATTTTATGCACTTGCCTAACGAAATGACTTTGCTTTTCTCCAAAACCATTTTTACAGTGATTTTCTCGGTCCATTGCATATCAATTCCACACCAGTTTGTCCGGAAATGACTGGATGAAACCGGAAATATCCAGTTATGTGTTGGCTAACTTAATCCCAGATATTGCTACAGCCTCTGTGTTTGTGTACTCTGGATATTCACAATGGACTTTATTGTTTTGAATGTTTTTTACTGGGGAACATTTTATTTTGAGCTTGGATAGAGTAATTGGTTCCACCTGGAGACACCAGCTCTACACATTCGTATTTTCTCGGGAGAAAGCTAGAGGAACTGCGGCAAACAAACATGATATTTCTGTTTGTCTCGATGGCATTTTATGCACTTGCGTAACGAAAAGACTTTGCTTTTCTCCAAAACCATTTTTACTGTGATTTTCTCGGCCCATTGCATACGAATTCCACAACACATTTTCCGGATATGACTGGATGAAACCAGAAATATCCGGGTTTTTTTTATATAACTCAATCCCAGATATTTCTACAGCCTCTGTGTTTGTGTTTTCTGGATATTATCAATGGACTTTATTGTTTTGAATGTTTTTTATCGGGGAACATTTTATTTTGAGCTTGGATAGAGTAATTGGTTCCACCTGGAGACACCAGCTCTACATATTCGTATTTTCTAGGGAGAAAGCTAGAGGAACTGCGGCAAACAAATATGATATTTCTGTAGGTATAGCTGACATTTTATGCACTTGCCTAATGAAAATACTTTCTTTTTCTCCAAAACCATTTTTACTGTGATTTTCTCGGTCCATTGCATACATATTCCATACCACTTTGTCTGGATATGACTAGATGAAGCCATAAATATCCGGTTGTGTTTTGGCTAACTAAATCCGAAATATTGTAAAAGCCCCTGTGTTTGTGTTTTTTGGATATTATCGATGAACTTTATTGTTTTGAATGTTTTTATTAGGGAACATGTAATTTTCTACTGTAGAAACACTAGTTGGTTCATCCTGGGGACACCAGCTGTACACATTCGTATTTTCTAGGGAGAAAGCTAGAGGAACTGCAGCAAACAAACATAATTCTGTTTGTCTAGATGACATTTTATGCACTTGCCTAATGAAAAGACTTTGCTTTTCTCCAAAATCATTTTTACTGTGATTATCTCCGTCCATAGCATACGAATTCCACACCAGTTTGTCCGGATATGACTGGATGAAACCAGAAATATCTGGTTGTGTTTTTGCTAACGGAATCTGAAATATTGTGAAAGCCTCTGTGTTTGTGTATTCCTGATATTATCCACGGACTTTTTTTTTTGAATGTTTTTTTTCAGGGAACATTTAATTTTTTGCTTGGAAACACTAATTGATTCCACGTGGAGACACAAGCTCTGCACATTCGTATTTTCTAGGGAGAAAGCTAGAGCAACTGCGGCAAAGAAACATGATATTTCTGTTTGTATCGATGATATTTTGTCTATTTCTCTAATGAAAGACTTTGCTTTTCTCCAAAACCATTTTTACTGTGATTTTCTCGGTCCATTGTATACGAATTCCACACCAGTTTGTCCGGATGTGACTGGATGAAACCGGAAATATCCGGTTTTGTGTTGGCAATCTCATTCCCAAATATTGCTACAGCTTCTGTGTTTGTGTATTCCTGATATTATCCACAGACTTTATTGTTTTGAATGTTTTTTATTATGGAACATTTAATTTTGTGCTGCAAAACACTTATTGTTTCCACATGGACACACCAGCTCTGCATTTTGTATATTCTAGGGAGAAAGGTAGAGGAACGGTTGCAAACAAACATGATATTTCTGTTTTTATAGCTGACATTTTATCCACTTGCCTAATGAAAAGACTTTGCTTTTCTCCAAAACCATTTTTACTCTGATTTTCTCGGTCCACTGCATACGAATTCCTAACCACTTTGTCCGGATATGACTGGATTATACCAGAAGTATCCGGTTTTGTTTTGACTAACTCAATCCGAAATACGGTGTAAACTTCTGTGTTTGTTTTTTCTGGATATTATCCACAGACTTTATTGTTCTGAATGTTTTTTATCGGGGAACATTTTATTTTGAGCTTGGATAGAGTAATTGGTTCCACATGGAGACACCAGCTCTACATATTTGTATTTTCTAGGGAGAAAGCTAGAGGAACTGCGGCAAACAAACATGATATTTCTGTTTGTATCGATGACATTTTACACACTTTCTAATGAAAAGACTTTGCTGTTCTCCAAAACCATTTTTACTGTGATTATCTCGGTCCATAGCATACGAATTCCAAAGAGTTTGTCCGGATATGACTGGATGAAAACAGAAATATCCGGTTGTGTTTTGTCTAACTCAATCCCAGATATTGCTACAGTCTCTGTGTTTGTGTATTCCTGATGTTATCCTCGGACTTTATTGTTTTGAATTTTTTTTTCAGGGAACATTTAATGTTTTGCTTGGAAACACTAATTGGTTCCACGTGGAGACACCAGCTCTGCATATTCGTATTTTCTAGAGAGAATGCTAGATGAACTGCAGCAAACAAACATTATAATTCTGTTTGTCTAGATGACATTTTATGCACTTGCCTAATGAAAATCTTTGCTTTTTTCCAAAATCATTTTTACTGTGATTATATCGGTCCATAGCATACGAATTCCACACCATTTTGTCCGGATATGACTGGATGAAACCAGAAATATCTGGTTGTGTTTTTGCTAACGGAATCTGAAATATTGTGAAAGCCTCTGTGTTTGTGTATTCCTGATATTATCCACGGACTTTTTTTTTTTTGAATGTTTTTTTTCAGGGAACATTTAATTTTTTGCTTGGAAACACTAATTGATTCCACGTGGAGACACAAGCTCTGCACATTCATATTTTCCAGGGAGAAAGCTAGCGCAACTGCGGCAAAGAAACATGATATTTCTGTTTGTATCGATGATATTTTGTCTATTTCTCTAATGAAAGACTTTGCTTTTCTCCAAAACCATTTTTACTGTGATTTTCTCGGTCCATTGCATACGAATTCCACACGAGTTTGTCCGGATGTGACTGGATGAAACCGGAAATATCCGGTTTTGTGTTGGCAAACTGAATCCCAAATATTGCCACAGCCTCTGTGTTTGTGTATTCCTGATATTATCCACAGACTTTATTGTTTTGAATGTTTTTTATTATGGAACATTTAATTTTGTGCTGCAAAACACTTATTGTTTCAACATGGAGACACCAGCTCTATATTTTGTATATTCTAGGGAGAAAGGTAGAGGAACTGTTGCAAACAAACATGATATTTCTGTTTTTATAGCTGACATTTTATCCACTTGCCTAATGAAAAGACTTTGCTTTTCTCCAAAACCATTTTTACTCTGATTTTCTCGGTCCATTGCATACGAATTCCTAACCACTTTGTCCGGATATGACTGGATGTAACCGGAAATATCCGGTTTTGTTTTGGCTAACTCAATCCGAAATATTGCTACAACCTCTGTGTTTGTGTATTCCTGATATTATCCATGGACTTTATTGTTTTGAATGTTTTTTTTTCAGGGAACATTTAATTATTTGCTTGGAAACACTAATTGCTCAACGTGGAGACACCAGCTCTGCACATTCATATTCTAGGGAGAAAGCTAGAGGAACTGCGGCAAACAAACATGAAATTTCTGTTTGTATAGATGACATTTTATGCACTAGCCTAACGAAAAGAGTTTCCTTTTTCCAAAACCATTTTTACTGTGATTTTCTCGGTCCATTGCTTACGAATTCCAAACTACTTTATCCGGATATGACTGGAAGAAACCAGAAATATCCAGTAGTGTTTTGGCTAACTCAATCCGAAATATTGTGAAAGCCTCTGTGTTTTTTTTTTTCTGGATATTATCGATGGACTTTATTGATTTGAATATTTTTATCAGGGAACATTTAATTTTGTACCGTTGAAACACTAATTGGTTCATCATGGGGATACCAGCTCTACACATTTGTATTGTCTACGGAAAAGCTAGAGGAACTGTGGCAAACAAACATGATATTTCTGTTTGTCTAGCTGACATTTTATGCACTTGCCTAATGAAAAGACTTTGCCCTGGAGTCGAAGGATGCCCAGGTCAGAGCCACAGATCTTATTGGCTCTAAGCTGAAAAGCCCTTCACTCATCCCAACTTCCAAAGTGACCACTGCAGCTGAGGGTATGGTCAAGTAGGGTCAGCAACATTGCAGGCAGAACTGTAAATTTCTTGTTAGAGATGCCACCTGCCTTTACCTGGCCAGCTCTCCTCCCAGGCCAGCCAAGTAATGAAAGTCACAGAGTGTCTTCCCCTAGGAGGCTCACTCCTCCCTTAGGATGTACCCCATGTGAAGAGATAGATAGGTCTGGGCCTCTTAACTTACAAGGCCTAAAGCCCACCAGATGATTACCAGGACCCTTCTGTCAGGTTCTATTTGCCTCTCAATCAGAAAAATTACTTGTAGCTTAGACAGCACCTTTCTTAGCTCCTCTAATAATGACTCTGTCCTTTGTTCTAGGCCCTGTCTAGTGCATTTGGGCCTCATTCCTTTGTAATCATAACCTCTACTCTACCACCAATGGCTCTACTCCCAACCTGTGTGTACTGATGGTCCTCTTCCACACTTAATGCTGTATAATTGTTCAAACCTGGTAAATGCCACTCTTAGGATCATTGGTTACTATCCTCACTCTGTCTTTTATGACCTTGTCTAAATATGATCAGAGTCGGCAAACTTGGAAGGCTTCCATAGCCTTGGCAATTCATGATGACAGCCTAGGATGGTTACTGGCGCCATAAACTAGAGTGTCAATTTGTTGGGTCAACAACAGGAGCCACTGTGCACTTGCTCCTCATGTGGGATCTCTGTCCTTAATATGCTGTACATTGTGATTTAATGCTATAACTAGTACTCAAACAGTATGTTTCATTTTGTGTTACTATGTGGGTGCAAACTGTTGAAATCTTTATAATAAATTGATCTTCTGTATATAAAGAGAAATGAAAATGAATCTTGATGCAAATGGAAGGGGAGAAGGAGCGGGAGAGGGGAGGGTTGCAGGTGGGAGGGAATTTATGGGAGGGGGAAGCCATTGTAATCCATAAGCTGTACACTGGAAATTTATATTCATTAAATAAAAGTTAAAAAAAAGACTTTGCTTTTCTCCAAAACCATTTGTACTCTGATTTTCTCGATCCATTGCATACGAATTCCCCACCACTTTGTCTGGATATGAATGGATGAAAACAGAGATATCTGGTTGTATATTGGCTAACTCAATCCCAGTTATTGCTACAGCCTCTGTGTTTGTGTATTCCTGATATTATCCATGCACTTTATTTTTTACAATTTTTTTAAGGGAACATTTAATTCTGTGCTTGGAAACACTAATTGGTTCCACATGGAGACACCAGTGCTACACATTCGTATTTTCTAGGGAAAAAGCTAGAGGAACTGCGGCAAACCAACATGATATTTCTGTTTGTATAGATGGCATTTTATGCACTTGCCTACCGAAAATACTTTGCTTTTCTCCAAAACCATTTTTACTGTGATTTTCTCGGTCCATTGCATTCGAATTCCACACCACTTTGTCCAGATATGACTGGATGAAATGGGAAATATCCAGTTGTGTTTTGGCTAACACAATCCCAGATATTGCTACAGCCTCTGTGTTTGTGTATTCCTGATATTATAGACAGAATTTATTGTTTTGAAGGTTTTTTATCAGGGAACATTTAATTTTGTGCTTAGAAACTCTAATGGGTTCCACATGGAGACACCAGCTCTACACATTCGTATTTTCTAGGGAGCATGCTAGATGAACTGCAGCAAACAAACATGATATTTCTGTTTGTCTAGATGACATTTTATGCACTTGCCTAACGTAAAGACTTTGCTTTTCTCCAAAACCATTTTTACTGTGATTTTCTCAGTTCATTGCATACGAATTCCACACCAGTTTGTCCGTATATGACTGGATGAAAGCAAAAATATCCGGTTGTGTTTTGGCTAACTCAATCCCAGATATTGCTACAGTCTCTGTGTTTGTGTATTCCTGATATTATCCACAGACGTTATTTTTTTGAATATTTTTTGTAGGGGAACATTTAATTTTGTGCTAGGAAAATCTAATTGGTTCCACATGGAGACCCAGCTCTACACATTCGTATTTCCTACAGAGAAAACTATAGGAACTGCGGCAAACAAACATGATATTTCTGTTTGTATCGATGACATTTTATGCACTTGCCTAAGGAAAAGACTTTGCTTTTCTCCATAACCATTTTTACTGTGATTTTCTCCGTCCATTGCATATGAATTCCACACCACTTTGTCCGGACATGACTGGATGAAACCAGAAGTATCCGGTTGTGTTTTGGCTATCTCAATCCGAAATATTGCTACAGACTCTGTGTGTGTGTATTCCTGATATTATCCACAGACTTTATTGTTTTGAATGTTTTTTATCAGGGAGCATAAATTTTGTACCGTTGAAACACTAATTGGTTCATCATGAGAACACCAACTCTAAACATTCTTATTTTCTAGGGAGAAAGCTAGAGGAACTGCGGAAAACAAACATGATTTTTCTGTTTGTCTAGATGACATTTTATGCAGTTGCCTAACCAAAAGAGTTTGCTTTTCTACAAAACCATTTTTACTGTGATTTTCTCGGTCCATTGCATACGAATTCCACACCAGTTTGTCTGGACATGACTGGATGAAACCAGAAATATCCGGTTGTGTTTTGACTAACTGAATCCGAAATATTGCTACAGACTCTGTGTTTGTGTATTCCGGATATTATCCACGGACTTTATTGTGTTGAATGTTTTTTAACACGGAACATTTAATTTTGTGCTTGGAAACTCTAATTAGTTCCATATGGAGACACCAGCTCTACACATTCGTATTTTCTAGGGAGAAAGCTAGAGGAACTCTGGCAAACAAGCATGATATTTCTGTTTGTTTAGTTTTCATTTTATGCACTTGCCTAGCGAAAAGATTTTGCTTTTCTCCAAAACCATTTTTACTGTGATTTTCTCGGTCCATTGCATCTGAATTCCACACCTGTTTGTCCGGATATGACTGGATGAAACCGGAAATATCCGGTTTTCTTTTGGCTAACTCAATCCCAGATATTGCTACAGCTTCTGTGTTAGCCTATTCCTGATATTTACAGCTTCTGTGTTAGCGTATTCCTAATATTATCCACGTACTTTATTGTTTTGAATGTTTTTATTCAGGGAACATTTAATTTTGTACTTAGAAACACTAATTGGTTCCACATGGAGACATCAGCTCTACACATTCGTATTTTCTTGGGAGAAAGCTACAGGAACTGTAACAAACAAACATGATATTTCTGTTTCTGTCGATGATACTTTATCTACTTGTCTTATGAAAAGACTTTGCTTTTCTCCGAAACCATTTTCACTGTGATTTTCTCGGTCCAGTGTATGCGAATCCCACACCACTTTGTCCGGTTATGACTGGATGAAACCAGAAATATCTGGTTGTGTTTTGGCTCTCAATCTGAAATATTGCTACAGCCTCTGCGTTTGTTTATTCCTGATATTATCCATGGACTTTATATTTTTCAATGTTTTTTTTTCAGGGAATATTTAATTTTGTGTTGCGTAACACTAATTGGTTCCACAAGGAGACACCAGCTCTACACATTCGTATTTTCTAGGGAGAAAGCTAGAGGAACTTCGGCAAACCAACATGATATTTCTTTTTGTATAGATGACATTTTATTACCTGCCTAACGTAAAGACATTGCTTTTCTCCAAAACCATTTTTACTGTGATTTTCTCGGTCCATTGCACACGAATTCCACACCAGTTTGTCTGGATATACACTGGATGATACCGGAAATATCCGGTTTTGTTTTGGCTAACTCAATCCGAAAACTTGTGAAAGCCTCTGTGTTTGTGTATTCCTGATATTATCCACAGACTTTATTGTTTTGAATGTTTTTTATTAGGGAACATTTAATTTTGTACCGTTGAAACACTAACTGTTTACACATGGAGACCCCAGCTCTACAAATTCGTATTTTCTAGGGAGAAAGCTAGAGGAACTGTGGCAAACAAACATGATATTTCTGTATGTATCGATGATATTTTATGCAATTACCTAACGAAAAGACTTTGCTTTTCTCCAAAACCATTTTTTATGTGATTTTCTCGGTCCATTGCATACGAATTCCACACCACTTTGTCTGGATATGACTAAATGAAACCAGAAATATCCTGTTATGCTTTGGCTAACTCAATCCGAAATATTGTGAAAACCTCTCTGTTTGTGTTTTCTGGATATTCACGATGGACTTTATTGTTTTGAATGTTTTTTATCAGGGAATATTTTATTTTGTACCGTTGAAACAGTAATTGGTTCATAATGGGAATACCAGCTCCACACATTCGTATTTTTTAGGGACAAAGCTAGAGGAACTGTGGCAAACAAACATGATATTTCTGTTTGTATAGATGACATTTTATGCACTTGCCTAACGAAAAGACTTTGCTTTTCTCCGAAATGATTTTTGCTGTGATTTTCTCGGTACATTGCATACGAATTCAACACCAGTTTGTCCGGGTATGACTGGATGAAACCAGAAATATCCGGTTGTGTTTTGGCTAACTCAATCCGAAATATTGTGAAAGCCTCTGTGTTTGTATTTTCTGGATATTACTGATGGACTTTATTGTTTTGAATGTTTTTATCAGGGAACATTTAATTTTGTACCGTTGAAATAGTAATTGGTTCATCATGGGAACACCAACTCTACACATTCGTATTTTCTAGGTAGAAAGCTAGAGGAACTGCGACAAACATACATGATATTTCTGTTTGTATAGATGACATTTTATGCACTTGCCTAACGAAAAGACTTTGCTTTTCTCCAAAACCATTTTTACTGTGATTTTCTTGGTCCATTGCCTACGAATTCCACACCACTTTGTCTGGATATGACTGGATGAAACCAGAAATATCCGGTTGTGTTTTGGCTAACTCAAACCAAATTATTGCTGCAGCCTCTGTGTTTGTGTTTTCTTGATATTATCCACGGACTTTATTGTTTTGAATGTTTTTATCAGGGAACATTTAATTTTGTGCTTTTAATTACTAATTGGTTCCACATGGAGATACCACCACTACACTTTTGTAATTTCTAGGGAGAAAGGTAGAGGAACAGCGAAAAACAAACATGATATTTCCGTTTGTATGGATGACATTTTATGCACTTGCCTAATGAAAAGACTTTGCTTTTCTCCAAAACCATTTTACTCTGATTTTCTCGGTCCATTGCATATGAATTCCACACCAGTTTGTCCGGATATGACTCTATGAAACCGGAAATATCTGGTTTTATTTTGGCTAACACAATCCCAAATATTGTGAAAGCCTCTGTGTTTTTGTTTTCTGGATATTATCATCGGACTTTATTTTTTTTTTGAATGTTTTTTATCGGGGAGCATTTTATTTTGAGCTTGGATACAGTAATTCGTGCACATGGAGACACCAGCTGAACATATTCCTATTTTCTAGGGAGAAAGCTAGAGGAACTGCGGCAAACAAACATGATATTTCTGTTTGTCTAGATGACATTTTATGCACTTGCCTAACGAAAAGACTTTGCTTTTCTCCAAACCATTTGTACTGTGATTTTCTCGGTCCATTGCATATGAATTCCACACCAGTTTGTCCGTATATTACAGGATGAAACCGGAAATATCTGGTTTTCTTTTGCCTAACTCAATCCCAAATATTGCTACAGCCTCTATGTTTGTGTATTCTGGATATTATCATTACTTTACTTTTTTGGAATGTTTTTTATCTGTTTTTATTTCTGTTTGTATCGATGATATTTTATGCACTTGCCTAACGAAAAGACTTTGCTTTGCTCCAAAACCATTTTTACTCTGATTTTTTCAGCCCATTGCAAACGAATTCCACACCAATTTGTCCGGATATGACTGGATGAAACCAGAAATATCCGGTTGTGTTTTGGCTAACTCAATCCGAAATATTGTGAAAGCCTCTGTGTTTGTGTTTTCTGGATATTATCGATGGATTTTAGTGTTTTGAATTTTTTTATCAGGGAATATTTAATTTTCTACCGTAGAAACACTAATTGGTTCATTTTGGGGACACCAGCTCTACACATTCGTATTTTCTATGGAGAAAGCCAGAGGAACTGCGACAAAAAACATGATATTTCTGTTTGTCTAGATTACATTTTATGCACTTGCCTAACAAAAAGACTTTGCTTTTCTCCAAAACCATTTTTACTGTGATTTTCTCAGTACACTTCATTGAATTCCGCACAAGTTTGTACAGATTGAGTGGATGAATCCGGAAATATCCGGTTTTGTTTTGGCTAACTCAATCCCAGTTATTGCTATAGCCTCTCTGTTTGTGTTTTCCGGATATTATATCCGGACTTTATTGTTTTGAAAGTTTTTTTCACGGAACATTTAACTTTGTGCTTGGAATCACTAATTGCTTCCACATGGAGACACCAGCTCTACACATTCGTATTTTCTTTGGAGAATGCAAGAGGAACTGCGGCAAACAAATATGATATTTCTGTTTGTATTGATGACATTTTATGCACTTGCCTAATGAAAGACTTTGCTTTTCTCCAAAACCATTTTTACTGTGATTTTTTTGCTTCATTGCATACGAATTCCACACCAGTTTGTCCGTATATGACTGGATGAAACCTGAAATATACATTTGTGTTTTTGCTAACTGAATTCGAAATATTGTGAAAGCCTCTGTGTTTGTGTTTTCTGGATATTATCAAGGGACTTTTTTTTTTTTTGAATGTTTTTTTATCGGGGAACATTTTATTTTGAGCTTGGATACAGTAGTTGGTTCCACATGGAGACACCGGCTGAACATATTCGTATTTTCTAGGGAGAATGCTAGAGGAACTGCGGAAAACAATTATGATATTTCTGTTTGTCTAGATGACATTTTATGCACTTGCCTGACGAAAAGACTTTGCTTTGCTCCAAAACCATTTTTACTTTGATTTTCTCGGTCCATTGCATACGAATTCCACAACAGTTTGTCCGAATATGACTGGATGAAACCGGAAATATCCGTTTGGGTTTTGGCTAACTCAATCCGAAATATTGTGAAAGCCTCTGTGTTAGTGTTTTCTGGATATTATCGATGGATTTTATTGTTTTGAATGTTTTTATCAGGGAACATTTAATTTTGTACCATTGAAACACTAATTGGTTCATCATGGGGAAACCACCTCTACACATTCGTATTTTCTAGGGAGAACGCTAGAGGAACTGCGGCAAACAAACATGATATTTCTGTTTGTATCGATGACATTTTATGCACTTGCCTAACGAAAAGACTTTGCTATTCTCCAAAACAATTATTACTGTGAATATCTCGTTCCATTTCATACGAATTCCACACCAGTTTGCCCGGATATGACAAGATGAAACCGGAAATATCTGGTTTTTCTTTGGCTAACTCAATCCCAAATATTGCTACATTCTCTGTGTTTTTGTTTTCTGGATACTATCATCGGACTTTATTGTTTTGAATGTTTTTTATCGGGGAACATTTATTTTGAGCTTGGATACAGTAATTGGTTCCACATGGAGACACCAGCTCTACACTTTCGCATTTTCTAGTGAGAAAGCTAGAGGATCTGTGGCAAACAAACATGATATTTCTGTTTGTATAGATGACATTTTATGCACTTGCCTAACGAAAAACTTTGCTTTTCTCAAAAACCATTTTTACTTTGATTTTCTCAGTACACTTCATTGAATTCCTCTCCAGTTTGTACAGATTGAGTGGATGAAACCGGAAATATCCGGTTGTGTTTTGGCTAACTCAATCCCAGATATTCCTATAGCCTCTGTGTTTGTGTTTTCCGGATATTATCCCGGACTTTATTGTTTTGAATGTTTTTTATCGTGGAACATTTTATTTTTAGCTTGGATGCAGTAATTGGTTCCACATGGAGACACCAGCTCTACATATTCGTATATTCTAGGGAGAAAGCAAGAGGAACTACGACAAACAAACATGATATTTCTGTTTCTATAGATGACATTTTATGCACTTGCCTAACGAAAAAACTTTGCTATTCTCCAAAACTATTTTTACTCTCATTTTATCAGCCCATTGCATACGAATTCCACACCACTTTGACCTGATATGACTGGATGAAACCAGAAATATCCGGTTGTGTTTTGGCTAACTCAATCCGAAATATTGTGAAAGGCTCTGTGTTTGTGTTTTCTGGATATTGTAGATGGACTTTATTGTTTTGAATATTTTTATCAGGGAACAGTTAATTTTGTACCATAGATACTTCAACTGGTTCATCATGGGGACACCAGCTCTACACATTCGTATTTTCTAGGGAGAAAGCTAGATGAACTGCGGCAAACAAACATGATGTTTCTGTTTGTATAGATGACATTTTATGCACTTGCCTAATGAAAAGACTTTGCTTTTCTCCAAAACCATTTTTACTGTGATTTTTTTGGTTCATTGCGTACGAATTCCACACCAATTTTTCCGGATATGACTGGATGAAAACAGAAATATCCGGTTGTGTTTTGGCTAACTCAATCAGAAATAATTTGAGAGCCACTATGTGTTTTCTGGATGTTACTGATGGACTTTATAGTTTTGAATATATTTATCAGGGAATATTTAATTTTATACGTAGAAACACTAATTGGTTCATCATGGAGACACCAGCTCTACACATTCGTATTTTCCACATGGAGACTCCACCTCTACACATTTGTATTTTCTAGGGAGAAAGCTCGAGGAACTGTGGCAAACAAACATGATATTTCTGTTTGTATAGAAGACATTTTATGCACTTTCCTAACGAAAAGACTTTGCTTTACTCCAATAGCATTTTTATTGTGATTTTCTGGGTCCATTGCATACGAATTCCACACCAGTTTACCGGAAATAACTGGATGAAACCGGAAATATCCGGTTTTGTTTTGGCTAACTCAATCCCAGACTCTCTGTCTGTGTATTCCTGATATTATCCACGGACTTTATTGTTTTGAATGTTTTTATCAGGGAACATTTAATTTTATACCATTGAAACACTAATTGATTCCACGTCTGGACACCAGCTCTACACATTCGTATTTTCCAGGGAGAAAGCTAGAGGAACTGCGGCAAACATACATGATATTTCTGTTTGTATAGATGACACTTTATGCACTTGCATAACAAAAACACTTTGCTTTTCTCCAAACCATTTTTACTGTGATTTACTTGGTCCATTGCATACGAATTCCACACCAGTTCGTCCGGATATGACAGGATGAAACCGGAAATATCTGGTTTTGTTTTGGCTAACTCAATCCCAAATATTGCTACAGCCTCTCTGTCTGTGTATTCCTGATATTATGCACGGACTTTATTGTTTTGAATGTTTTTATCAGGGAACATTTAATTTTATACCATTGAAACACTAATTGATTCCACATCTGGACACCAGCTCTACACATTCGTATTTTCCAGGGAGAAAGCTAGAGGAACTGCGGCAAACATACATGATATTTCTGTTTGTATAAATGACACTCTATGCACTTGCATAACGAAAAGACATTGCTTTTCTCCAAACCATTTTTACTGTGATTTACTTGGTCCATTGCATACGAATTCCACACCAGTTCGTCCGGATATGACAGGATGAAACCGGAAATATCTGGTTTTGTTTTGCCTAACTCAATCCCAAATATTGCTACAGCCTCTGTGTTTGTGTTTTCTGGATATTATCTATGGACTTTATTGTTTTGAATGTTTTCATCGGGGAACATTTTATTTTGAGCTTGGATACAGTAATTGGTCCACATGGAGACACCAGCTGAACATATTCGTATTTTCTAGGCAGAAAGCTAGAAGAACTGTGGCAAACAAAGATAATATTTCTGTTTGTATAGATGACATTTTATGCACTTGCCTAACGAAAAAACTTTGCTTTTCTCCAAAACCATTTTACTCTGATTTTCTCGGTCCATTGCATATGAATTCCACACAAGTTTGTCCGGATATCACTCGATGAAACCGGAAATATCTGGTTTTGTTTTGGCTAACTCAATCCCAAATATTGTGAAAGACTCTGTGTTTGTGTTTTCTGGATGTTATCAACGGAATTTATTTTTTTGAATGTTTTCTATCGGGGAACATTTTATTTTGTACCGTTGAAACCCTAATTGGTTCATCATGGGGACACCAGCTGAACATATTCCTATTTTCTGGGGAGAAAGCTAGAGGAACTGTGACAAACAAACATGATATTTCTGTTTGTATAGATGACATTTTATGCACTTGCATAACGAAAAGACTTTGCTTTGCTCCAAAACCATTTTTACTTTGATTTTCTCGGTCCATTGCATACGAATTCCACAACAGTTTGTCCGAATATGACTGGATGAAACCGGAAATATCCGTTTGGGTTTTGGCTAACTCAATCCGAAATATTGTGAAAGCCTCTGTGTTAGTGTTTTCTGGATATTATCGATGGATTTTATTGTTTTGAATGTTTTTATCAGGGAACATTTAATTTTGTACCATTGAAACACTAATTGGTTCATCATGGGGAAACCACCTCTACACATTCGTATTTTCTAGGGAGAACGCTAGAGGAACTGCGGCAAACAAACATGATATTTCTGTTTGTATCGATGACATTTTATGCACTTGCCTAACGAAAAGACTTTGCTATTCTCCAAAACAATTATTACTGTGAATATCTCGTTCCATTTCATACGAATTCCACACCAGTTTGCCCGGATATGACAAGATGAAACCGGAAATATCTGGTTTTTCTTTGGCTAACTCAATCCCAAATATTGCTACATTCTCTGTGTTTTTGTTTTCTGGATACTATCATCGGACTTTATTGTTTTGAATGTTTTTTATCAGGGAACATTTATTTTGAGCTTGGATACAGTAATTGGTTCCACATGGAGACACCAGCTCTACACTTTCGCATTTTCTAGTGAGAAAGCTAGAGGATCTGTGGCAAACAAACATGATATTTCTGTTTGTATAGATGACATTTTATGCACTTGCCTAACGAAAAACTTTGCTTTTCTCAAAAACCATTTTTACTTTGATTTTCTCAGTACACTTCATTGAATTCCTCTCCAGTTTGTACAGATTGAGTGGATGAAACCGGAAATATCCGGTTGTGTTTTGGCTAACTCAATCCCAGATATTCCTATAGCCTCTGTGTTTGTGTTTTCCGGATATTATCCCGGACTTTATTGTTTTGAATGTTTTTTATCGTGGAACATTTTATTTTTAGCTTGGATGCAGTAATTGGTTCCACATGGAGACACCAGCTCTACATATTCGTATATTCTAGGGAGAAAGCAAGAGGAACTACGACAAACAAACATGATATTTCTGTTTCTATAGATGACATTTTATGCACTTGCCTAACGAAAAAACTTTGCTATTCTCCAAAACTATTTTTACTCTCATTTTATCAGCCCATTGCATACGAATTCCACACCACTTTGACCTGATATGACTGGATGAAACCAGAAATATCCGGTTGTGTTTTGGCTAACTCAATCCGAAATATTGTGAAAGGCTCTGTGTTTGTGTTTTCTGGATATTGTAGATGGACTTTATTGTTTTGAATATTTTTATCAGGGAACAGTTAATTTTGTACCATAGATACTTCAACTGGTTCATCATGGGGACACCAGCTCTACACATTCGTATTTTCTAGGGAGAAAGCTAGATGAACTGCGGCAAACAAACATGATGTTTCTGTTTGTATAGATGACATTTTATGCACTTGCCTAATGAAAAGACTTTGCTTTTCTCCAAAACCATTTTTACTGTGATTTTTTTGGTTCATTGCGTACGAATTCCACACCACTTTTTCCGGATATGACTGGATGAAAACAGAAATATCCGGTTGTGTTTTGGCTAACTCAATCAGAAATAATTTGAGAGCCACTATGTTTGTGTTTTCTGGATGTTACTGATGGACTTTATAGTTTTGAATATATTTATCAGGGAATATTTAATTTTATACGTAGAAACACTAATTGGTTCATCATGGAGACACCAGCTCTACACATTCGTATTTTCCACATGGAGACTCCACCTCTACACATTTGTATTTTCTAGGGAGAAAGCTCGAGGAACTGTGGCAAACAAACATGATATTTCTGTTTGTATAGAAGACATTTTATGCACTTTCCTAACGAAAAGACTTTGCTTTACTCCAATAGCATTTTTATTGTGATTTTCTGGGTCCATTGCATACGAATTCCACACCAGTTTACCGGAAATAACTGGATGAAACCGGAAATATCCGGTTTTGTTTTGGCTAACTCAATCCCAGACTCTCTGTCTGTGTATTCCTGATATTATCCACGGACTTTATTGTTTTGAATGTTTTTATCAGGGAACATTTAATTTTATACCATTGAAACACTAATTGATTCCACGTCTGGACACCAGCTCTACACATTCGTATTTTCCAGGGAGAAAGCTAGAGGAACTGCGGCAAACATACATGATATTTCTGTTTGTATAGATGACACTTTATGCACTTGCATAACAAAAACACTTTGCTTTTCTCCAAACCATTTTTACTGTGATTTACTTGGTCCATTGCATACGAATTCCACACCAGTTCGTCCGGATATGACAGGATGAAACCGGAAATATCTGGTTTTGTTTTGGCTAACTCAATCCCAAATATTGCTACAGCCTCTCTGTCTGTGTATTCCTGATATTATGCACGGACTTTATTGTTTTGAATGTTTTTATCAGGGAACATTTAATTTTATACCATTGAAACACTAATTGATTCCACATCTGGACACCAGCTCTACACATTCGTATTTTCCAGGGAGAAAGCTAGAGGAACTGCGGCAAACATACATGATATTTCTGTTTGTATAAATGACACTCTATGCACTTGCATAACGAAAAGACATTGCTTTTCTCCAAACCATTTTTACTGTGATTTACTTGGTCCATTGCATACGAATTCCACACCAGTTCGTCCGGATATGACAGGATGAAACCGGAAATATCTGGTTTTGTTTTGCCTAACTCAATCCCAAATATTGCTACAGCCTCTGTGTTTGTGTTTTCTGGATATTATCTATGGACTTTATTGTTTTGAATGTTTTCATCGGGGAACATTTTATTTTGAGCTTGGATACAGTAATTGGTCCACATGGAGACACCAGCTGAACATATTCGTATTTTCTAGGCAGAAAGCTAGAAGAACTGTGGCAAACAAAGATAATATTTCTGTTTGTATAGATGACATTTTATGCACTTGCCTAACGAAAAAACTTTGCTTTTCTCCAAAACCATTTTACTCTGATTTTCTCGGTCCATTGCATATGAATTCCACACAAGTTTGTCCGGATATCACTCGATGAAACCGGAAATATCTGGTTTTGTTTTGGCTAACTCAATCCCAAATATTGTGAAAGACTCTGTGTTTGTGTTTTCTGGATGTTATCAACGGAATTTATTTTTTTGAATGTTTTCTATCGGGGAACATTTTATTTTGTACCGTTGAAACCCTAATTGGTTCATCATGGGGACACCAGCTGAACATATTCCTATTTTCTGGGGAGAAAGCTAGAGGAACTGTGACAAACAAACATGATATTTCTGTTTGTATAGATGACATTTTATGCACTTGCATAACGAAAAGACTTTGCTTTGCTCCAAAACCATTTTTACTTTGATTTTCTCGGTCCATTGCATACGTCCACAACAGTTTGTCCGAATATGACTGGATGAAACCGGAAATATCCGTTTGGGTTTTGGCTAACTCAATCCGAAATATTGTGAAAGCCTCTGTGTTAGTGTTTTCTGGATATTATCGATGGATTTTATTGTTTTGAATGTTTTTATCAGGGAACATTTAATTTTGTACCATTGAAACACTAATTGGTTCATCATGGGGACACCACCTCTACACATTCGTATTTTCTAGGGAGAACGCTAGAGGAACTGCGGCAAACAAACATGATATTTCTGTTTGTATCGATGACATTTTATGCACTTGCCTAACGAAAAGACTTTGCTATTCTCCAAAACAATTATTACTGTGAATATCTCGTTCCATTTCATACGAATTCCACACCAGTTTGCCCGGATATGACAAGATGAAACCGGAAATATCTGGTTTTTCTTTGGCTAACTCAATCCCAAATATTGCTACATTCTCTGTGTTTTTGTTTTCTGGATACTATCATCGGACTTTATTGTTTTGAATGTTTTTTATCGGGGAACATTTATTTTGAGCTTGGATACAGTAATTGGTTCCACATGGAGACACCAGCTCTACACTTTCGCATTTTCTAGTGAGAAAGCTAGAGGATCTGTGGCAAACAAACATGATATTTCTGTTTGTATAGATGACATTTTATGCACTTGCCTAACGAAAAACTTTGCTTTTCTCAAAAACCATTTTTACTTTGATTTTCTCAGTACACTTCATTGAATTCCTCTCCAGTTTGTACAGATTGAGTGGATGAAACCGGAAATATCCGGTTGTGTTTTGGCTAACTCAATCCCAGATATTCCTATAGCCTCTGTGTTTGTGTTTTCCGGATATTATCCCGGACTTTATTGTTTTGAATGTTTTTTATCGTGGAACATTTTATTTTTAGCTTGGATGCAGTAATTGGTTCCACATGGAGACACCAGCTCTACATATTCGTATATTCTAGGGAGAAAGCAAGAGGAACTACGACAAACAAACATGATATTTCTGTTTCTATAGATGACATTTTATGCACTTGCCTAACGAAAAAACTTTGCTATTCTCCAAAACTATTTTTACTCTCATTTTATCAGCCCATTGCATACGAATTCCACACCACTTTGACCTGATATGACTGGATGAAACCAGAAATATCCGGTTGTGTTTTGGCTAACTCAATCCGAAATATTGTGAAAGGCTCTGTGTTTGTGTTTTCTGGATATTGTAGATGGACTTTATTGTTTTGAATATTTTTATCAGGGAACAGTTAATTTTGTACCATAGATACTTCAACTGGTTCATCATGGGGACACCAGCTCTACACATTCGTATTTTCTAGGGAGAAAGCTAGATGAACTGCGGCAAACAAACATGATGTTTCTGTTTGTATAGATGACATTTTATGCACTTGCCTAATGAAAAGACTTTGCTTTTCTCCAAAACCATTTTTACTGTGATTTTTTTGGTTCATTGCGTACGAATTCCACACCACTTTTTCCGGATATGACTGGATGAAAACAGAAATATCCGGTTGTGTTTTGGCTAACTCAATCCGAAATAATTTGAGAGCCACTATGTTTGTGTTTTCTGGATGTTACTGATGGACTTTATAGTTTTGAATATATTTATCAGGGAATATTTAATTTTATACGTAGAAACACTAATTGGTTCATCATGGAGACACCAGCTCTACACATTCGTATTTTCCACATGGAGACTCCACCTCTACACATTTGTATTTTCTAGGGAGAAAGCTCGAGGAACTGTGGCAAACAAACATGATATTTCTGTTTGTATAGAAGACATTTTATGCACTTTCCTAACGAAAAGACTTTGCTTTACTCCAATAGCATTTTTATTGTGATTTTCTGGGTCCATTGCATACGAATTCCACACCAGTTTACCGGAAATAACTGGATGAAACCGGAAATATCCGGTTTTGTTTTGGCTAACTCAATCCCAGACTCTCTGTCTGTGTATTCCTGATATTATCCACGGACTTTATTGTTTTGAATGTTTTTATCAGGGAACATTTAATTTTATACCATTGAAACACTAATTGATTCCACGTCTGGACACCAGCTCTACACATTCGTATTTTCCAGGGAGAAAGCTAGAGGAACTGCGGCAAACATACATGATATTTCTGTTTGTATAGATGACACTTTATGCACTTGCATAACAAAAACACTTTGCTTTTCTCCAAACCATTTTTACTGTGATTTACTTGGTCCATTGCATACGAATTCCACACCAGTTCGTCCGGATATGACAGGATGAAACCGGAAATATCTGGTTTTGTTTTGGCTAACTCAATCCCAAATATTGCTACAGCCTCTCTGTCTGTGTATTCCTGATATTATGCACGGACTTTATTGTTTTGAATGTTTTTATCAGGGAACATTTAATTTTATACCATTGAAACACTAATTGATTCCACGTCTGGACACCAGCTCTACACATTCGTATTTTCCAGGGAGAAAGCTAGAGGAACTGCGGCAAACATACATGATATTTCTGTTTGTATAAATGACACTTTATGCACTTGCATAACGAAAAGACATTGCTTTTCTCCAAACCATTTTTACTGTGATTTACTTGGTCCATTGCATACGAATTCCACACCAGTTCGTCCGGATATGACAGGATGAAACCGGAAATATCTGGTTTTGTTTTGCCTAACTCAATCCCAAATATTGCTACAGCCTCTGTGTTTGTGTTTTCTGGATATTATCTATGGACTTTATTGTTTTGAATGTTTTCATCGGGGAACATTTTATTTTGAGCTTGGATACAGTAATTGGTCCACATGGAGACACCAGCTGAACATATTCGTATTTTCTAGGCAGAAAGCTAGAAGAACTGTGGCAAACAAAGATAATATTTCTGTTTGTATAGATGACATTTTATGCACTTGCCTAACGAAAAAACTTTGCTTTTCTCCAAAACCATTTTACTCTGATTTTCTCGGTCCATTGCATATGAATTCCACACAAGTTTGTCCGGATATCACTCGATGAAACCGGAAATATCTGGTTTTGTTTTGGCTAACTCAATCCCAAATATTGTGAAAGACTCTGTGTTTGTGTTTTCTGGATGTTATCAACGGAATTTATTTTTTTGAATGTTTTCTATCGGGGAACATTTTATTTTGTACCGTTGAAACCCTAATTGGTTCATCATGGGGACACCAGCTGAACATATTCCTATTTTCTGGGGAGAAAGCTAGAGGAACTGTGACAAACAAACATGATATTTCTGTTTGTATAGATGACATTTTATGCACTTGCATAACGAAAAGACTTTGCTTTGCTCCAAAACCATTTTTACTTTGATTTTCTCGGTCCATTGCATACGAATTCCACAACAGTTTGTCCGAATATGACTGGATGAAACCGGAAATATCCGTTTGGGTTTTGGCTAACTCAATCCGAAATATTGTGAAAGCCTCTGTGTTAGTGTTTTCTGGATATTATCGATGGATTTTATTGTTTTGAATGTTTTTATCAGGGAACATTTAATTTTGTACCATTGAAACACTAATTGGTTCATCATGGGGAAACCACCTCTACACATTCGTATTTTCTAGGGAGAACGCTAGAGGAACTGCGGCAAACAAACATGATATTTCTGTTTGTATCGATGACATTTTATGCACTTGCCTAACGAAAAGACTTTGCTATTCTCCAAAACAATTATTACTGTGAATATCTCGTTCCATTTCATACGAATTCCACACCAGTTTGCCCGGATATGACAAGATGAAACCGGAAATATCTGGTTTTTCTTTGGCTAACTCAATCCCAAATATTGCTACATTCTCTGTGTTTTTGTTTTCTGGATACTATCATCGGACTTTATTGTTTTGAATGTTTTTTATCGGGGAACATTTATTTTGAGCTTGGATACAGTAATTGGTTCCACATGGAGACACCAGCTCTACACTTTCGCATTTTCTAGTGAGAAAGCTAGAGGATCTGTGGCAAACAAACATGATATTTCTGTTTGTATAGATGACATTTTATGCACTTGCCTAACGAAAAACTTTGCTTTTCTCAAAAACCATTTTTACTTTGATTTTCTCAGTACACTTCATTGAATTCCTCTCCAGTTTGTACAGATTGAGTGGATGAAACCGGAAATATCCGGTTGTGTTTTGGCTAACTCAATCCCAGATATTCCTATAGCCTCTGTGTTTGTGTTTTCCGGATATTATCCCGGACTTTATTGTTTTGAATGTTTTTTATCGTGGAACATTTTATTTTTAGCTTGGATGCAGTAATTGGTTCCACATGGAGACACCAGCTCTACATATTCGTATATTCTAGGGAGAAAGCAAGAGGAACTACGACAAACAAACATGATATTTCTGTTTCTATAGATGACATTTTATGCACTTGCCTAACGAAAAAACTTTGCTATTCTCCAAAACTATTTTTACTCTCATTTTATCAGCCCATTGCATACGAATTCCACACCACTTTGACCTGATATGACTGGATGAAACCAGAAATATCCGGTTGTGTTTTGGCTAACTCAATCCGAAATATTGTGAAAGGCTCTGTGTTTGTGTTTTCTGGATATTGTAGATGGACTTTATTGTTTTGAATATTTTTATCAGGGAACAGTTAATTTTGTACCATAGATACTTCAACTGGTTCATCATGGGGACACCAGCTCTACACATTCGTATTTTCTAGGGAGAAAGCTAGATGAACTGCGGCAAACAAACATGATGTTTCTGTTTGTATAGATGACATTTTATGCACTTGCCTAATGAAAAGACTTTGCTTTTCTCCAAAACCATTTTTACTGTGATTTTTTTGGTTCATTGCGTACGAATTCCACACCACTTTTTCCGGATATGACTGGATGAAAACAGAAATATCCGGTTGTGTTTTGGCTAACTCAATCCGAAATAATTTGAGAGCCACTATGTTTGTGTTTTCTGGATGTTACTGATGGACTTTATAGTTTTGAATATATTTATCAGGGAATATTTAATTTTATACGTAGAAACACTAATTGGTTCATCATGGAGACACCAGCTCTACACATTCGTATTTTCCACATGGAGACTCCACCTCTACACATTTGTATTTTCTAGGGAGAAAGCTCGAGGAACTGTGGCAAACAAACATGATATTTCTGTTTGTATAGAAGACATTTTATGCACTTTCCTAACGAAAAGACTTTGCTTTACTCCAATAGCATTTTTATTGTGATTTTCTGGGTCCATTGCATACGAATTCCACACCAGTTTACCGGAAATAACTGGATGAAACTGGAAATATCCGGTTTTGTTTTGGCTAACTCAATCCCAGACTCTCTGTCTGTGTATTCCTGATATTATCCACGGACTTTATTGTTTTGAATGTTTTTATCAGGGAACATTTAATTTTATACCATTGAAACACTAATTGATTCCACGTCTGGACACCAGCTCTACACATTCGTATTTTCCAGGGAGAAAGCTAGAGGAACTGCGGCAAACATACATGATATTTCTGTTTGTATAGATGACACTTTATGCACTTGCATAACAAAAACACTTTGCTTTTCTCCAAACCATTTTTACTGTGATTTACTTGGTCCATTGCATACGAATTCCACACCAGTTCGTCCAGATATGACAGGATGAAACCGGAAATATCTGGTTTTGTTTTGGCTAACTCAATCCCAAATATTGCTACAGCCTCTCTGTCTGTGTATTCCTGATATTATGCACGGACTTTATTGTTTTGAATGTTTTTATCAGGGAACATTTAATTTTATACCATTGAAACACTAATTGATTCCACATCTGGACACCAGCTCTACACATTCGTATTTTCCAGGGAGAAAGCTAGAGGAACTGCGGCAAACATACATGATATTTCTGTTTGTATAAATGACACTCTATGCACTTGCATAACGAAAAGACATTGCTTTTCTCCAAACCATTTTTACTGTGATTTACTTGGTCCATTGCATACGAATTCCACACCAGTTCGTCCGGATATGACAGGATGAAACCGGAAATATCTGGTTTTGTTTTGCCTAACTCAATCCCAAATATTGCTACAGCCTCTGTGTTTGTGTTTTCTGGATATTATCTATGGACTTTATTGTTTTGAATGTTTTCATCGGGGAACATTTTATTTTGAGCTTGGATACAGTAATTGGTCCACATGGAGACACCAGCTGAACATATTCGTATTTTCTAGGCAGAAAGCTAGAAGAACTGTGGCAAACAAACATAATATTTCTGTTTGTATAGATGACATTATATGCACTTGCCTAATGAAAAGACTTTGCTTTTCTCCAAAACCATTTTACTCTGATTTTCTCGGTCCATTGCATTGAATTCCACACAAGTTTGTCCGGATATGACTCGATGAAACCGGAAATATCTGGTTTTGTTTTGGCTAACTCAATCCCAAATATTGTGAAAGACTCTGTGTTTGTGTTTTCTGGATGTTATCAACGGAATTTATTGTTTTGAATGTTTTTTATCGGGGAATATTTTATTTTGAGCTTGGATACAGTAATACGTCCACATGGAGAAACAAGCTGAACATATTCGTATTTTCTAGGGAGAAAGCTAGAGGAACTGCGGCAAACAAACATGATATTTCTGTTTGTATAAATGACATTTTATGCAGTTGCCTAATGAAAAGATTTAGCTGTTCTCAAAAACCATTATCACTGTGATATCTCGGTCCATTGCATACGATTTCCACACCAGTTTGTCCGGATATGATAAGATGAAACCGGAAATATCTGGTTTTGTTTTGGCTAACTCAATCCCAAATATTGCTACAGCCTCTGTGTTTGTGTTTTCTGAATATTTTCATCGGACTTTATTGTTTTGAATGTTTTTATCAGGGAACATATAATTTTGTACCGTTAAAACACTAATTGGTTCATCATGGGGACACCAGCTCTACACGTTCGTATTTTCTAGGGAGAAAGTTAGAGGAACTGTGACAAACAAACACGATATTTCTGTTTGTCTAGATGACATTTTATGCACTTGCCTAACGAAAAGACTTTGCTTTGCTCGAAAAGCATTTTTACTGTGATTTTCTCGGTCCATTGCACACGAATTCCACACCAGTTAGTCCGGATATGAGTGGATGAAACCGGAAATACCCGGTTGTGTTTTGGCTTACTCAATCCCAGATATTGTTTCAGCCTCTGTGTTTGCATTTTCTGGATATAATCGATAGACTTTATTATTTTGAATGTTTTTATCAGGGAACATTATATTTTGAGCTTGGATACAGTAATTGGTTCCACAGGGAGACACCAGCTCTACACATTTGTGTTTTCTAGGGAGAAAGGTGGAGGACTGTGGAAACAAAATTGATATTTCTGAGTGTATAGATGACATATTATGCACTTGCCTAACGAAAAGACTTTGCTTTTCTCTCAAACCATTTTTACTGTGATTTTCTCGGTCCATTGCATATGAACTCCAAACCACTTTGCCCGAAATGACTGGGTGAAACCAGAAATATCCGATTGTGTTTTGGCTAACTCAATCCGAAATATTGTGAAAGCCTCTGTGTTTGTGTTTTCTGGATATTATCAACGGACTTTATTGTTTTGAATGTTTTTATCAGGGAACATTTTATTTTGTACAGTTGAAACACTAATTGGTTAATCTTGGGGACACCAGCTCTACACATTCGTATTTTCAAGGGAGAAAGCCAGAGGTACTGCGGCAAACAAACATGATATTTCTGTTTGTATAGATGACATTTTATGCACTTGCCTAACGAAAAGACATTGCTTTTCTCCAAAACCATTTTTACTCTGATTTTCTCGGTCCATTGCATACGAATTCCACACCAGTTTGTCCGGATATGACTGGATGAAACCGAGAATATCCGGTTTTGTTTTGGCTTACTCAATCACAGATATCACTACAACCTCTCTGTTTGCGTATTCCTGATATTATCCACGGACTTTATGGTTTCGAATGTTTTTTATCAGGGAACATTTAATTTTGTACCATTGAAACACTAATTGTTTCCACCTGGAGACACCAGCTCTACACATTCGTATTTTCTAGGGAGAAAGCTAGAGGAACTGCGGCAAACAAGCATGATATTTCTGTTTGTCTAGATGACATTTTATGCACTTGCCTAACGAAAAGACTTTGCTTTTCTCAAAAAACATTTTTACTGTTATACTCTCGGTCCATTGCATACGAATTCCACACCAGTTTGTCCGGATATGACTGGATGAAACCAGAAATATCCGGTTGTGTTTTGGCTAACTATTTCCGAAATATAGTGAAAGCCTCTGTGTTTGTGTTTTCTGGATATTAACGATGGACTATATTGTTTTGACTATTTTTATCAGGGAACATTGCATTTTGTACCCTTGAAACACTAATTGATTCATCATGGGAACACCAACTCTACACATTCGTATTTTCTTTGGAGAAAGCTAGAGGAACTGCGGCAAACAAACATGATATTTCTGTTTGTATCGATGACATTTTATGCAGTTGCCTAATGAAAAGATTTAGCTGTTCTCAAAAACCATTATTACTGTGAATATCTCAGTCCGTTGCATATGAATTCCACACCAGTTTGTCCGGATATGATAAGATGAAACCGGAAATATCCGGATTTGTTTTGGCTTTCTCAAACCCAGATATTGCTACAGCCTCTGTGTTTCTGTATTCCTGATATTATACACAGACTTTATGGTTTTGAATGTTTTTTATGAGGGAACATATAATTTTGTACCGTTAAAACACTAATTGTTTCCACCTGGAGACACCAGCTCTACACATTCGTATTTTCTAGGGAGAAAGCTAGAGGACCTGCGGCAAACAAACATGATATTTCTGTTTGTATCGATGACATTTTATGCGGTTGCCTAATGAAAAGATTTAGCTGTTCTCAAAAACCATTGTTACTGTGAATATCTCAGTCCATTGCATAGGAATTCCACACCAGTTTGTCCGGATATTGTAAGATGAAACCGGAAGTATCTGGTTTTGTTCTGGCTAACTCAATCCCAAATATTGCTAAAGCCTCTGTGTTTGTGTTTTCTGGATATTATCATCGGACTTTATTGTTTTGAATGTTTTTTATCGGGGAACATTTTATTTTGAGCTTGGATACAGTAATTGGTTACACATGGAAACACCAGCTGAACCTAATCGTATTTTCTAGGGAGAAAGCTAGAGGAATTGCGGCAAACAAACATGATATTTCTGTTTGCATCGATGACATTTTATGCAGTTGACTAACGAAAAGACTTTGCTTTTCTCCAAAACCATTTTTACTCTGATTTTATCAGCCCATTGTATACGAATTCCACACCACTTTCTCCGGATATGACGGGATGAAACCAGAAATATCCGGTTGTGTTTTGGCTTACTCAATCCGAAATATTGTGAAAGCCTCTATGTTTGTGTTTTCTGGATATTATCAATGGAATTTATTTTTTGAATACTTTTATCAGGGAACATTTAATTTTGTACTGTTGAAACACTAATTATTTCATCATGGGGACACCAGTTCTACACTTTCTTATTTTCTAGGGAGAAAGCTAGAGGAACAGCGGCAAACAAACATGATATTTCTGTTTGTATACATGACATTTTAGGCACTTGCCTAACGAAAAGACTGCTTTTCTCCAAAACCATTTTTACTGGAATTTCTCGTTCCATTGCATACGAATTCCACACCAGTTTGTCCAGATATGACTGCATGAAACCTGAAATATCCGGTTTTCTTTTGGCTAACTCAATCCCAGATATTGCTACAGCCTCTGTGTTTGTGTTTTCCGGATATTATACATATTTTATTGTTTGAATGTTTTTTGTCGTGGAATATTTTATGTTGAGCTTGGATACAGTAATTGGTCCACATGGAGACACCAGCTGAACATATTCGTATTTTCTAGGGAGAAAGCTAGAGGAACTGCGGAGAACAAACATGATATTTCTGTTTGTATCGATGACATTTTATGCACTTGCCTAATGAAAAGACTTTGCTTTTCTCCAAAACCATTTTACTCTGATTTTCTCGGTCCATTGCATATGAATTCCACACCAGTTTGTCCGGATATGACTCGATGAAACCGGAAATATCTGGTTTTATTTTGGCTAACACAATCCCAAATATTGTGAAAGCCTCTGTGTTTGTGTTTTCTGGATATTATCATCGGACTTTATTTTTTTTTTGAATGTTTTTTATCGGGGAGCATTTTATTTTGAGCTTGGATACAGTAATTCGTCCACATGGAGACACCAGCTGAACATATTCCTATTTTCTAGGGAGAAAGCTAGAGGAACTGCGGCAAACAAACATGATATTTCTGTTTGTCTAGATGACATTTTATGCACTTGCCTAACGAAAAGACTTTGCTTTTCTCCAAACCATTTGTACTGTGATTTTCTCGGTCCATTGCATATGAATTCCACACCAGTTTGTCCGTATATTACAGGATGAAACCGGAAATATCTGGTTTTCTTTTGCCTAACTCAATCCCAAATATTGCTACAGCCTCTATGTTTGTGTATTCTGGATATTATCATTGGACTTTACTTTTTTGGAATGTTTTTTATCTGTTTTTATTTCTGTTTGTATCGATGATATTTTATGCACTTGCCTAACGAAAAGACTTTGCTTTGCTCCAAAACCATTTTTACTCTGATTTTTTCAGCCCATTGCAAACGAATTCCACACCAATTTGTCCGGATATGACTGGATGAAACCAGAAATATCCGGTTGTGTTTTGGCTAACTCAATCCGAAATATTGTGAAAGCCTCTGTGTTTGTGTTTTCTGGATATTATCGATGGATTTTAGTGTTTTGAATTTTTTTATCAGGGAATATTTAATTTTCTACCGTAGAAACACTAATTGGTTCATTTTGGGGACACCAGCTCTACACATTCGTATTTTCTATGGAGAAAGCCAGAGGAACTGCGACAAAAAACATGATATTTCTGTTTGTCTAGATTACATTTTATGCACTTGCCTAACAAAAAGACTTTGCTTTTCTCCAAAACCATTTTTACTGTGATTTTCTCAGTACACTTCATTGAATTCCGCACAAGTTTGTACAGATTGAGTGGATGAATCCGGAAATATCCGGTTTTGTTTTGGCTAACTCAATCCCAGTTATTGCTATAGCCTCTCTGTTTGTGTTTTCCGGATATTATATCCGGACTTTATTGTTTTGAAAGTTTTTTTCACGGAACATTTAACTTTGTGCTTGGAATCACTAATTGCTTCCACATGGAGACACCAGCTCTACACATTCGTATTTTCTTTGGAGAATGCAAGAGGAACTGCGGCAAACAAATATGATATTTCTGTTTGTATTGATGACATTTTATGCACTTGCCTAATGAAAGACTTTGCTTTTCTCCAAAACCATTTTTACTGTGATTTTTTTGCTTCATTGCATACGAATTCCACACCAGTTTGTCCGTATATGACTGGATGAAACCTGAAATATACATTTGTGTTTTTGCTAACTGAATTCGAAATATTGTGAAAGCCTCTGTGTTTGTGTTTTCTGGATATTATCAAGGGACTTTTTTTTTTTGAATGTTTTTTTATCGGGGAACATTTTATTTTGAGCTTGGATACAGTAGTTGGTTCCACATGGAGACACCGGCTGAACATATTCGTATTTTCTAGGGAGAATGCTAGAGGAACTGCGGAAAACAATTATGATATTTCTGTTTGTCTAGATGACATTTTATGCACTTGCCTGACGAAAAGACTTTGCTTTGCTCCAAAACCATTTTTACTTTGATTTTCTCGGTCCATTGCATACGAATTCCACAACAGTTTGTCCGAATATGACTGGATGAAACCGGAAATATCCGTTTGGGTTTTGGCTAACTCAATCCGAAATATTGTGAAAGCCTCTGTGTTAGTGTTTTCTGGATATTATCGATGGATTTTATTGTTTTGAATGTTTTTATCAGGGAACATTTAATTTTGTACCATTGAAACACTAATTGGTTCATCATGGGGACACCACCTCTACACATTCGTATTTTCTTTGGAGAACGCTAGAGGAACTGCGGCAAACAAACATGATATTTCTGTTTGTATCGATGACATTTTATGCACTTGCCTAACGAAAAGACTTTGCTATTCTCCAAAACAATTATTACTGTGAATATCTCGTTCCATTTCATACGAATTCCACACCAGTTTGCCCGGATATGACAAGATGAAACCGGAAATATCTGGTTTTTCTTTGGCTAACTCAATCCCAAATATTGCTACATTCTCTGTGTTTTTGTTTTCTGGATACTATCATCGGACTTTATTGTTTTGAATGTTTTTTATCGGGGAACATTTATTTTGAGCTTGGATACAGTAATTGGTTCCACATGGAGACACCAGCTCTACACTTTCGCATTTTCTAGTGAGAAAGCTAGAGGATCTGTGGCAAACAAACATGATATTTCTGTTTGTATAGATGACATTTTATGCACTTGCCTAACGAAAAACTTTGCTTTTCTCAAAAACCATTTTTACTTTGATTTTCTCAGTACACTTCATTGAATTCCTCTCCAGTTTGTACAGATTGAGTGGATGAAACCGGAAATATCCGGTTGTGTTTTGGCTAACTCAATCCCAGATATTCCTATAGCCTCTGTGTTTGTGTTTTCCGGATATTATCCCGGACTTTATTGTTTTGAATGTTTTTTATCGTGGAACATTTTATTTTTAGCTTGGATGCAGTAATTGGTTCCACATGGAGACACCAGCTCTACATATTCGTATATTCTAGGGAGAAAGCAAGAGGAACTACGACAAACAAACATGATATTTCTGTTTCTATAGATGACATTTTATGCACTTGCCTAACGAAAAAACTTTGCTATTCTCCAAAACTATTTTTACTCTCATTTTATCAGCCCATTGCATACGAATTCCACACCACTTTGACCTGATATGACTGGATGAAACCAGAAATATCCGGTTGTGTTTTGGCTAACTCAATCCGAAATATTGTGAAAGGCTCTGTGTTTGTGTTTTCTGGATATTGTAGATGGACTTTATTGTTTTGAATATTTTTATCAGGGAACAGTTAATTTTGTACCATAGATACTTCAACTGGTTCATCATGGGGACACCAGCTCTACACATTCGTATTTTCTAGGGAGAAAGCTAGATGAACTGTGGCAAACAAACATGATGTTTCTGTTTGTATAGATGACATTTTATGCACTTGCCTAATGAAAAGACTTTGCTTTTCTCCAAAACCATTTTTACTGTGATTTTTTTGGTTCATTGCGTACGAATTCCACACCACTTTTTCCGGATATGACTGGATGAAAACAGAAATATCCGGTTGTGTTTTGGCTAACTCAATCAGAAATAATTTGAGAGCCACTATGTTTGTGTTTTCTGGATGTTACTGATGGACTTTATAGTTTTGAATATATTTATCAGGGAATATTTAATTTTATACGTAGAAACACTAATTGGTTCATCATGGAGACACCAGCTCTACACATTCGTATTTTCCACATGGAGACTCCACCTCTACACATTTGTATTTTCTAGGGAGAAAGCTCGAGGAACTGTGGCAAACAAACATGATATTTCTGTTTGTATAGAAGACATTTTATGCACTTTCCTAACGAAAAGACTTTGCTTTACTCCAATAGCATTTTTATTGTGATTTTCTGGGTCCATTGCATACGAATTCCACACCAGTTTACCGGAAATAACTGGATGAAACCGGAAATATCCGGTTTTGTTTTGGCTAACTCAATCCCAGACTCGCTGTCTGTGTATTCCTGATATTATCCACGGACTTTATTGTTTTGAATGTTTTTATCAGGGAACATTTAATTTTATACCATTGAAACACTAATTGATTCCACATCTGGACACCAGCTCTACACATTCGTATTTTCCAGGGAGAAAGCTAGAGGAACTGCGGCAAACATACATGATATTTCTGTTTGTATAGATGACACTTTATGCACTTGCATAACAAAAACACTTTGCTTTTCTCCAAACCATTTTTACTGTGATTTACTTGGTCCATTGCATACGAATTCCACACCAGTTCGTCCGGATATGACAGGATGAAACCGGAAATATCTGGTTTTGTTTTGGCTAACTCAATCCCAAATATTGCTACAGCCTCTCTGTCTGTGTATTCCTGATATTATGCACGGACTTTATTGTTTTGAATGTTTTTATCAGGGAACATTTAATTTTATACCATTGAAACACTAATTGATTCCACATCTGGACACCAGCTCTACACATTCGTATTTTCCAGGGAGAAAGCTAGAGGAACTGCGGCAAACATACATGATATTTCTGTTTGTATAAATGACACTCTATGCACTTGCATAACGAAAAGACATTGCTTTTCTCCAAACCATTTTTACTGTGATTTACTTGGTCCATTGCATACGAATTCCACACCAGTTCGTCCGGATATGACAGGATGAAACCGGAAATATCTGGTTTTGTTTTGCCTAACTCAATCCCAAATATTGCTACAGCCTCTGTGTTTGTGTTTTCTGGATATTATCTATGGACTTTATTGTTTTGAATGTTTTCATCGGGGAACATTTTATTTTGAGCTTGGATACAGTAATTGGTCCACATGGAGACACCAGCTGAACATATTCGTATTTTCTAGGCAGAAAGCTAGAAGAACTGTGGCAAACAAAGATAATATTTCTGTTTGTATAGATGACATTTTATGCACTTGCCTAACGAAAAAACTTTGCTTTTCTCCAAAACCATTTTACTCTGATTTTCTCGGTCCATTGCATATGAATTCCACACAAGTTTGTCCGGATATCACTCGATGAAACCGGAAATATCTGGTTTTGTTTTGGCTAACTCAATCCCAAATATTGTGAAAGACTCTGTGTTTGTGTTTTCTGGATGTTATCAACGGAATTTATTTTTTTGAATGTTTTCTATCGGGGAACATTTTATTTTGTACCGTTGAAACCCTAATTGGTTCATCATGGGGACACCAGCTGAACATATTCCTATTTTCTGGGGAGAAAGCTAGAGGAACTGTGACAAACAAACATGATATTTCTGTTTGTATAGATGACATTTTATGCACTTGCATAACGAAAAGACTTTGCTTTGCTCCAAAACCATTTTTACTTTGATTTTCTCGGTCCATTGCATACGAATTCCACAACAGTTTGTCCGAATATGACTGGATGAAACCGGAAATATCCGTTTGGGTTTTGGCTAACTCAATCCGAAATATTGTGAAAGCCTCTGTGTTAGTGTTTTCTGGATATTATCGATGGATTTTATTGTTTTGAATGTTTTTATCAGGGAACATTTAATTTTGTACCATTGAAACACTAATTGGTTCATCATGGGGAAACCACCTCTACACATTCGTATTTTCTAGGGAGAACGCTAGAGGAACTGCGGCAAACAAACATGATATTTCTGTTTGTATCGATGACATTTTATGCACTTGCCTAACGAAAAGACTTTGCTATTCTCCAAAACAATTATTACTGTGAATATCTCGTTCCATTTCATACGAATTCCACACCAGTTTGCCCGGATATGACAAGATGAAACCGGAAATATCTGGTTTTTCTTTGGCTAACTCAATCCCAAATATTGCTACATTCTCTGTGTTTTTGTTTTCTGGATACTATCATCGGACTTTATTGTTTTGAATGTTTTTTATCGGGGAACATTTATTTTGAGCTTGGATACAGTAATTGGTTCCACATGGAGACACCAGCTCTACACTTTCGCATTTTCTAGTGAGAAAGCTAGAGGATCTGTGGCAAACAAACATGATATTTCTGTTTGTATAGATGACATTTTATGCACTTGCCTAACGAAAAACTTTGCTTTTCTCAAAAACCATTTTTACTTTGATTTTCTCAGTACACTTCATTGAATTCCTCTCCAGTTTGTACAGATTGAGTGGATGAAACCGGAAATATCCGGTTGTGTTTTGGCTAACTCAATCCCAGATATTCCTATAGCCTCTGTGTTTGTGTTTTCCGGATATTATCCCGGACTTTATTGTTTTGAATGTTTTTTATCGTGGAACATTTTATTTTTAGCTTGGATGCAGTAATTGGTTCCACATGGAGACACCAGCTCTACATATTCGTATATTCTAGGGAGAAAGCAAGAGGAACTACGACAAACAAACATGATATTTCTGTTTCTATAGATGACATTTTATGCACTTGCCTAACGAAAAAACTTTGCTATTCTCCAAAACTATTTTTACTCTCATTTTATCAGCCCATTGCATACGAATTCCACACCACTTTGACCTGATATGACTGGATGAAACCAGAAATATCCGGTTGTGTTTTGGCTAACTCAATCCGAAATATTGTGAAAGGCTCTGTGTTTGTGTTTTCTGGATATTGTAGATGGACTTTATTGTTTTGAATATTTTTATCAGGGAACAGTTAATTTTGTACCATAGATACTTCAACTGGTTCATCATGGGGACACCAGCTCTACACATTCGTATTTTCTAGGGAGAAAGCTAGATGAACTGCGGCAAACAAACATGATGTTTCTGTTTGTATAGATGACATTTTATGCACTTGCCTAATGAAAAGACTTTGCTTTTCTCCAAAACCATTTTTACTGTGATTTTTTTGGTTCATTGCGTACGAATTCCACACCACTTTTTCCGGATATGACTGGATGAAAACAGAAATATCCGGTTGTGTTTTGGCTAACTCAATCCGAAATAATTTGAGAGCCACTATGTTTGTGTTTTCTGGATGTTACTGATGGACTTTATAGTTTTGAATATATTTATCAGGGAATATTTAATTTTATACGTAGAAACACTAATTGGTTCATCATGGAGACACCAGCTCTACACATTCGTATTTTCCACATGGAGACTCCACCTCTACACATTTGTATTTTCTAGGGAGAAAGCTCGAGGAACTGTGGCAAACAAACATGATATTTCTGTTTGTATAGAAGACATTTTATGCACTTTCCTAACGAAAAGACTTTGCTTTACTCCAATAGCATTTTTATTGTGATTTTCTGGGTCCATTGCATACGAATTCCACACCAGTTTACCGGAAATAACTGGATGAAACTGGAAATATCCGGTTTTGTTTTGGCTAACTCAATCCCAGACTCTCTGTCTGTGTATTCCTGATATTATCCACGGACTTTATTGTTTTGAATGTTTTTATCAGGGAACATTTAATTTTATACCATTGAAACACTAATTGATTCCACGTCTGGACACCAGCTCTACACATTCGTATTTTCCAGGGAGAAAGCTAGAGGAACTGCGGCAAACATACATGATATTTCTGTTTGTATAGATGACACTTTATGCACTTGCATAACAAAAACACTTTGCTTTTCTCCAAACCATTTTTACTGTGATTTACTTGGTCCATTGCATACGAATTTCACACCAGTTCGTCCAGATATGACAGGATGAAACCGGAAATATCTGGTTTTGTTTTGGCTAACTCAATCCCAAATATTGCTACAGCCTCTCTGTCTGTGTATTCCTGATATTATGCACGGACTTTATTGTTTTGAATGTTTTTATCAGGGAACATTTAATTTTATACCATTGAAACACTAATTGATTCCACATCTGGACACCAGCTCTACACATTCGTATTTTCCAGGGAGAAAGCTAGAGGAACTGCGGCAAACATACATGATATTTCTGTTTGTATAAATGACACTCTATGCACTTGCATAACGAAAAGACATTGCTTTTCTCCAAACCATTTTTACTGTGATTTACTTGGTCCATTGCATACGAATTCCACACCAGTTCGTCCGGATATGACAGGATGAAACCGGAAATATCTGGTTTTGTTTTGCCTAACTCAATCCCAAATATTGCTACAGCCTCTGTGTTTGTGTTTTCTGGATATTATCTATGGACTTTATTGTTTTGAATGTTTTCATCGGGGAACATTTTATTTTGAGCTTGGATACAGTAATTGGTCCACATGGAGACACCAGCTGAACATATTCGTATTTTCTAGGCAGAAAGCTAGAAGAACTGTGGCAAACAAACATAATATTTCTGTTTGTATAGATGACATTATATGCACTTGCCTAATGAAAAGACTTTGCTTTTCTCCAAAACCATTTTACTCTGATTTTCTCGGTCCATTGCATTGAATTCCACACTAGTTTGTCCGGATATGACTCGATGAAATCGGAAATATCTGGTTTTGTTTTGGCTAACTCAATCCCAAATATTGTGAAAGACTCTGTGTTTGTGTTTTCTGGATATTATCATCGGACTTTATTGTTTTGAATGTTTTTTATCGGGGAATATTTTATTTTGAGCTTGGATACAGTAATACGTCCACATGGAGAAACAAGCTGAACATATTCGTATTTTCTAGGGAGAAAGCTAGAGGAACTGCGGCAAACAAACATGATATTTCTGTTTGTATAAATGACATTTTATGCAGTTGCCTAATGAAAAGATTTAGCTGTTCTCAAAAACCATTATCACTGTGATATCTCGGTCCATTGCATATGATTTCCACACCAGTTTGTCCGGATATGATAAGATGAAACCGGAAATATCTGGTTTTGTTTTGGCTAACTCAATCCCAAATATTGCTACAGCCTCTGTGTTTGTGTTTTCTGAATATTTTCATCGGACTTTATTGTTTTGAATGTTTTTATCAGGGAACATATAATTTTGTACCGTTAAAACACTAATTGGTTCATCATGGGGACACCAGCTCTACACGTTCGTATTTTCTAGGGAGAAAGTTAGAGGAACTGTGACAAACAAACACGATATTTCTGTTTGTATCGATGACATTTTATGCACTTGCCTAGCGAAAAGACTTTGCTTTGCTCGAAAAGCATTTTTACTGTGATTTTCTCGGTCCATTGCACACGAATTCCACACCAGTTAGTCCGGATATGAGTGGATGAAACCGGAAATACCCGGTTGTGTTTTGGCTTACTCAATCCCAGATATTGTTTCAGCCTCTGTGTTTGCATTTTCTGGATATAATCGATAGACTTTATTATTTTGAATGTTTTTATCAGGGAACATTATATTTTGAGCTTGGATACAGTAATTGGTTCCACAGGGAGACACCAGCTCTACACATTTGTGTTTTCTAGGGAGAAAGGTGGAGGACTGTGGAAACAAAATTGATATTTCTGAGTGTATAGATGACATATTATGCACTTGCCTAACGAAAAGACTTTGCTTTTCTCTCAAACCATTTTTACTGTGATTTTCTCGGTCCATTGCATATGAACTCCAAACCACTTTGCCCGAAATGACTGGGTGAAACCAGAAATATCCGATTGTGTTTTGGCTAACTCAATCCGAAATATTGTGAAAGCCTCTGTGTTTGTGTTTTCTGGATATTATCAACGGACTTTATTGTTTTGAATGTTTTTATCAGGGAACATTTTATTTTGTACAGTTGAAACACTAATTGGTTAATCTTGGGGACACCAGCTCTACACATTCGTATTTTCAAGGGAGAAAGCCAGAGGTACTGCGGCAAACAAACATGATATTTCTGTTTGTATAGATGACATTTTATGCACTTGCCTAACGAAAAGACATTGCTTTTCTCCAAAACCATTTTTACTCTGATTTTTTCGGTCCATTGCATACGAATTCCACACCAGTTTGTCCGGATATGACTGGATGAAACCGAGAATATCCGGTTTTGTTTTGGCTTACTCAATCACAGATATCACTACAACCTCTCTGTTTGCGTATTCCTGATATTATCCACGGACTTTATGGTTTCGAATGTTTTTTATCAGGGAACATTTAATTTTGTACCATTGAAACACTAATTGTTTCCACCTGGAGACACCAGCTCTACACATTCGTATTTTCTAGGGAGAAAGCTAGAGGAACTGCGGCAAACAAGCATGATATTTCTGTTTGTCTAGATGACATTTTATGCACTTGCCTAACGAAAAGACTTTGCTTTTCTCAAAAAACATTTTTACTGTTATACTCTCGGTCCATTGCATACGAATTCCACACCAGTTTGTCCGGATACGACTGGATGAAACCAGAAATATCCGGTTGTGTTTTGGCTAACTATTTCCGAAATATAGTGAAAGCCTCTGTGTTTGTGTTTTCTGGATATTAACGATGGACTATATTGTTTTGACTATTTTTATCAGGGAACATTGCATTTTGTACCGTTGAAACACTAATTGATTCATCATGGGAACACCAACTCTACACATTCATATTTTCTTTGGAGAAAGCTAGAGGAACTGCGGCAAACAAACATGATATTTCTGTTTGTATCGATGACATTTTATGCAGTTGCCTAATGAAAAGATTTAGCTGTTCTCAAAAACCATTATTACTGTGAATATCTCAGTCCGTTGCATATGAATTCCACACCAGTTTGTCCGGATATGATAAGATGAAACCGGAAATATCCGGATTTGTTTTGGCTTTCTCAAACCCAGATATTGCTACAGCCTCTGTGTTTCTGTATTCCTGATATTATACACAGACTTTATGGTTTTGAATGTTTTTTATGAGGGAACATATAATTTTGTACCGTTAAAACACTAATTGTTTCCACCTGGAGACACCAGCTCTACACATTCGTATTTTCTAGGGAGAAAGCTAGAGGACCTGCGGCAAACAAACATGATATTTCTGTTTGTATCGATGACATTTTATGCGGTTGCCTAATGAAAAGATTTAGCTGTTCTCAAAAACCATTATTACTGTGAATATCTCAGTCCGTTGCATATGAATTCCACACCAGTTTGTCCGGATATGATAAGATGAAACCGGAAATATCCGGATTTGTTTTGGCTTTCTCAAACCCAGATATTGCTACAGCCTCTGTGTTTCTGTATTCCTGATATTATACACAGACTTTATGGTTTTGAATGTTTTTTATGAGGGAACATATAATTTTGTACCGTTAAAACACTAATTGTTTCCACCTGGAGACACCAGCTCTACACATTCGTATTTTCTAGGGAGAAAGCTAGAGGACCTGCGGCAAACAAACATGATATTTCTGTTTGTATCGATGACATTTTATGCGGTTGCCTAATGAAAAGATTTAGCTGTTCTCAAAAACCATTGTTACTGTGAATATCTCAGTCCATTGCATAGGAATTCCACACCAGTTTGTCTGGATATTGTAAGATGAAACCGGAAGTATCTGGTTTTGTTCTGGCTAACTCAATCCCAAATATTGCTAAAGCCTCTGTGTTTGTGTTTTCTGGATATTATCATCGGACTTTATTGTTTTGAATGTTTTTTATCGGGGAACATTTTATTTTGAGCTTGGATACAGTAATTCGTCCACATGGAGACACCAGCTGAACATATTCCTATTTTCTAGGGAGAAAGCTAGAGGAACTGCGGCAAACAAACATGATATTTCTGTTTGTCTAGATGACATTTTATGCACTTGCCTAACGAAAAGACTTTGCTTTTCTCCAAACCATTTGTACTGTGATTTTCTCGGTCCATTGCATATGAATTCCACACCAGTTTGTCCGTATATTACAGGATGAAACCGGAAATATCTGGTTTTCTTTTGCCTAACTCAATCCCAAATATTGCTACAGCCTCTATGTTTGTGTATTCTGGATATTATCATTGGACTTTACTTTTTTGGAATGTTTTTTATCTGTTTTTATTTCTGTTTGTATCGATGATATTTTATGCACTTGCCTAACGAAAAGACTTTGCTTTGCTCCAAAACCATTTTTACTCTGATTTTTTCAGCCCATTGCAAACGAATTCCACACCAATTTGTCCGGATATGACTGGATGAAACCAGAAATATCCGGTTGTGTTTTGGCTAACTCAATCCGAAATATTGTGAAAGCCTCTGTGTTTGTGTTTTCTGGATATTATCGATGGATTTTAGTGTTTTGAATTTTTTTATCAGGGAATATTTAATTTTCTACCGTAGAAACACTAATTGGTTCATTTTGGGGACACCAGCTCTACACATTCGTATTTTCTATGGAGAAAGCCAGAGGAACTGCGACAAAAAACATGATATTTCTGTTTGTCTAGATTACATTTTATGCACTTGCCTAACAAAAAGACTTTGCTTTTCTCCAAAACCATTTTTACTGTGATTTTCTCAGTACACTTCATTGAATTCCGCACAAGTTTGTACAGATTGAGTGGATGAATCCGGAAATATCCGGTTTTGTTTTGGCTAACTCAATCCCAGTTATTGCTATAGCCTCTCTGTTTGTGTTTTCCGGATATTATATCCGGACTTTATTGTTTTGAAAGTTTTTTTCACGGAACATTTAACTTTGTGCTTGGAATCACTAATTGCTTCCACATGGAGACACCAGCTCTACACATTCGTATTTTCTTTGGAGAATGCAAGAGGAACTGCAGCAAACAAATATGATATTTCTGTTTGTATTGATGACATTTTATGCACTTGCCTAATGAAAGACTTTGCTTTTCTCCAAAACCATTTTTACTGTGATTTTTTTGCTTCATTGCATACGAATTCCACACCAGTTTGTCCGTATATGACTGGATGAAACCTGAAATATACATTTGTGTTTTTGCTAACTGAATTCGAAATATTGTGAAAGCCTCTGTGTTTGTGTTTTCTGGATATTATCAAGGGACTTTTTTTTTTTGAATGTTTTTTTATCGGGGAACATTTTATTTTGAGCTTGGATACAGTAGTTGGTTCCACATGGAGACACCGGCTGAACATATTCGTATTATCTAGGGAGAATGCTAGAGGAACTGCGGAAAACAATTATGATATTTCTGTTTGTCTAGATGACATTTTATGCACTTGCCTGACGAAAAGACTTTGCTTTGCTCCAAAACCATTTTTACTTTGATTTTCTCGGTCTATTGCATACGAATTCCACAACAGTTTGTCCGAATATGACTGGATGAAACCGGAAATATCCGTTTGGGTTTTGGCTAACTCAATCCGAAATATTGTGAAAGCCTCTGTGTTAGTGTTTTCTGGATATTATCGATGGATTTTATTGTTTTGAATGTTTTTATCAGGGAACATTTAATTTTGTACCATTGAAACACTAATTGGTTCATCATGGGGAAACCACCTCTACACATTCGTATTTTCTAGGGAGAACGCTAGAGGAACTGCGGCAAACAAACATGATATTTCTGTTTGTATCGATGACATTTTATGCACTTGCCTAACGAAAAGACTTTGCTATTCTCCAAAACAATTATTACTGTGAATATCTCGTTCCATTTCATACGAATTCCACACCAGTTTGCCCGGATATGACAAGATGAAACCGGAAATATCTGGTTTTTCTTTGGCTAACTCAATCCCAAATATTGCTACATTCTCTGTGTTTTTGTTTTCTGGATACTATCATCGGACTTTATTGTTTTGAATGTTTTTTATCGGGGAACATTTATTTTGAGCTTGGATACAGTAATTGGTTCCACATGGAGACACCAGCTCTACACTTTCGCATTTTCTAGTGAGAAAGCTAGAGGATCTGTGGCAAACAAACATGATATTTCTGTTTGTATAGATGACATTTTATGCACTTGCCTAATGAAAAACTTTGCTTTTCTCAAAAACCATTTTTACTTTGATTTTCTCAGTACACTTCATTGAATTCCTCTCCAGTTTGTACAGATTGAGTGGATGAAACCGGAAATATCCGGTTGTGTTTTGGCTAACTCAATCCCAGATATTCCTATAGCCTCTGTGTTTGTGTTTTCCGGATATTATCCCGGACTTTATTGTTTTGAATGTTTTTTATCGTGGAACATTTTATTTTTAGCTTGGATGCAGTAATTGGTTCCACATGGAGACACCAGCTCTACATATTCGTATATTCTAGGGAGAAAGCAAGAGGAACTACGACAAACAAACATGATATTTCTGTTTCTATAGATGACATTTTATGCACTTGCCTAACGAAAAAACTTTGCTATTCTCCAAAACTATTTTTACTCTCATTTTATCAGCCCATTGCATACGAATTCCACACCACTTTGACCTGATATGACTGGATGAAACCAGAAATATCCGGTTGTGTTTTGGCTAACTCAATCCGAAATATTGTGAAAGGCTCTGTGTTTGTGTTTTCTGGATATTGTAGATGGACTTTATTGTTTTGAATATTTTTATCAGGGAACAGTTAATTTTGTACCATAGATACTTCAACTGGTTCATCATGGGGACACCAGCTCTACACATTCGTATTTTCTAGGGAGAAAGCTAGATGAACTGCGGCAAACAAACATGATGTTTCTGTTTGTATAGATGACATTTTATGCACTTGCCTAATGAAAAGACTTTGCTTTTCTCCAAAACCATTTTTACTGTGATTTTTTTGGTTCATTGCGTACGAATTCCACACCACTTTTTCCGGATATGACTGGATGAAAACAGAAATATCCGGTTGTGTTTTGGCTAACTCAATCAGAAATAATTTGAGAGCCACTATGTTTGTGTTTTCTGGATGTTACTGATGGACTTTATAGTTTTGAATATATTTATCAGGGAATATTTAATTTTATACGTAGAAACACTAATTGGTTCATCATGGAGACACCAGCTCTACACATTCGTATTTTCCACATGGAGACTCCACCTCTACACATTTGTATTTTCTAGGGAGAAAGCTCGAGGAACTGTGGCAAACAAACATGATATTTCTGTTTGTATAGAAGACATTTTATGCACTTTCCTAACGAAAAGACTTTGCTTTACTCCAATAGCATTTTTATTGTGATTTTCTGGGTCCATTGCATACGAATTCCACACCAGTTTACCGGAAATAACTGGATGAAACCGGAAATATCCGGTTTTGTTTTGGCTAACTCAATCCCAGACTCTCTGTCTGTGTATTCCTGATATTATCCACGGACTTTATTGTTTTGAATGTTTTTATCAGGGAACATTTAATTTTATACCATTGAAACACTAATTGATTCCACGTCTGGACACCAGCTCTACACATTCGTATTTTCCAGGGAGAAAGCTAGAGGAACTGCGGCAAACATACATGATATTTCTGTTTGTATAGATGACACTTTATGCACTTGCATAACAAAAACACTTTGCTTTTCTCCAAACCATTTTTACTGTGATTTACTTGGTCCATTGCATACGAATTCCACACCAGTTCGTCCGGATATGACAGGATGAAACCGGAAATATCTGGTTTTGTTTTGGCTAACTCAATCCCAAATATTGCTACAGCCTCTCTGTCTGTGTATTCCTGATATTATGCACGGACTTTATTGTTTTGAATGTTTTTATCAGGGAACATTTAATTTTATACCATTGAAACACTAATTGATTCCACATCTGGACACCAGCTCTACACATTCGTATTTTCCAGGGAGAAAGCTAGAGGAACTGCGGCAAACATACATGATATTTCTGTTTGTATAAATGACACTCTATGCACTTGCATAACGAAAAGACATTGCTTTTCTCCAAACCATTTTTACTGTGATTTACTTGGTCCATTGCATACGAATTCCACACCAGTTCGTCCGGATATGACAGGATGAAACCGGAAATATCTGGTTTTGTTTTGGCTAACTCAATCCCAAATATTGCTACAGCCTCTGTGTTTGTGTTTTCTGGATATTATCTATGGACTTTATTGTTTTGAATGTTTTCATCGGGGAACATTTTATTTTGAGCTTGGATACAGTAATTGGTCCACATGGAGACACCAGCTGAACATATTCGTATTTTCTAGGCAGAAAGCTAGAAGAACTGTGGCAAACAAAGATAATATTTCTGTTTGTATAGATGACATTTTATGCACTTGCCTAACGAAAAAACTTTGCTTTTCTCCAAAACCATTTTACTCTGATTTTCTCGGTCCATTGCATATGAATTCCACACAAGTTTGTCCGGATATCACTCGATGAAACCGGAAATATCTGGTTTTGTTTTGGCTAACTCAATCCCAAATATTGTGAAAGACTCTGTGTTTGTGTTTTCTGGATGTTATCAACGGAATTTATTTTTTTGAATGTTTTCTATCGGGGAACATTTTATTTTGTACCGTTGAAACCCTAATTGGTTCATCATGGGGACACCAGCTGAACATATTCCTATTTTCTGGGGAGAAAGCTAGAGGAACTGTGACAAACAAACATGATATTTCTGTTTGTATAGATGACATTTTATGCACTTGCATAACGAAAAGACTTTGCTTTGCTCCAAAACCATTTTTACTTTGATTTTCTCGGTCCATTGCATACGAATTCCACAACAGTTTGTCCGAATATGACTGGATGAAACCGGAAATATCCGTTTGGGTTTTGGCTAACTCAATCCGAAATATTGTGAAAGCCTCTGTGTTAGTGTTTTCTGGATATTATCGATGGATTTTATTGTTTTGAATGTTTTTATCAGGGAACATTTAATTTTGTACCATTGAAACACTAATTGGTTCATCATGGGGAAACCACCTCTACACATTCGTATTTTCTAGGGAGAACGCTAGAGGAACTGCGGCAAACAAACATGATATTTCTGTTTGTATCGATGACATTTTATGCACTTGCCTAACGAAAAGACTTTGCTATTCTCCAAAACAATTATTACTGTGAATATCTCGTTCCATTTCATACGAATTCCACACCAGTTTGCCCGGATATGACAAGATGAAACCGGAAATATCTGGTTTTTCTTTGGCTAACTCAATCCCAAATATTGCTACATTCTCTGTGTTTTTGTTTTCTGGATACTATCATCGGACTTTATTGTTTTGAATGTTTTTTATCGGGGAACATTTATTTTGAGCTTGGATACAGTAATTGGTTCCACATGGAGACACCAGCTCTACACTTTCGCATTTTCTAGTGAGAAAGCTAGAGGATCTGTGGCAAACAAACATGATATTTCTGTTTGTATAGATGACATTTTATGCACTTGCCTAACGAAAAACTTTGCTTTTCTCAAAAACCATTTTTACTTTGATTTTCTCAGTACACTTCATTGAATTCCTCTCCAGTTTGTACAGATTGAGTGGATGAAACCGGAAATATCCGGTTGTGTTTTGGCTAACTCAATCCCAGATATTCCTATAGCCTCTGTGTTTGTGTTTTCCGGATATTATCCCGGACTTTATTGTTTTGAATGTTTTTTATCGTGGAACATTTTATTTTTAGCTTGGATGCAGTAATTGGTTCCACATGGAGACACCAGCTCTACATATTCGTATATTCTAGGGAGAAAGCAAGAGGAACTACGACAAACAAACATGATATTTCTGTTTCTATAGATGACATTTTATGCACTTGCCTAACGAAAAAACTTTGCTCTTCTCTAAAACTATTTTTACTCTCATTTTATCAGCCCATTGCATACGAATTCCACACCACTTTGACCTGATATGACTGGATGAAACCAGAAATATCCGGTTGTGTTTTGGCTAACTCAATCCGAAATATTGTGAAAGGCTCTGTGTTTGTGTTTTCTGGATATTGTAGATGGACTTTATTGTTTTGAATATTTTTATCAGGGAACAGTTAATTTTGTACCATAGATACTTCAACTGGTTCATCATGGGGACACCAGCTCTACACATTCGTATTTTCTAGGGAGAAAGCTAGATGAACTGCGGCAAACAAACATGATGTTTCTGTTTGTATAGATGACATTTTATGCACTTGCCTAATGAAAAGACTTTGCTTTTCTCCAAAACCATTTTTACTGTGATTTTTTTGGTTCATTGCGTACGAATTCCACACCACTTTTTCCGGATATGACTGGATGAAAACAGAAATATCCGGTTGTGTTTTGGCTAACTCAATCAGAAATAATTTGAGAGCCACTATGTTTGTGTTTTCTGGATGTTACTGATGGACTTTATAGTTTTGAATATATTTATCAGGGAATATTTAATTTTATACGTAGAAACACTAATTGGTTCATCATGGAGACACCAGCTCTACACATTCATATTTTCCACATGGAGACTCCACCTCTACACATTTGTATTTTCTAGGGAGAAAGCTCGAGGAACTGTGGCAAACAAACATGATATTTCTGTTTGTATAGAAGACATTTTATGCACTTTCCTAACGAAAAGACTTTGCTTTACTCCAATAGCATTTTTATTGTGATTTTCTGGGTCCATTGCATACGAATTCCACACCAGTTTACCGGAAATAACTGGATGAAACCGGAAATATCCGGTTTTGTTTTGGCTAACTCAATCCCAGACTCTCTGTCTGTGTATTCCTGATATTATCCACGGACTTTATTGTTTTGAATGTTTTTATCAGGGAACATTTAATTTTATACCATTGAAACACTAATTGATTCCACGTCTGGACACCAGCTCTACACATTCGTATTTTCCAGGGAGAAAGCTAGAGGAACTGCGGCAAACATACATGATATTTCTGTTTGTATAGATGACACTTTATGCACTTGCATAACAAAAACACTTTGCTTTTCTCCAAACCATTTTTACTGTGATTTACTTGGTCCATTGCATACGAATTCCACACCAGTTCGTCCGGATATGACAGGATGAAACCGGAAATATCTGGTTTTGTTTTGGCTAACTCAATCCCAAATATTGCTACAGCCTCTCTGTCTGTGTATTCCTGATATTATGCACGGACTTTATTGTTTTGAATGTTTTTATCAGGGAACATTTAATTTTATACCATTGAAACACTAATTGATTCCACATCTGGACACCAGCTCTACACATTCGTATTTTCCAGGGAGAAAGCTAGAGGAACTGCGGCAAACATACATGATATTTCTGTTTGTATAAATGACACTCTATGCACTTGCATAACGAAAAGACATTGCTTTTCTCCAAATCATTTTTACTGTGATTTACTTGGTCCATTGCATACGAATTCCACACCAGTTCGTCCGGATATGACAGGATGAAACCGGAAATATCTGGTTTTGTTTTGCCTAACTCAATCCCAAATATTGCTACAGCCTCTGTGTTTGTGTTTTCTGGATATTATCTATGGACTTTATTGTTTTGAATGTTTTCATCGGGGAACATTTTATTTTGAGCTTGGATACAGTAATTGGTCCACATGGAGACACCAGCTGAACATATTCGTATTTTCTAGGCAGAAAGCTAGAAGAACTGTGGCAAACAAAGATAATATTTCTGTTTGTATAGATGACATTTTATGCACTTGCCTAACGAAAAAACTTTGCTTTTCTCCAAAACCATTTTACTCTGATTTTCTCGGTCCATTGCATATGAATTCCACACAAGTTTGTCCGGATATCACTCGATGAAACCGGAAATATCTGGTTTTGTTTTGGCTAACTCAATCCCAAATATTGTGAAAGACTCTGTGTTTGTGTTTTCTGGATGTTATCAACGGAATTTATTTTTTTGAATGTTTTCTATCGGGGAACATTTTATTTTGTACCGTTGAAACCCTAATTGGTTCATCATGGGGACACCAGCTGAACATATTCCTATTTTCTGGGGAGAAAGCTAGAGGAACTGTGACAAACAAACATGATATTTCTGTTTGTATAGATGACATTTTATGCACTTGCATAACGAAAAGACTATGCTTTTCTCCAAACCATTTTTACTTTGATTTACTTGGTCCATTGCATACAAATTGCACACCAGTTTGTCCAGATATGACAGGATGAAACCGGAAATATCTGGTTTTCTTTTGCCTAACTCAATCCCAAATATTGCTACAGCCTCTGTGTTTGTGTTTTCTGGATATTATCTACGGACTTTATTGTTTTGAATGTTTTCATCGGGGAACATTTTATTTTGAGCTTGGATATAGTAATTGGTCCACGTGGAGACACCAGCTGAACATATTCGTATTTTCTAGGGAGAAAGCTAGAGGAACTGCGGCAAACAAAGATAATATTTCTGTTTGTATAGATGACATTTTATGCACTTGCCTAACCAAAAACTTTGCTTTTCTCAAAAACCATTTTTACTGTGATTTTCTCGGTCCATTGCAACCAAATTCCACACCAGTTTGTCCAGATATGACTGGATGAAACCAGAAATATCCGGTTGTGTTTTGGCTAACTCCATCCGAAATATTGTGAAAGCCTCTGTGTTTGTGTTTTCTGGATGTTATCCATGGAATTTATTTTTTTGAATGTTTTCTATCGGGGAACATTTTATTTTGTACCGTTGAAACCCTAATTGGTTCATCATGGGGACACCAGCTGAACATATTCCTATTTTCTGGGGAGAAAGCTAGAGGAACTGCGACAAACAGACATGATATTTCGGTTTGTATAGATGACATTTTATGCACTTACCTAACGAAAAGACTTGCTTTTCTTCAAAACCATTTTTATTGTAATTTTCTCTGTCCAGTGCATACGAATTCTACTCCAGTTTGTCAGGATATGACTGGATGAAAACAGAAATATCTGGTAGTGTTTTGGTTAACTCAATCCGAAATTTTTTGAAAGCCTCTGTGTTAGTGTTTTCAGGATATTATCAACGGACTTTATTTTTTTGATTGTTTTCTATCGGGGAACATTTTATTTTGAGCTTCGATACAGTAATAGGTTCCACTTGGACACACCAGCTCTACACATTCCTATTTTCTAGGGAGAATGCTAGAGGAACTGCGGCAAACAAACATGATATTTCTGTTTGTAGCTATGACATTTTATACACTTGCCTAACGAAAAGACTTTGCTTTTCTCCAAAACCATTTTTCTCTGATTTTCTCAGTACACTTCATACGAATACCACACCACTTTGTCCGGATACGACTGGATGAAACCGAAAATATTCGGTTTTGTTTTGGCTAACGCAATCCCAAATATTGCTACAGCCTCTGTGTTTGTGTATTCCTGATATTATCCTCGGACTTTATTGTTTTCAATGTTTTTTTCAGGGAACATTTTATTTTGATCTTTTCAACACTAATTTGTTCCACATTGAGACATTTTATGCACTTGCCTAACGAAAAGACTTTGCTTTTCTCCAAAACCATTTTTACTGTGAATATCTCGCTCCATTGCATACGAATTCCACAACAGTTTACTGGATATGACTGGATAAAACCGGAAATATCCGGTTTTGTTTTGGCTAACTCAATCCCAGATATTGCTACAGCCTCTGTGTTTGCTTATTCCTGATATTATCCACGGACTTCATCGTTTTGAATGTTTTATATCAGGGAACATTTAATTTTATGCTTGGAATCACACACTGGTTGCACATGGAGACACCAGCTCTACACATTCGTATTTTCTAGGGAGAATGCAAGAGGAACTGCGGCAAACAAACATGATATTTCTGTTTGTATAGATGACATTTAATACAATTGCCTAACGAAAAGACATTGATTTTCTCCAAAACCATTTTTACTGCAATTTTCTCGTTCCATTGCATAGGAATTCCACACCAGTTTGTCCGGATATGACTGGATAAAACCGGAAATATCCGGTTTTGTTTTGGCTAACTCAATCCCAGATATTGCTACAGCCCATGAGTTTGTGTATTCCTGATATTATCCACGGCCTTCATTGTTTTGAATGTTTTTTATCAGGGAACTTTTAATTTTGTACCGTTGAAACACTGATTGGTTCATCATGGGGGCACCAGCTCTACACATGTTTGTTTTGGCTAACTCAATCCCAGATATTGCTACAGCCTCTCTGTCTGTGTATTCCTGATATTATCCACGGACTTTATTGTTTTAATTTTTTTTTCAGGGAACATTAAATTTTATACCATTGATACACTAATTTATTCTACATCTGGATACCAGCTGTACACATTCGTATTTTCCAGGTAGAAAGCTAGAGGAACTGCGGCAATCAAACATGATATTTCTGTTTGTATCGATGACATTTTATGCACTTGCCTAACGAAAAGACTTTGCTTTGCTCCAAAACCGTTTTCACTGTGAATATCTTGGTCCATTGCATACGAATTCCACACCACTTTACCGGATATAACTGGAAGAAACGGCAAATATCCGATTTTGTTTTGGTTAGCTCAATCCCAGATATTGCTACAGCCTCTGTGTGTGTGTATTCCTGATATTATCCAAGGACTTTATTGTTTTGAATGTTTTTTATCAGGGAACAATTAATTTTGTACCGTTGATACACTAATTGGTTCTACATAGAGACACCAGCTCTACACAATCGTATTTTCTAGGGAGAAAGCTAGAGGAACTGCGGCAAACAAACATGATATTTCTGTTTGTATCGATGACATTTTATGCACTTGCCTAACGAAAAGACTTTGCTTTGCTCCAAAACCATTTTTACTGTGAATATCTCGGTCCATTGCATACGAATTCCACACCACTTTGTCCGGATATGACTGGATGAAACCAGAAATATCCGGTTGTGTTTTGGCTAACTCAATCCGAAATATTGTGAAAGCCTCTGTGTTTGTGTTTTCTGGATATTCTCGATGGACTTTATTGTTTTGAATGATTTTAACAGTGAACATTTAATTTTGTACCATTGAAACACTAACTCGTTCATAATGGGAACACCAACTCTACACATTCGTATTTTCTAGGGAGAAAGCTAGAGGAACTGCGACAAACAAACATGATATTTCTGATTCTAGAGATGACATTTTATGCACTTGCCTAAAAAAAAGACTTTGATTTTCTCCAAAAGCATTCTTACTGTGATTTTCTCGGTCCATTGCATATGAATTCCACACCAGTTTACCGGATTTAACTGGATGAATCCGGAAATATCCGGTTTTCTTTTGGCGAACTCAATCCCAGATATTGCTACAGCCTCTGTGTTTGTGTATTCCTGATATTATCCATGGAGTTTATTGTTCTGAATATTTTTTATCAGGGTACATCTAAATTTGTGCTTGGAATCACTAATTGGTTCCACATGGCGACACCACCTCTACACATTCGTATTATCTAGGGAGAAAGCTAGACGATCTGCAACAAACAAACATGATATTTCTGTTTGTATAGATGACATTTTATGCACTTGCCTAATGAAAAGACATTGCTTTTCTCCAAAACCATTTTAACTGTGTTTTTCTCGGTCCATTGCATACGAAATCCACTCCAGTTTGTCCGGATATGACTGGATGAAAACAGAAATATCCGGTTGTGTTTTGTCTAACCGAATCCGTAATATTGTGAAAGCCTCTGTGTTTGGGTTTTCTGGATATTATCAGGGGACTTTATTTTTTTCAATGTTTTTTATCGGGGAACATTTTATTTTGAGCTTGGATACAGTAGTTGGTTCCACATGGAGACACCAGCTGAACATATTCGTATTTTCTAGGGAGAAATCTAGAGGAACAGCGGCAGACAAAAATGATATTTCTGTTTGTATAGATGACATTTTATGCACTTGCCTAACGAAAAGACTTTGCTTTTCTCCAAAACCTTTTTGCTGTTAGATTTTGGTTCATTGCATACGAATTCCACAACACTTTGTCTGGATATGATTGGATGTAACCAGAAATGTACGGTTGTGCTTTGGGTAACTCAATCCGAAATATTGTGAAAGCCTCTGTGTTTGTGTTTTCTGGATATTATCCATGGACTTTATTGTTTTGAATATTTTTATAAGGGAACATTTAATTTTGTACTGTTGAAACACTAATTGGTTCATCTTGGGGACACCAGCTCTACACATTCGTATTTTCCTGGGAGAAACCTAGAGGAACTTCGAAAAACAAACATGATATTTCTGTTTGTATAGATGACATTTAATGCACTTGCCTAACAAAAAGAGTTTGCTTTTCTCCAAAACCATTTTTGCTGTGATTTTCTCGTTCCATTGCTTATGAATTCCACAGCAGTTAATCCGGATATGACTGGATTAAACTGGAAATATCTGGTTGTGTTTTCGCTAACTCAATCCGAAATATTGCTACAGCCTCTATGTTTGTGTATTCCTGATATTATTCATGGATTTTTTTTTGAATTTTTTTTTTAGGGAACATTTAATTTTTTGCTTGGAAACACTGATTGCTTCCACATGGAAACTCCAGCTCTGCACATTCGTATTTTCTAGGGAGAAAGCTAGAGGAACTGCGGCAAACAAACATGATATTTCTGTTTGTATCGATGACATTTTATGCACTTGCCTAACGAAAAGACTTTGCTTTTCTCCAAAACCATTTTTACTCTGATTTTCTCGTTCCATTGCATACGAATTCCAAACCACTTTGTCCGGATATGACTGGATGAAACCAGAAATATCCGGTTGTGTTTTGGCTACCTCAATCCGAAATATTGCTACAGCCTCTGTGTTTGTGTATTCCTGATATTATCCACAGGCTTTATTGTTTTGAATGTTTTTTTTCAGGGAACATTTCATTTTGTGCTGTGAAACACTATTTGTTTCCACATGGAGACACCAGCTCTACACATTCGTATTTTCTACGGAAAAGCTAGCGGAACTGCGGCAAACAACCATGATATTTCTTTTTGTCTAGATGCCATTTTATGCACTTGCCTAATGAAAAGACTTTGCTTTAATCCAAAACCAATTTTACTGTATTTTTCTCCGTCCATTGCATACGAATTCCAAACCAGTTTGTCCAGATATGACTGGATGAAACCAGAAATATCTGGTTGTGTTATCGCTAACTCAATCCCAGATATTGCTACAGCCTCTTTGTTTGCGTTTTCTAGATATTATCAATGGACTTTATTGTTTTGAATTTTTTTATCAGGGAACATTTAATTTTGTACCCTAGAAACACTAATTGTTTCCACCTGGAGACACCAGCTCTACACATTCTTATTTTCTAGGGAGAAAGCTAGAGGAATTGCGGCAAACAAACATGATATTTCTATTTGTATCAATGACATTTATTCACTTGCCTAAAGAAAAGACTTTGCTTTTCTCCAAAACCATTTTACTGTGATTTTCTCAGTCCATTTCAAACGAATTCTACACCAGTTTGTCCGCATATGACTGGATGAAACCAGAAATATCTGGTTGTCTTTTGCCCAACTGAATCCAAAATATTCCTACAGCCTTTGTGTTTCTGTATTCCTGATATTACCCACGGACGTTATTGTTTTGAATGTTTTTTTTCAGTGAACATTTAATTTTGTGCTTGGAAACAATAATTGGTTCCACATGGAGACACCAGCTCTACACATTCGATTTTCTAGGGAGAAAGCTAGAGGACCTGTGGCAAACAAACATGATATTTCTATTTGTATCAATGACATTTATGCACTTGCCTAAAGAAAAGACTTTGCTTTTCTCCAAAACAATTTTACTGTGATTTTCTCAGTCCATTTCATACGAATTCTACACCAGTTTGTCCGGATATGACTGGATGAAACCGGAAATATCTGGTTTTGTTTTGGCTAACTCAATCCAGATATTGCTACAGCCTCTGTGTTTGTGTTTTCTGGAAATTATCCACAGACTTCGTTGTTTTGAATGTTTTTTATAGGGGAACATTTTGTTTTGAGCTTGGATACAGTAATTGGTTCCACATGCAGAAACAAGCTCTACATATTCGTATTTTCCAGGGCGATAGCTAGAAGAACTGCGGCAAACAAACATGATATTTATGTTTGTGTAGATGACATTATCTGCACTTGGCTAAGGAAAGGACTTTGCTTTTCTCCAAAAGCATTTGTACTGTGATTTTCTCTGTCCATTGCATACGAATTCCACACCATTTTGTCCGGATATGACTGGATGAATCCACAAACATCCTGTTGTGTTTTGGCTAGTTCCATTTGAAATATTGTGAAAGCCACTGTGTTTGTGTTTTCTGGATATTATCGATGTCCTTTATTGTTATGAATGTTTTTATCAGGGAACATTTGTTTTTGTACCGTAGAAACACTAATTGGTTCATCATGGGGACACCAGCTCTACACATTCGTATTTTCTAGGGAGAAAGCTAGAGGAACTGTGCAAACACACATGATATTTCTGTTTGTATAGATGACATTTGATGCACTTGCCTAACAAAAAGACTTTGCTTTTCTCCAAAACCATTTTTACAGTGATTTTCTCGTTCCATCGCATACGAATTCCACACAAGTTTGTTCGGCTATGACTGGATGAAACCGAGAATATCTGGTTTTGTTTTGGCTAATTCAATCCCAGATATTGCTACAGTCTCTGTGTTTGTTTATTCCTGATATTATCCACAGATTTTATGGTTTCGAATGTTTTTTATCAGGAAACATTTAATTTTGTGCCGTTAAAACACTATTTGTTTCCACATGGAGACACCAGCTCTACACGTTCGTATTTTCTAGGGAGAAAGCTAGAGGAACTGTGTCAAACAAACATGATATTTCTGTTTGTATCGATGACATTTTATGCACTTGCCGAACGAAAAGACTTTGCTTTTCTCCAAAACTATTTTTACTGTGATTTTCTCGGTCCATTGCATACGAGTTCCACACCACTGTGTCCGGATATGACTGGATGAAACCAGAAATATCTGGTTGTGTTTTCGTTAACTCAATCCGAAATATTGCTACAGACTCTGTGTTTGTGTATTGCTGATATTATTCACAGACTTTATTTTTTTTAAATGTTTTTTCTCAGGGAACATTTAATTTTTTGCTTGGAAACAGTAATTGGTTAAACATGGAGACACTACCTCTGCACATTCGTATTTTCTAGGGAGAAAGCTAGAGGAACTTTGGCAAACAAACATGATATTTCTGTTTGTATAGATGACATTTTATGCACTTGCCTAACGAAAAGACTGCTTTTCTCCAAAACCATTTTTACTGTGATTTTCTTGGTCCATTGCATACGAATTCCACACCAGTTTGTCCGGATATGACTGGATGAAACCAGAAATATCTGGTTGTGTTTTCGATATCTCAATCCGAAATATTGCTACAGCCTCTGTGTTTGTGTATTGCTGATATTATTCACAGACTTTATTTTTTTTAATGGTTTTTTTCAGGGAACATTTAATTTTGTGCTTGGAAACACTAATTGGTTCCACATGGAGACACCAGCTCTACACATTCGTATTTTCTAGGGAGAAAGCTAGAGGAACTGCGGCAAACAAACACGATATTTCTGTTTGTATAAATGACATGTTATGCACTTGCCTAACGAAAAGACTTTGCTTTTCTCCAAAACCATTTTTACTGTGATTTTCTCCGTCCATTGCATACGAATTCCATACCTGTTTGTCCAGATAGGACTGGGTGAAACCTGAAATAACCGATTGTGTTGTGGCTAACACTCCGAAAAATTGTGAATAATCTGTGTTTGTGTTTTCTGGATATTATCGATGGACTTTATTGTTTTGAATTTTTTTTTCAGGGAACATTTATTTTTCTTCCGTTGCAACACTAATTGGTTCCAAATGGAGACACAAGCTCTACACATTCGTATTTTCTAGGGAGAAAGCTAGAGGAACTGCGGCAAACAAACATGATAATTCTGTTTGTATCGATGACATTTTATGCACTTGCCTAACAAAAATACTTTGCTTTTCTCCAAAACCATTTTTACAGTGATTTTCTCGGTCCATTGCGTATGTATTCCAAACCAGTTTGTATGGATCTTACTAGATTAAAACAGAAATATCCGGTTGTGTTTTGGCTAACTCAATCAGAAATATTGTGAATGCCCCTGTGTTTGTGATTTCTGGATATTTTCGATGGACTATATTGTTTTGAATGATTTTTATGAGGGAACATTTAATTCAGTTGTTTAAAACACCAATTGGTTCCACATGGAGACACCAGCTCTACAAATTAATATTTTCTAGGGAGAAAGCTAGAGGACCTGCGGCAAACAAACATGATATTTCTGTTTGTATCGATGACATTTTATGCACTTGCCTAGCAAAAAGACTTTGCCTTTCTCCAAAACCATTTTTACTCTGATTTTCTCGGTCCATTGCATACGAATTCCACACCAGTTTTCCGGGTATGACTGATGAAACCAGAAATATCTGGTTTTGTCTTGGGCAACTCAATCCCAGTTATTGCTACAGCCTCTGTGTTTGTGTATTCCTGATATTATCCACAGACTTTATTGTTTTCAATGTTTTTTTTCAGGGAACATTTAATTTTGTGCTGCGCAACACTAATTGTTTCCACATGGAGACACCAGCTCTACACATTTGTGTTTTCTAGGGAGAAAGCTAGAGGAACTGCGGCAAACAAAGATGATATTCCTGTTTCTATCGATGACATTTTATGCACTTGCCTAACGAAATGACTTTGCTTTTCTACAAAACCATTTGTACTGTGATTTTCTCGGTCCATTGCATATGAATTCCACACCACTTTGCCTGGATATGACTGGATGAAACCGGAAATATCCGGGTTTGTTTTGGCTAACTCAATCCTGGATATTGCTACAGCCTCTATGTTTGTGTATTCCTGATATTATCCATGGACTTTATTGTTTTGAATGTTTTTCATCAGGGAACATTTAATTTTGTTCTTGAAAACACTAATTGTTTCAACATGGAGAAACCAGCTCCACATATTTGTATTTCTAGGGAGAAAGCTAGAGGAACTGCCGCAAACAAACAAGATAATTCTGTTTGCATTGATGATATTTTATCTACTTACCTAATGAAAAGGCTTTGCTTTACTCCAAAACCATTTTTACTGTGATTTTCTCGGTCCATTGCATACGAATTCGACACCAGTTTGTCCGGATATGACTGGATGAAACCAGAAATATCCGGTTGTGTTTTGGCTAACTCTATCTGAAATATTGGTAGAGCCTCTGTGTTTGTGTATTCTGGATATTATCGATGGACTTACTGTTTCATTATTTTTTTATTAGGGAACATTTAATTTTGTACCATTGAAACACTAATTGGTTCATAATGGGAACACCAGCTCTACACATTCGCATATTCTTGGGAGAAAGCTAGGCAACTGCAGCAAACAAACATGATATTTCTGTTTGTATCGATGACATTATGCACTTGCGTAACAAAATGACTTTGCTTTTCTCCAAAACCATTTTTACTGTGATTTTCTCGGTCCATTGCATACGAATTCCACACCAGTTTGTCCAGATATGACTGGATGTAACCAGAAATATCCGGTTGTGTTTTGGCTAACTCAATCCTAAATACTGCTAGAGACTCTGTGTTTGTGTTTTCCTGATATTATCCATGGACTTTATTTTTTTCAATTTTTTTTGCAGGGAACATTTAATTTCGTGCTTGGAAACACTAATTGTTTGCACATGGAGAAACCAGCTCTACACTTTCGTGTTTTCTAGGGACAAAGCTAGAGGAAATGCGGGAAAAAATCATGATATTTCTGTTTGTATAGATGACATTTTACGCACTTCCATAATGAAATGACTTTATTTTCTCCAAAACCATTTTTACTGTGATTTTTTCTGTCCATTGCATACAAATTCCACATTACTTTGCCCGGATATGACTAATTGAACCGGAAATATCTGTTTTTTTGTTTTTTTTTTTTTTTGCTAACCCAATCTCAGATATTGCTACAGCCTCTGTGTTTGTGTATTCCTAAATATTATCCACAGACTTTATTGTTTTGAATGTTTTTTTTTCAGGGAACATTTAATTTTGTGCTGCGAAACACTAATTGTTTCCACATGGAGACACCAGCTCTACACATTCGTATTTCTAGGGAGAAAGCTAGAGGAACTTTGGCAAACAAACATGATATTCCTGTTTGTATCGATGACATTTTATGCACTTGCCTAACAAAAAGACTTTGCTTTTCTCCAAAACCATTTTTACTGTGATTTTCTCGGTCCATTGCATATGAATTCCAAACCACTTTGCCCGGATATGACTGGATGAAAGCAGAAATATCCGGTTGTCTTTTGCTAACTCAATCCGAAATATTGCTATAGCCTCTGTGTTTGTGTATTCCTGAGTTTATGCACGGACTTTATTTTTTTTAATGTTTTTTTTTTTCAGGGAACATTTAATTTTGTACCGTTGAAACAGTAATAGGTTCCACCAGGAGACACCAGCTCTACACATTCGTATTTTCTGTGGAAAAAGCTAGAGGAACTTTGGCAAACAAACAAGATAATTCTGTTTGCATCGATGATATTTTATCTACTTACCTAATGAAAAGGCTTTGCTTTACTCCAAAACCATTTTTACTGTGATTTTCTCGGTCCATTGCATACGAATTCGACACCAGTTTGTCCGGATATGACTGGATGAAACCAGAAATATCCGGTTGTGTTTTGGCTAACTCTATCTGAAATATTGGTAGAGCCTCTGTGTTTGTGTATTCTGGATATTATCGATGGACTTACTGTTTCATTATTTTTTTATTAGGGAACATTTAATTTTGTACCATTGAAACACTAATTGGTTCATAATGGGAACACCAGCTCTACACATTCGCATATTCTTGGGAGAAAGCTAGGCAACTGCAGCAAACAAACATGATATTTCTGTTTGTATCGATGACATTATGCACTTGCGTAACAAAATGACTTTGCTTTTCTCCAAAACCATTTTTACTGTGATTTTCTCGGTCCATTGCATACGAATTCCACACCAGTTTGTCCAGATATGACTGGATGTAACCAGAAATATCCGGTTGTGTTTTGGCTAACTCAATCCTAAATACTGCTAGAGACTCTGTGTTTGTGTTTTCCTGATATTATCCATGGACTTTATTTTTTTCAATTTTTTTTGCAGGGAACATTTAATTTCGTGCTTGGAAACACTAATTGTTTGCACATGGAGAAACCAGCTCTACACTTTCGTGTTTTCTAGGGACAAAGCTAGAGGAAATGCGGGAAAAAATCATGATATTTCTGTTTGTATAGATGACATTTTACGCACTTCCATAATGAAATGACTTTATTTTCTCCAAAACCATTTTTACTGTGATTTTTTCTGTCCATTGCATACAAATTCCACATTACTTTGCCCGGATATGACTAATTGAACCGGAAATATCTGTTTTTTTGTTTTTTTTTTTTTTTGCTAACCCAATCTCAGATATTGCTACAGCCTCTGTGTTTGTGTATTCCTAAATATTATCCACAGACTTTATTGTTTTGAATGTTTTTTTTTCAGGGAACATTTAATTTTGTGCTGCGAAACACTAATTGTTTCCACATGGAGACACCAGCTCTACACATTCGTATTTCTAGGGAGAAAGCTAGAGGAACTTTGGCAAACAAACATGATATTCCTGTTTGTATCGATGACATTTTATGCACTTGCCTAACAAAAAGACTTTGCTTTTCTCCAAAACCATTTTTACTGTGATTTTCTCGGTCCATTGCATATGAATTCCAAACCACTTTGCCCGGATATGACTGGATGAAAGCAGAAATATCCGGTTGTCTTTTGCTAACTCAATCCGAAATATTGCTATAGCCTCTGTGTTTGTGTATTCCTGAGTTTATGCACGGACTTTATTTTTTTAAATGTTTTTTTTTTTCAGGGAACATTTAATTTTGTACCGTTGAAACAGTAATAGGTTCCACCAGGAGACACCAGCTCTACACATTCGTATTTTCTGTGGAAAAAGCTAGAGGAACTTTGGCAAACAAACAAGATAATTCTGTTTGCATCGATGATATTTTATCTACTTACCTAATGAAAAGGCTTTGCTTTACTCCAAAACCATTTTTACTGTGATTTTCTCGGTACATTTCATATGAATTCCACACCACTTTGTCCGGATATGACTAAATGAAACCAAAATATCTGGTTTTGTTTTGGCTAACTCAATCCCAGATATTGCTACAGCCTCTGTGTTTGTGTTTTCTGGATATTATCGATGGACTTACTGTTTTTATGTTTTTATCAGGGAACATTTAATTTTGAACCATTGAAGCACTAATTGTTTCAGAATGGGAACACCAGCACTACACATTCGTATTTTCTAGGGAGAAAGCTAGAGGAACTGCGGTAAACAAACATAATATTTCTGTTTGTATCGATGACATTTTATGCACTTGCCTAACGAAAAGACTTTGCTTTTCTCCAAAACCATTTTTACTGTGATTTTCTCGGTCCATTGCATCCGAATTCCACACCAGTTTGTCCGGATATGACTGGATGAAACCAGAAATATCTGGTTGTGTTTTGGCTAACTCAATCCGAAATATTGCTGCCGCCTCTGTGTTTGTGTATTCCTGTTATTATTCACAGACTTTATTGTTTTGAATATTTGTTTCAGGGAACATTTAATTTTGTGCTGCGAAACACTAGTTGGTTCCACATGGAGACACCAGCTCTACACATTCTTATTTTCTAGGGAGAAAGTTAGTGGACCTGCGGCAAACAAACATGATATTTATGTTTGTATTGATGACATTTTATGCACTTGCCTAACGAAAAGACTTTGCTTTTCCCAAAATCATTTTTACTGTGATTTTCTCGGCCCATTGCATACGAATTCCACACTAGTTTGTCCGGATATGACTGGATCAAACCGAAATTATCCGGTTTTGTTTTGGCTAACTCAATCCGAAATATTGCTACAGCCTCTGTGTTTGTGTATTCTGGATATTAACAATGGACTTTATTGTTTTGAATGTTTTTTACCGGGGAAAATTTTATTTTGATTTTGGATAGATTAATTGGTTCCACCTGGAGACAACAGCTCTACACATTCATATTTTCTAGGGAGAAAGCTAGAGGAACTGTGGCAAACAAACATGATATTTCTGTTTGTGTAGATGACATTTTATGCACTTGCCTAATGAAAAGACTTTGCTTTTTTCCAAAATCATTTTTACTCTCATTTTCTCAGTCCATTGCATACTAATTAAAGACCACTTTGTCCAGATATGACTGGATGAAACCAGAAATATCCGGTTGTATTTTGGCTAACTCAATCCGAAATATTATGAAAGCCTCTGTGTTTGTTTTTTCTGGATATTATCGATGGCTTTATTGTTTTCAATATTTTTATCAGGGAACATTTATTTTTGTACCGTAGAAACACTAAGAGGTTCATCATGGGGACACCAGCTCTACACAGTCATATTTTCTAGGGAGAATGCTAGAGTAACTGCGGCAATCAAACATGATATTTCTGTTTGTATAGATGACATTTTATGCACTTGCCTAACGAGAAGACTTTGCTTTTCTCCAAAACCATTTTTACTGTGATTTTCTCGGTCCATTGGATACGAATTACACACCACTTTGTCTAGATATGACTGGTGAAACCGGAAATATCTGGTTGTATATTGGCTAACTCAATCCCAGTTATTTCTACAGCCTCTGTGTTTGTGTATTCCTGATATTATTCATGGAGCTTATTGTTTTGAATGTTTTTTTCAGGGAACATTCAATTTCTGCTTCTAAACAGTAACTAGTTACACATGGAGACACCAGCTCTATGTATTCATATTTTCTAGGGAGAAAGCTTGAGGAACTGCGGCAAACAAACATGATATTTCTGTTAGTATAGATGGCATTTAATGCACTAGCCTAACGAAAAGACTTTGCTTTTCTCCAAAACCATTTATACTGTGATTTTCTTGGTCCGATGCATATGAATTCCACACCAGTTTGTCCGGATATTACTGGATGAAACCGGAAATATTCGGTTTTGTTTTGGCTAACTCAATTCCAGATATTGCTACAGCCTCTGTGTGTTTTCTGGATATTATCAACGGACTTTATTTTTTTGAATGTTTTTTATCGGAAAACATTTTATTTTGAACTTGGATACAGTAATTGGTTCCACATGGAGACACCAGCTGAACATATTCGTATTTTCTAGGGAGAAAGCTAGAGTAACTTCGGTAAACAAACATGATATTTCTGTTTGTATAGATGACATTTTATGTACTTGCCTAACAAAAAGACTTTGCTTTTCTCCAAAACCATTTTTATTGTGATTTTCTCAGTACATTGCATACGATTCCACACCAGTTTGTCCGGATATGAGTGGATGAAAACAGAAATATCCGGTTGTGTTTTGGCTAACTCAATCCGAAATATTGTGAAAGACTCTGTGTTTGTGTTTTCTGGATATTATCGTTGGACTTATGGTTTTCAATGTTTTTATCAGTGAACGTTTCATTTTGTACCGTTGAAACACTAATTGGTTCACCATGGTAACACCACCTGAACATATACGAATTTTCTAGGGAGAAAGCCAGAGGAACTGCCGAATACAAACACGATATTTCTGTTTGTATAAATGACATTTTATGCACTTGCCTAACGAAAAGACTTTGCTTTTCTCCAAAACAATTTTTACTGTGATTTTCTCGGTCCATTGCATCCGAATTCCGAACGACTTTTCCGGATATGACTGGATGAAACCGAAAATATCCAGTTCAGTTTTGGCTAACTCAATCCTAGATATTGCTACACCCTCTGTGTTTGTGTATTCCTGATATTATCCACGGACTTTGTTGTTTTGAATGTTTTTTTATCAGGCAACATTTTATTTTGATCTTGGGAACACTAATTGTTCAACATGGAGATACCACACCAGCTCTATACATTCGTATTTTCTAGGGAGAAAGCGAGAGGAATTGCGACAAACAAACATGATATTTCTATTTGTATAGATGACATTTTATTCACTTGCCTAAGGAAAAGACTTTGTTTTGCTCCAAAACTATTTTTACTTTGATTTTCTCGGTCCATTGCATACGAACTCCACACCAGTTTGTCTGGGTATGACTGGAGGAAAACAGAAATAACCGGTTCTGTTTGGCTAACTCAAGCGCAAATATTGCTATAGCCCTTGTGTTTGTGTTTTCAGGATATTATAAATGGACTTTATTGTTTTGAATGGTTTTATCGGTGAACATTTTATTTTGAGCTTGGATACAGTAGTTGGTCAATATTGAGACAAAAGCTAAATATATTCGTATTTTCTAGGGTGAAATCTAGAGGAACTGTGGCAAACAAACATGATAATTCTGTTTGTCTAGATGACATTTTATGCAATTGCCTAACGAAAAGACTTTGCTTTTCTCCAAAACCATTTTTACTGTGAATATCTTAGTCCATTGCATACAAATTCCACACCAGTTTACCGGATATAACTGGATGAAACCGGAAATATCCAGTTTTGTTTTGGCTAACTGAATCCCAGATATTGCTACAGCCTCTGTGTTTGTGTATTGCTGATATTATCCACGGACTTTATTGTTTTGAATGTTTTTTTATCAGGGAGCATTTGATTTTGTGCTTGGAATCACTAATTGGTTGCACATGGAGACACCAGCTCTACACATTCTCATTTTCCAGGGAGAAAGCTAGAGGAACTGGCAAAAACAAACATGATATTTCTGTTAATATAGATGACATTTTATGCACTTGCATAACGAAAACACTTTGCTTTTCTCCAAAACCATTTTTACTGTGATGTTTTTGGTTCATTGCCTACGAATTCCACACCAGTTTGTCCGGATATGACTGGATGAAAACAGAAATATCCAGTTCTGTTTTGGCTAACTCAATCTGAAAAATTTTGAAAGCCTCTGTGTTTGTATTTTCTGGATATTATCAACGGACTTTATTTTGTTGAATGTTTTTTATCGGGGAACATTTTATTTTGAGCTTGGATACAGTAATTGGTTCCACATGGAGACACCAGCTGAACATATTCGTATTTTCTTGGGAGAAAGCTAGAGGAACTGCGGCAAACAAACATGATATTTCTGTTTGTATCGATGACATTTTATGCACTTGCCTAACGAAAAGACTTTGCTTTTCTCCAAAAGCATTCTTACTGTGATTTTCTCCATCCATTGCATACGAATTCCACACCAGGTTACTGGATATAACTGGATGATTCCGGAAATATCCGGTTCTCTTTTGGCTAACTCAATCCCAAATATTGCTACAGCCTCTGTGTTTGTGTATTCCTGATATTATCCACGGAGTTTATTGTTTTGAATGTTTTTATCAGGGAACATTTAACTTTGTGCTTGGAATCACTAATTGGTTCCACATGGGGACCCCTGCTCTACACATTCGTATTTTCTAGGCAGAAAGCTAGAGGAACTGCGGCAAACAAACATGATATTTCTGTTTTTATAGATGACATTTTATGCACTTGCCTAACGAAAAGACTTTGCTTTGCTCCAAAACCATTTTTACTGTGATTTTTTTGGTTCATTGCATACGAATTCCAAACCACTTTGTCCGGATATGACTGGATAAAACAAGAAATATCCCGTTGTGTTTTTGCTAACTCAATCCAAATTATTGTGAAAGCTTCTGTGTTTGATTTTCTGTATATTATCGATGGATTTTATTGTTTTGAATTTTTTTATCAGGGAATATTTAATTTTGTACAGTTGAAACACTAATTGTTTAATCTTGGGGACACCAGCTCTACACATTCGTATTTTCAAGGGAGAAAGCCAGAGGAACTGCGGCAAACAAACATGATATTTCTGTTTGTATAGATGACATTTTATGCACTTGCCTAACGAAAAGACATTGCTTTTCTCCAAAACCATTTTTACTGTGATTTTCTCGGTCCGTTGCATACGAATTCCACACCAGTTTTTCTGGATATGACTGGATGAAACCGAGAATATCCGGTTTTGTTTTGGCTTACTCAATCCCAAATATCACTACCACCTCTCTGTTTCTGTATTCATGATATTATCCACGGACTTTGCTGTTTGAATGCTTTTTTATCAGGCAACATTTTATTTTGATCTTGGGAACACTAGTTGTTCAACATGGAGATACCATACCAGCTCTACACATTCGTATTTTCTAGGGAGAAAGCTAGAGTTACTGCGACAAACAAACATGATATTTCTGTTTGTATAGATGACATTTTATGCACTTGCCTAGCGAAAAGACTTTGCTTTTCTCCAAAACCATTTTTACTGAGATTTTCTTGGTCCATTGCATCTGAATTCCACGCCAGTTTGTCCGGATATAAGTAGATGAAACCAGAAATATCCGGTTGTGTTTGGATAACTCAATCCGAAATATTGTGAAAGCCACTCTGTTTGTTTTTTCTGGATATTACTGATGGACTTTATTGTTTTTAATGTTTTTATCAGGGAACATTTAATTTCGTACCGTTGAAACACTAATTGGTTCATCATGAGAACACCAACTCTACACATTCGTATTTTCTTTGGAGAAAGCTAGAGGAACTGCGGCAAACAAACATGATATTTCTGTTTGTATCGATGACATTTTATGCACTTGCCTAACGAAAAGACTTTGCTTTTCTCCAAACCATTTTTACTGTGATTTTCTCGGTCCATTGCATACGAATTCGAAATGACTTATTCCAGATATGACAGGATGTAACCAGAAATATCCGGTTGGGTTTTGGCTAACTCAATCTGAAATACTGTGAAAGCCTCTGTGTTTGTGTTTTATGGATATTATCGATGGATTTTATTGCTTTGAATATTTTTATCAGGGAACATTTAATTCTTTACCATTGAAAAAGTAATTGGTTAATCGTCAGGACACCAGCTCTACACATTCGTATTTTCAAGGGAGAAAGCTAGAGGAACTACGGCAAACAAACATGATATTTCTGTTTGTATAGATGACATTTTATGCACTTGCCTAACGAAAAGACTTTGCTATTCTGAAAAACTATTATTACTGTGAATATCTCGGTCCATTGCATCCGAATTCCACACCAGTTTGTCCGGATATGACTGCATGAAACCGGAAATATCTGGTTTTGTTTTGTCTTACTCAATCCCAGATATTGCTACAGCCTCTGTGTTTGTGCATTCCTAATATTATCGATGGACTTTATTGTTTTGAATGTTTTTTATCGGGTAACATTTTATTTTTAGCTTGGATACAGTAATTGGTTCCACATGGAGACACCAGCTCTACACATTCGTATTTTCTAGGGAGAAAGCTAGAGGAACTGCGGCAAACAAACATGATATTTCTGTTTGTCTAGATGACATTTTATGCACTTGCCTAACGAAAAGACTTTGCTTTGCTCCAAAACCTTTTTTACTGTGATTGTTTTGGTCCATTGCATACGAACTCCACACCAGTTTGTCCGTATATGACTGGATGAAAACAGAAATATCTGGTTGTTTTTTGGCTAACTCAATCTGAAATACTGTGAAAGCCTCTGTGTTTGTGTTTTATGGATATTATCGATGGATTTTATTGCTTTGAATATTTTTATCGGGGAACATTTTATTTTGAGCTAGGATATAGTAATTGTTCCTCATGGAAACACCAGCTCTACATATTCGTATTTTCCAGGGAGAAAGCTAAAGGAACTGCAGCAAACAAACATGATATTTCTGTTTGTATAGATGACATTTTATGCACTTGCCTAATGAAAAGACTTTGCTTTGCTCAAAAACCATTTTTACTCTGATGTTCTCGGTCCCTTGCATACGAATTCCACACCAGTTTGTCCAGATATGACTGGGTGAAACCGGAAATATCTTTTCTTGTTTTGGCTAACTCAATCACAGATATTGCTAAAGCCTCTGTGTTTGTGTATTCCTGATATTATCCACGGAGTTTATTGTTTTGAATGTTTTTATCAGGGAACATTTCATTTGCTACCATTGAAACACTAATTGGCTCCACATGGAGACACCAGCTCTACACATTCGAATTTTCTAGGGAGAAAGCTCGAGGAAAAGCGGCACACAAACATGATATTTCTGTTTGTATCGATGACATTTTATGCACTTGCCTAACCAAAAGACTTTGCTATTCTCAAAAACCATTATTACTGTGAATATCTTGGTACATGGCATACGAATTCCACACCAGTTTGTCCGGATATGACTGGATGAAACCGGAAATATCTTTTTTTGTTTTGGCTAACTCAATCCCAAATATTGCTACAGCCTCTGTGTTTGTGTTTTCTGGATATTTTCATCGGATTTATTGTTTTGAATGTTTTTATTAGGGAACATTTAATTTTGTACCGTTGATACACTAATTGGTTCCACATGGAGACACCAGCTCCACACATTCGTATTTTCTAGGGAGAATGTTAGAGGAACTGTGACAAACAAACATGATATTTCTGTTTGTATCGATGACATTTTATGCACTTGCCTAGCGAAAAGACTTTGCTTTGCTCCAAAAGCATTTTTACTGTGATTTTCTCGGTCCATTGCACACGAATTCCACACCAGTTTGTCCGAATATGACTGGATGAAACCGGAAATACCCGTTGTGTTTTGGCTAACTCAATCCCAAGTATTGCTACAGCCTCTGTGTTTGTGTTTTCTGGATATTTTCATCGGACTTTATTGTTTTGAATGTTTTTATCAGGGAACATTTAATTTTGTACCGTTGATACACTAATTGGTTCCATATGGAGACACCAGCTCCACACATTCGTATTTTCTAGGGAGAATGTTAGAGGAACTGTGACAAACAAACATGATATTTCTGTTTGTATCGATGACATTTTATGCACTTGCCTAGCGAAAAGACTTTGCTTTGCTCCAAAAGCATTTTTACTGTGATTTTCTCGGTCCATTGCACACGAATTCCACACCAGTTTGTCCGGATATGACTGGATGAAACCGGAAATACCCGTTGTGTTTTGGCTTACTCAATCCCAGATATTGTTTCAGCCTCTGTGTTTGCGTTTTCTGGATATAATCGATGGACTTTATTGTTTTGAATGTTTTTATCAGGGAATATTATATTTTGAGCTTGGATACAGTAATTGGTTCCACATGGAGACACCAGCTCTACACATTTGTGTTTTCTAGGGAGAAAGGTAGAGGAACTGTGGCAAACAAACTTGATATTTCTGAGTGTATAGATGATATTTTATGTACTTGCCTAACGAAAAGACTTTGCTTTTCGCTCAAACCATTTTTACTGTGATTTTCTCGGTCCATTGCATACGAACTCCAAACCACTTTTCCCGAAAATACTGGATGAAACCAGAAACATCTGTTTGTGTTTTGGCTAACTCAATCTGAAATATTGTGAAAGCCTCTGTGTTTGTGTTTTCTGGATATTATCAACGGACTTTATTGTTTTGAATGTTTTTATTAGGGAACACTTTATTTTGAGCTTGGATAGAGTAATTCGTACACATGGAGACACCAGCTGAACATATTCGTATTTTCTAGGGAGAAAGCTAGAGGAAATACGGCAAACAAACATGATATTTCTGTTTGTATAGATGACATTTTATGCAGTTGCCTAGCGAAAAGACTTTGCTTTGCTCCAAGGGCATCTTTACAGTGATTTTCTCGGTCCATTGCATACGAATTCCACACAAGTTTGTCTGGATATGATTGGATGAAACCAGAAATATCCGGTTTTGTTTTGGCTAACTGAATCCCAGATATTGCTACAGCCTCTGTGTGTGTGTATTCCTGATATTATCCACGGACTTTATTGTTTTGAATGTTTTTTATCAGGGAACATTTAATTTTGTGCTTGGAATCACTAATGGGTTCCACATGGAGACACCAGCTCTACAATCGTATTTTCTAGGGAGAAAGCTAAAGGAACTGCGGCAAACAAACATGATATTTCTGTTTGTATCGATGACATTTTATGCACTTGCCTAAAGAAAAGACTTTGCTTTTCTCCAAAACCATTTTTACTGTGAATATCTTAGTCCATTGCATACGAATTCCACACCAGTTTACCGGATATGACTGGATGAAACCGGAAATATCCGGTTTTGTTTTGGCTAACTCAATCCCAGATATTGCTACAGCCTCTGTGTGTGTGTATTCCGGATATTATCCACGGTCTTTATTGTTTTGAATGTTTTTTTATCAGGGAGCATTTGATTTTGTGCTTGGAATCACTAATTGGTTGCACATGGAGACACCAGCTCTACATATTCTCATTTTCCAGGGAGAAAGCTAGAGGAACTGGCAAAAACAAACATGATATTTCTGTTAATATAGATGACATTTTATGCACTTGCATAACGAAAACACTTTGCTTTTCTCCAAAACCATTTTTACTGTGATTTTTTTGGTTCATTGCCTACGAATTCCACACCAGTTTGTCCGGATATGACTGGATGAAAACAGAAATATCCGGTTCTGTTTTGGCTAACTCAATCCGAAATATTTTGAAAGCCTCTGTGTTTGTATTTTCTGGATATTATCAACGGACTTTATTTTGTTGAATGTTTTTTATCGGGGAACATTTTATATTGAGCTTGGATACAGTAATTGGTTCCACATGGTGACACCAGCTGAACATATTCGTATTATCTTGGGAGAAAGCTAGAGGAAATGCGGCAAACAAACATGATATTTCTGTTTGTATCGATGACATTTTATGCACTTGCCTAACGAAAAGACTTTGCTATTCTCCAAAACCATTCTTACTGTGATTTTCTCCATCCATTGCATCCGAATTCCACACCAGTTTGTCCGGATATGACTGGATGAAACCAGAAATATCCGATTTTGTTTTGGCTAACTCAATCCCAGATATTGCTACAGCCTCTGTGTTTGTGTATTGCTGATATTATCCACGGACTTTATTGTTTTGAATGTTTTTATCAGGGAACATTTAATTTTGTTCTTGGAAACACTAATTGTTTCCACATGTAGACACCAGCTCTACACATTCGTATTTTCTAGGCAGAAAGCTAGAATAACTGCGGCACACAAACATGATATTTCTGTTTGTATCGATGACATTTTATGCACTTGCCTAACGAAAAGACTTTGCTTTGCTCCAAAACCATTTTTACTGTGATTGTTTTGGTCCATTGCATACGAACCCCACACCAGTTTGTCCGGATATGACTGGATGAAAACAGAAATATCCAGTTGTTTTTTGGCTAACTCAATCTGAAATACTGTGAAAGTCTCTGTGTTTGTGTTTTCTGGATATTATCGATGGACTTTATTGTTTTGAATGTTTTTATCCGGGAACATTTTATTTTGAGCTTGGATACAGTAATTGGTGTTCATGGAGACACCAGCTCTACATATTCGTATTTTCTAGGGAGAAAGCTAGAGGAACTGAGCCAACAAACATGATATTTCTGTTTGTATCGATGACATTTTATGCACTTGCCTAATGAAAAGACTGCTTTGCTCAAAAACCATTTTTACTCTGATTTTTTCGGTCCCTTGCATCCGAATTCCACACCAGTTTGTCCGGATATGACTGGATGAAACCGGAAATATCCGGTTTTGTTTTGGCTAACTCAATCCCAGATATTGCTAAAGCCTCTGTGTTTGTGTATTCCTGATATTATCCACGGAGTTTATTGTTTTGAATGTTTTTATCAGGAAACATTTCATTTTCTACCGTTGAAACACTGATTGGCTCCACATGGAGACACCAGCTCTACACATTCTAATTTTCTAGGGAGAAACCTCGAGGAACTGCAGCAAACAAACATGATATATCTGTTTGTATCGATGACATTTTATGCACTTGCCTAACCAAAAGACTTTGCTATTCTCAAAAACTATTATTACTGTGAATATCTCGGTCCATTGCATACGAATTCCACACCACTTTGTCCGGATATGACAGGATGAAACCAGAAATATCTGGTTTTGTTTTGGCTAACTCAATCCCAAATATTGCTACAGCCTCTATGTTTGTGTTTTCTGGATATTTTCATCGGACTTTATTGATTTGAATGTTTTTATCAGGGAACATTTAATTTTGTACCGTTGATACACTGATTGGTTCCACATGGAGACACCAGCTCTACACATTCGTATTTCTAAGGAGAAAGTTAGAGGAACTGTGACAAACAAACATGATATTTCTGTTTGTATCATGACATTTTATGCACTTGCCTAACGAAAAGACTTTGCTTTTCTCCAAACCATTTGTACTGTGATTTTCTCGGTCAACTGCATACGAATTCCAAACCAGTTTGTCCGGATATGATTGGATGAAACCGGAAATACCCGGTTGTGTTTTGGCTTACTCAATCGCAGATATTGTTTCAGCCTCTGTGTTTGCGTTTTCCGGATATTATACCCGAACTTTATTGTTTTTAATGTTTTTTATCGTGGAACGTTTTATTTTTGGCTAGCATACAGGAATTGGTTGCACATGGAGACACCAGCTCTACACATTCGTATTTTCTAGGGAGAAAGCTAGAGGATCTGCTGCAAACAAACCTGATATTTCTGTTTGTTTCGATGATATTTTATGCACTTGCCTAACGAAAAGACTTTGCTTTTCTCCAAAACCATTTTTACTCTGATTTTATCAGCCCATTGCATACGAATTCCACACCACTTTGTCCGGATTAGACCGGATGAAACCAGAAATATCCGGTTGTGTTTTGGCTAACTCAATCCGAAATATAGTGAAAGTCTCTGTGTTTGTGTTTTCTGGTTATTATCGATGGATTTTATTGTTTTGAATTTTTTTATCAGGGAATATTTAATTTTGTACCGTAGAAACACTAATTGGTTCATCTTGGGGACACCAGCGCTACACATTCATATTTTCTAGGGAGAAAGCCAGAGGAACTACGACAAACAAACATGATATTTCTGTTTGTATCGATGACATTTTATACACTTGCCTAACGAAAAGACTTTGCTTTTCTCCAAAGCCATTTTTACTGTGATTTACTCGGTCCATTGCATACGAATTCCACACCACTTTGTCCGGATATGACTGGATGAAAACAGAAATATACATTTGTGTTTTTCTTAACTGAATCCGAAATATTGTGAAAGCCTCTGTGTTTGTGTTTTCTGGATATTATCAAGGGACTTTATTTTTTTTTTTGAATTTTTTTTATCGGGGAACATTTTATTTTGAGCTTGGATACAGTAGATGGTTCCACATGGAGACACCAGCTGAACATATTCGTATTTTCTAGGGAGAAAGCTAGAGGAACTGCGGCAAATAAACATGATATTTCTGTTTGTACAGATGACATTTTTACACTTGCCTAACGAAAAGACTTTGCTTTGCTCCAGAACCATTTTTACTTTGATTTTCTCGGTCCATTGCATCTGAATTCTACAACAGTTTGTCCGGATATGACTGGATGAAACCGGAAATATCGATTGTGTTTTGGCTAACTCAATCCGAAATATTGTGAAAGCTTCTGTGTTTGTGTTTTCTGGATATTATCCACGGACTTTATTGTTTTGAAAATTTTTATCAGGGAACATTTAATTTTGTACCATTGAAACACTAATTGGTTCATCATGAGAACACCAGCTCTACACATTCGTATTTTCTAGGGAGAAAGCTAGAGGAACTGCGGCAAACAAACATGATATTTCTGTTTGTATCGATGACATTTTATGCACATGCCTAATGAAAACACTTTGCTTTTCTCCAAAACCATTTTTACTCTGATTTTCTCAGCCCATTGCTTACGAATTCCAAACCACTTTGTCCGGATATGACTGGATGAAACCAGAAATATCCGGTTGTGTTTTGGCTAACTCAATCCGAAATATTGTGAAAGCCTCTGTGTTTGTATTTTCTGGATATTACTGATGGACTTTATTGTTTTGAATGTTTTTATCAGGGAACATTTAATTTTGTACCGTTGAAACACTAATTGGTTCCACATGGAGACACCAGCTCTACACATTCGTATTTTCTAGGGAGAAAGATAGAGGAACTGCGGCAAACATACATGATACTTCTGTTTGTATAGATGACATTTTATGCACTACCCTAACGAAAAGACTCTCCTTTTCTCCAAAACCATTTTTACTGTGATTTTCTCGGTCAACTGCATACGAATTCCGCACCAGTTTGTCCGGATTAGACCGGATGAAACCAGAAATATCCGGTTGTGTTTTGGCTATTTCCGAAATATTGTGAAAGCCTCTGTGTTTGTTTATTCCCGATAGTATACACGGACTTTATTGTTGTGAATGTTTTTTTTATCAGGGAACATTTCATTTTGTACCGTTGAAACACTAATTGGTTCATCATGGGGACACCAGCTCTACACATTCGTATTTTCCAGGGAGAAAGCTAGAGGAACTGCGACAAACAAACATGATATTTCTGTTTGTATCGATGACATTTCATGCACTTGGCTAATGAAAAGACTTTGCTTTTCTCCAAAGCCATTTGTACTGTGATTTTCTCAATCCATTACATATGAATCCCCTCCAGTTTGTCCGGATATCACTGGATGAAACCATAAATATCAGGTATTGTTTTGGCTAAATCAATCGCAGATATTGCTACAGCCTCTGTGTTTATATTTTCTGGATATTATCAACGGACTTTATTGTTTTGAATGTTTTTCATCGGGGAACATTTTATTTTCAGCTTGGATACAGTAATTGGTTCCACATGGAGACACCAGCTCTGTATATTCATATTTTCTAGGGATAAAGCTAGAGAAACTGCGGCAAACAAACATGATATTTCTATTTGTATTGATGACATTTTATGCACTTGCCTAATGAAAAGACTTTGCTTTTCTCCAAAACCATTTTCATTCTGATTTTCTCAGCCCATTGGATATGAATTCCACACCAGTTTGTCCAGATATGACTAGATGAAACTGGAAATATCCGGGTTTTTTTTGGCTAACTCAATCCCAGATATTGCTACAGCCTCTGTGTTTGTGTTTACTGTATATTCTCGATGGACTTTATTGTTTCTAATATTTTTTATCGAGGAACATTTCATTTTGTACTGTTGAAACACTAATTGGTATATCATGGGATCACCAGCTGAACATATAAATATTTTCTAGGGAGAAAGCTAGAGGAACTGCGGCAAGCAAACATGACATTTCTATTTGTATAGATGACATTTTATGCACTTGCCTATCGAAAAGACTTTGCTTTTCTCCAGAACCATTTTTACTGTGATTTTCTCGGTCCATTGCATCTGAATTCTACACCAGTTTATCCGGAAATTAGTGGATGAATACAGAAATATCCAGTTGTGTTTTGGCTAACTCAATCCGAAATATTGCTACAGCCTCTGTGTTTGTGTTTCCTGGATATTATCGATAGAATTTATTGTTTTGAAGGTTTTTATTAGGGAACATTCAATTTTGTACTGTAGAAACACTAGTTGGTTCATCATGGGGAAACAGGTATACACATTCGTATTTTCTAGGGAGAAAGCTAGAGGAAATGCGGCAAACAAAGATGATATTTCTGTTTGTATAGATGACATTTTATGCACTTGCCTAACGAAAATACTTTGATTTTCTCCAAAACCATTTTTACAGTGATTTTCTCCGTACATTGCATAGGAATTACACAGGAGTTTGTCCGGATATGACTGGATGAAACCGGAAATATCCGATTTTGTATTGGCTGACTCAATCCCAGATATTGCTACAGCCTCTGTGTTTGTGTATTCCTGATATTATCCACGGACTTTATGGTTTTAAATGTTTTTTATCAGGGAACATTTAATTTTGTGATTGGAAACACTAATTGTTGCACCTGGAGACACCAGCTCAACACATTCGTATTTTCTCGGGAGAAATCTAGAGGAACTGCGGCAAACAAACATGATATTTCTGTTTGTATAGATGACATTTTATGCACTTCCCTAACGAAAAGACTTTGCTTTTCTCGAAAACCATTTTTACTACGATTTTCTCTGTCCATTGTATATGAATTCCACACCATTTTACCGGATATGAATGGATGAAACCAGAAATATCTGGTTGTGTTTTGACTAACTCAATGCGAAATATGTGAAAGATTCTCTCTTTGTGTTTTCTGGATATTATCGATGGACTATGGTTTTGAATGTTTTTATCAGGGAACATTTAATTTTGTACCGTAGAAACACTAATTGGTTCATCATGGGGACACCAGCTCTACATATTAGTATTTTCTAGGGAGAGAGCTAGAGGAACTGCTGCAAACATACAGGATATTTCAGTTTGTATAGATGACATTTTATGCACTTCCCTAACGAAAAGACTTTGCTTTTCTCGAAAACCATTTTTACTACGATTTTCTCTGTCCATTGTATATGAATTCCACACCATTTTACCGGATATGAATGGATGAAACCAGAAATATCTGGTTGTGTTTTGACTAACTCAATGCGAAATATGTGAAAGATTCTCTCTTTGTGTTTTCTGGATATTATCGATGGACTATGGTTTTGAATGTTTTTATCAGGGAACATTTAATTTTGTACCGTAGAAACACTAATTGGTTCATCTTGGGGACACCAGCTCTACATATTCGTATTTTCTAGGGAGAGAGCTAGAGGAACTGCTGCAAACATACATGATATTTCAGTTTGTATAGATGACATTTTATGCACTACCATAATGAAAACACTCTACTTTTCTCCAAAAATATTTTTACTGTGATTTTCTCGTTTCATTGCATATGAATTCCACACCACTTTGTCCGGATATGACTGGATGAAACTGGAAATATCTGGTTTTGTTTTGGCTAACTCAATTCCAGATATTGCTACAGCCTCTGTGTTTGTGTTTTCTGGATATTATCAACGGAATTTTTTATTTTTAATGTTTTTTATCATGGAACAATTAATTTTGTGCTTAGAAACACTAATTGGTTCCACATGGTGAAAACAGCTCTAGGTATTCGTATTTTCTAGGGAGAATGCTAGATGAACAGCCCCAAACATGATATTTCTGTCTGTGTCGATGACATTTTATGCACTTGCCTAATGAAAAGACTTTGCTTTTCTTCAAAACCATTTTTACTGTGATTTTCTCGATACACTGCATATGAATTCCACAGCAGTTGGTCCGGATATTACTGGATGAAACCGGAAATATCTGGTTGTGTTTTGGCTAACTCAATCCGAAATATTGTGAAAGCCTCTGGGTTTGTGTATTCCTGATATTATCCACAGTCTTTATTGTTTTGAATTTTTTTTTCAGGGAACATTTTATGTTGAATATGGAAACACTAATTGGATCCACATGGAGCGATCAGCTTTACACATTCGTATTTTCAAGGGAGAAAGCTAGAGGAACTGTGGCAAACAAACATGACATTTCTGTTTGTATAGATGACATTTTATGCACTTGCCTAGCGAAAAGACTTTGCTTTTCTCCAAAATCATTTTTACTGTGATTTTCTCAGTCCATTGCATCTGAATTCTACAACAGTTTGTCCGGATATGACTGGATGAAACCGGAAATATCGATTGTGTTTTGGCTAACTCAATCCGAAATATTGTGAAAGCTTCTGTGTTTGTGTTTTCTGGATATTATCCACGGACTTTATTGTTTTGAAAATTTTTATCAGGGAACATTTAATTTTGTACCATTGAAACACTAATTGGTTCATCATGAGAACACCAGCTCTACACATTCGTATTTTCTAGGGAGAAAGCTAGAGGAACTGCGGCAAACAAACATGATATTTCTGTTTGTATCGATGACATTTTATGCACATGCCTAATGAAAACACTTTGCTTTTCTCCAAAACCATTTTTACTCTGATTTTCTCAGCCCATTGCTTACGAATTCCAAACCACTTTGTCCGGATATGACTGGATGAAACCAGAAATATCCGGTTGTGTTTTGGCTAACTCAATCCGAAATATTGTGAAAGCCTCTATGTTTGTATTTTCTGGATATTACTGATGGACTTTATTGTTTTGAATGTTTTTATCAGGGAACATTTAATTTTGTACCGTTGAAACACTAATTGGTTCCACATGGAGACACCAGCTCTACACATTCGTATTTTCTAGGGAGAAAGCTAGAGGAACTGCGGCAAACATACATGATACTTCTGTTTGTATAGATGACATTTTATGCACTACCCTAACGAAAAGACTCTCCTTTTCTCCAAAACCATTTTTACTGTGATTTTCTCGGTCAACTGCATACGAATTCCGCACCAGTTTGTCCGGATTAGACCGGATGAAACCAGAAATATCCGGTTGTGTTTTGGCTATTTCCGAAATATTGTGAAAGCCTCTGTGTTTGTTTATTCCCGATAGTATACACGGACTTTATTGTTGTGAATGTTTTTTTATCAGGGAACATTTCATTTTGTACCGTTGAAACACTAATTGGTTCATCATGGGGACACCAGCTCTACACATTCGTATTTTCCAGGGAGAAAGCTAGAGGAACTGCGACAAACAAACATGATATTTCTGTTTGTATCGATGACATTTCATGCACTTGGCTAATGAAAAGACTTTGCTTTTCTCCAAAGCCATTTGTACTGTGATTTTCTCGATCCATTACATATGAATCCCCTCCAGTTTGTCCGGATATCACTGGATGAAACCATAAATATCAGGTATTGTTTTGGCTAAATCAATCGCAGATATTGCTACAGCCTCTGTGTTTATATTTTCTGGATATTATCAACGGACTTTATTGTTTTGAATGTTTTTCATCGGGGAACATTTTATTTTCAGCTTGGATACAGTAATTGGTTCCACATGGAGACACCAGCTCTGTATATTCATATTTTCTAGGGATAAAGCTAGAGAAACTGCGGCAAACAAACATGATATTTCTATTTGTATTGATGACATTTTATGCACTTGCCTAATGAAAAGACTTTGCTTTTCTCCAAAACCATTTTCATTCTGATTTTCTCAGCCCATTGGATATGAATTCCACACCAGTTTGTCCAGATATGACTAGATGAAACTGGAAATATCCGGTTTTTTTTTGGCTAACTCAATCCCAGATATTGCTACAGCCTCTGTGTTTGTGTTTACTGTATATTCTCGATGGACTTTATTGTTTCTAATATTTTTTATCGAGGAACATTTCATTTTGTACTGTTGAAACACTAATTGGTATATCATGGGATCACCAGCTGAACATATAAATATTTTCTAGGGAGAAAGCTAGAGGAACTGCGGCAAGCAAACATGACATTTCTATTTGTATAGATGACATTTTATGCACTTGCCTATCGAAAAGACTTTGCTTTTCTCCAGAACCATTTTTACTGTGATTTTCTCGGTCCATTGCATCTGAATTCTACACCAGTTTATCCGGAAATTAGTGGATGAATACAGAAATATCCAGTTGTGTTTTGGCTAACTCAATCCGAAATATTGCTACAGCCTCTGTGTTTGTGTTTCCTGGATATTATCGATAGAATTTATTGTTTTGAAGGTTTTTATTAGGGAACATTCAATTTTGTACTGTAGAAACACTAGTTGGTTCATCATGGGGAAACAGGTATACACATTCGTATTTTCTAGGGAGAAAGCTAGAGGAAATGCGGCAAACAAAGATGATATTTCTGTTTGTATAGATGACATTTTATGCACTTGCCTAACGAAAATACTTTGATTTTCTCCAAAACCATTTTTACAGTGATTTTCTCCGTACATTGCATAGGAATTACACAGGAGTTTGTCCGGATATGACTGGATGAAACCGGAAATATCCGATTTTGTATTGGCTGACTCAATCCCAGATATTGCTACAGCCTCTGTGTTTGTGTATTCCTGATATTATCCACGGACTTTATGGTTTTAAATGTTTTTTATCAGGGAACATTTAATTTTGTGATTGGAAACACTAATTGTTGCACCTGGAGACACCAGCTCAACACATTCGTATTTTCTCGGGAGAAATCTAGAGGAACTGCGGCAAACAAACATGATATTTCTGTTTGTATAGATGACATTTTATGCACTTCCCTAACGAAAAGACTTTGCTTTTCTCGAAAACCATTTTTACTACGATTTTCTCTGTCCATTGTATATGAATTCCACACCATTTTACCGGATATGAATGGATGAAACCAGAAATATCTGGTTGTGTTTTGACTAACTCAATGCGAAATATGTGAAAGATTCTCTCTTTGTGTTTTCTGGATATTATCGATGGACTATGGTTTTGAATGTTTTTATCAGGGAACATTTAATTTTGTACCGTAGAAACACTAATTGGTTCATCATGGGGACACCAGCTCTACATATTCGTATTTTCTAGGGAGAGAGCTAGAGGAACTGCTGCAAACATACATGATATTTCAGTTTGTATAGATGACATTTTATGCACTACCATAATGAAAACACTCTACTTTTCTCCAAAAATATTTTTACTGTGATTTTCTCGTTTCATTGCATATGAATTCCACACCACTTTGTCCGGATATGACTGGATGAAACTGGAAATATCTGGTTTTGTTTTGGCTAACTCAATTCCAGATATTGCTACAGCCTCTGTGTTTGTGTTTTCTGGATATTATCAACGGAATTTTTTATTTTTAATGTTTTTTATCATGGAACAATTAATTTTGTGCTTAGAAACACTAATTGGTTCCACATGGTGAAAACAGCTCTAGGTATTCGTATTTTCTAGGGAGAATGCTAGATGAACAGCCCCAAACATGATATTTCTGTCTGTGTCGATGACATTTTACGCACTTGCCTAATGAAAAGACTTTGCTTTTCTTCAAAACCATTTTTACTGTGATTTTCTCGATACACTGCATATGAATTCCACAGCAGTTGGTCCGGATATTACTGGATGAAACCGGAAATATCCGGTTGTGTTTTGGCTAACTCAATCCGAAATATTGTGAAAGCCTCTGGGTTTGTGTATTCCTGATATTATCCACAGTCTTTATTGTTTTGAATTTTTTTTTCAGGGAACATTTTATGTTGAATATGGAAACACTAATTGGATCCACATGGAGCGATCAGCTTTACACATTCGTATTTTCAAGGGAGAAAGCTAGAGGAACTGTGGCAAACAAACATGACATTTCTGTTTGTATAGATGACATTTTATGCACTTGCCTAGCGAAAAGACTTTGCTTTTCTCCAAAATCATTTTTACTGTGATTTTCTCAGTCCATTGCATCTGAATTCTACAACAGTTTGTCCGGATATGACTGGATGAAACCGGAAATATCGATTGTGTTTTGGCTAACTCAATCCGAAATATTGTAAAAGCTTCTGTGTTTGTGTTTTCTGGATATTATCCACGGACTTTATTGTTTTGAAAATTTTTATCAGGGAACATTTAATTTTGTACCATTGAAACACTAATTGGTTCATCATGAGAACACCAGCTCTACACATTCGTATTTTCTAGGGAGAAAGCTAGAGGAACTGCGGCAAACAAACATGATATTTCTGTTTGTATCGATGACATTTTATGCACATGCCTAATGAAAACACTTTGCTTTTCTCCAAAACCATTTTTACTCTGATTTTCTCAGCCCATTGCTTACGAATTCCAAACCACTTTGTCCGGATATGACTGGATGAAACCAGAAATATCCGGTTGTGTTTTGGCTAACTCAATCCGAAATATTGTGAAAGCCTCTGTGTTTGTATTTTCTGGATATTACTGATGGACTTTATTGTTTTGAATGTTTTTATCAGGGAACATTTAATTTTGTACCGTTGAAACACTAATTGGTTCCACATGGAGACACCAGCTCTACACATTCGTATTTTCTAGGGAGAAAGCTAGAGGAACTGCAGCAAACATACATGATACTTCTGTTTGTATAGATGACATTTTATGCACTACCCTAACGAAAAGACTCTCCTTTTCTCCAAAACCATTTTTACTGTGATTTTCTCGGTCAACTGCATACGAATTCCGCACCAGTTTGTCCGGATTAGACCGGATGAAACCAGAAATATCCGGTTGTGTTTTGGCTATTTCCGAAATATTGTGAAAGCCTCTGTGTTTGTTTATTCCCGATAGTATACACGGACTTTATTGTTGTGAATGTTTTTTTATCAGGGAACATTTCATTTTGTACCGTTGAAACACTAATTGGTTCATCATGGGGACACCAGCTCTACACATTCGTATTTTCCAGGGAGAAAGCTAGAGGAACTGCGACAAACAAACATGATATTTCTGTTTGTATCGATGACATTTCATGCACTTGGCTAATGAAAAGACTTTGCTTTTCTCCAAAGCCATTTGTACTGTGATTTTCTCAATCCATTACATATGAATCCCCTCCAGTTTGTCCGGATATCACTGGATGAAACCATAAATATCAGGTATTGTTTTGGCTAAATCAATCGCAGATATTGCTACAGCCTCTGTGTTTATATTTTCTGGATATTATCAACGGACTTTATTGTTTTGAATGTTTTTCATCGGGGAACATTTTATTTTCAGCTTGGATACAGTAATTGGTTCCACATGGAGACACCAGCTCTGTATATTCATATTTTCTAGGGATAAAGCTAGAGAAACTGCGGCAAACAAACATGATATTTCTATTTGTATTGATGACATTTTATGCACTTGCCTAATGAAAAGACTTTGCTTTTCTCCAAAACCATTTTCATTCTGATTTTCTCAGCCCATTGGATATGAATTCCACACCAGTTTGTCCAGATATGACTAGATGAAACTGGAAATATCCGGGTTTTTTTTGGCTAACTCAATCCCAGATATTGCTACAGCCTCTGTGTTTGTGTTTACTGTATATTCTCGATGGACTTTATTGTTTCTAATATTTTTTATCGAGGAACATTTCATTTTGTACTGTTGAAACACTAATTGGTATATCATGGGATCACCAGCTGAACATATAAATATTTTCTAGGGAGAAAGCTAGAGGAACTGCGGCAAGCAAACATGACATTTCTATTTGTATAGATGACATTTTATGCACTTGCCTATCGAAAAGACTTTGCTTTTCTCCAGAACCATTTTTACTGTGATTTTCTCGGTCCATTGCATCTGAATTCTACACCAGTTTATCCGGAAATTAGTGGATGAATACAGAAATATCCAGTTGTGTTTTGGCTAACTCAATCCGAAATATTGCTACAGCCTCTGTGTTTGTGTTTCCTGGATATTATCGATAGAATTTATTGTTTTGAAGGTTTTTATTAGGGAACATTCAATTTTGTACTGTAGAAACACTAGTTGGTTCATCATGGGGAAACAGGTATACACATTCGTATTTTCTAGGGAGAAAGCTAGAGGAAATGCGGCAAACAAAGATGATATTTCTGTTTGTATAGATGACATTTTATGCACTTGCCTAACGAAAATACTTTGATTTTCTCCAAAACCATTTTTACAGTGATTTTCTCCGTACATTGCATAGGAATTACACAGGAGTTTGTCCGGATATGACTGGATGAAACCGGAAATATCCGATTTTGTATTGGCTGACTCAATCCCAGATATTGCTACAGCCTCTGTGTTTGTGTATTCCTGATATTATCCACGGACTTTATGGTTTTAAATGTTTTTTATCAGGGAACATTTAATTTTGTGATTGGAAACACTAATTGTTGCACCTGGAGACACCAGCTCAACACATTCGTATTTTCTCGGGAGAAATCTAGAGGAACTGCGGCAAACAAACATGATATTTCTGTTTGTATAGATGACATTTTATGCACTTCCCTAACGAAAAGACTTTGCTTTTCTCGAAAACCATTTTTACTACGATTTTCTCTGTCCATTGTATATGAATTCCACACCATTTTACCGGATATGAATGGATGAAACCAGAAATATCTGGTTGTGTTTTGACTAACTCAATGCGAAATATGTGAAAGATTCTCTCTTTGTGTTTTCTGGATATTATCGATGGACTATGGTTTTGAATGTTTTTATCAGGGAACATTTAATTTTGTACCGTAGAAACACTAATTGGTTCATCATGGGGACACCAGCTCTACATATTAGTATTTTCTAGGGAGAGAGCTAGAGGAACTGCTGCAAACATACAGGATATTTCAGTTTGTATAGATGACATTTTATGCACTTCCCTAACGAAAAGACTTTGCTTTTCTCGAAAACCATTTTTACTACGATTTTCTCTGTCCATTGTATATGAATTCCACACCATTTTACCGGATATGAATGGATGAAACCAGAAATATCTGGTTGTGTTTTGACTAACTCAATGCGAAATATGTGAAAGATTCTCTCTTTGTGTTTTCTGGATATTATCGATGGACTATGGTTTTGAATGTTTTTATCAGGGAACATTTAATTTTGTACCGTAGAAACACTAATTGGTTCATCTTGGGGACACCAGCTCTACATATTCGTATTTTCTAGGGAGAGAGCTAGAGGAACTGCTGCAAACATACATGATATTTCAGTTTGTATAGATGACATTTTATGCACTACCATAATGAAAACACTCTACTTTTCTCCAAAAATATTTTTACTGTGATTTTCTCGTTTCATTGCATATGAATTCCACACCACTTTGTCCGGATATGACTGGATGAAACTGGAAATATCTGGTTTTGTTTTGGCTAACTCAATTCCAGATATTGCTACAGCCTCTGTGTTTGTGTTTTCTGGATATTATCAACGGAATTTTTTATTTTTAATGTTTTTTATCATGGAACAATTAATTTTGTGCTTAGAAACACTAATTGGTTCCACATGGTGAAAACAGCTCTAGGTATTCGTATTTTCTAGGGAGAATGCTAGATGAACAGCCCCAAACATGATATTTCTGTCTGTGTCGATGACATTTTACGCACTTGCCTAATGAAAAGACTTTGCTTTTCTTCAAAACCATTTTTACTGTGATTTTCTCGATACACTGCATATGAATTCCACAGCAGTTGGTCCGGATATTACTGGATGAAACCGGAAATATCCGGTTGTGTTTTGGCTAACTCAATCCGAAATATTGTGAAAGCCTCTGGGTTTGTGTATTCCTGATATTATCCACAGTCTTTATTGTTTTGAATTTTTTTTTCAGGGAACATTTTATGTTGAATATGGAAACACTAATTGGATCCACATGGAGCGATCAGCTTTACACATTCGTATTTTCAAGGGAGAAAGCTAGAGGAACTGTGGCAAACAAACATGACATTTCTGTTTGTATAGATGACATTTTATGCACTTGCCTAGCGAAAAGACTTTGCTTTTCTCCAAAATCATTTTTACTGTGATTTTCTCAGTCCATTGCATCTGAATTCTACAACAGTTTGTCCGGATATGACTGGATGAAACCGGAAATATCGATTGTGTTTTGGCTAACTCAATCCGAAATATTGTAAAAGCTTCTGTGTTTGTGTTTTCTGGATATTATCCACGGACTTTATTGTTTTGAAAATTTTTATCAGGGAACATTTAATTTTGTACCATTGAAACACTAATTGGTTCATCATGAGAACACCAGCTCTACACATTCGTATTTTCTAGGGAGAAAGCTAGAGGAACTGCGGCAAACAAACATGATATTTCTGTTTGTATCGATGACATTTTATGCACATGCCTAATGAAAACACTTTGCTTTTCTCCAAAACCATTTTTACTCTGATTTTCTCAGCCCATTGCTTACGAATTCCAAACCACTTTGTCCGGATATGACTGGATGAAACCAGAAATATCCGGTTGTGTTTTGGCTAACTCAATCCGAAATATTGTGAAAGCCTCTGTGTTTGTATTTTCTGGATATTACTGATGGACTTTATTGTTTTGAATGTTTTTATCAGGGAACATTTAATTTTGTACCGTTGAAACACTAATTGGTTCCACATGGAGACACCAGCTCTACACATTCGTATTTTCTAGGGAGAAAGCTAGAGGAACTGCAGCAAACATACATGATACTTCTGTTTGTATAGATGACATTTTATGCACTACCCTAACGAAAAGACTCTCCTTTTCTCCAAAACCATTTTTACTGTGATTTTCTCGGTCAACTGCATACGAATTCCGCACCAGTTTGTCCGGATTAGACCGGATGAAACCAGAAATATCCGGTTGTGTTTTGGCTATTTCCGAAATATTGTGAAAGCCTCTGTGTTTGTTTATTCCCGATAGTATACACGGACTTTATTGTTGTGAATGTTTTTTTATCAGGGAACATTTCATTTTGTACCGTTGAAACACTAATTGGTTCATCATGGGGACACCAGCTCTACACATTCGTATTTTCCAGGGAGAAAGCTAGAGGAACTGCGACAAACAAACATGATATTTCTGTTTGTATCGATGACATTTCATGCACTTGGCTAATGAAAAGACTTTGCTTTTCTCCAAAGCCATTTGTACTGTGATTTTCTCAATCCATTACATATGAATCCCCTCCAGTTTGTCCGGATATCACTGGATGAAACCATAAATATCAGGTATTGTTTTGGCTAAATCAATCGCAGATATTGCTACAGCCTCTGTGTTTATATTTTCTGGATATTATCAACGGACTTTATTGTTTTGAATGTTTTTCATCGGGGAACATTTTATTTTCAGCTTGGATACAGTAATTGGTTCCACATGGAGACACCAGCTCTGTATATTCATATTTTCTAGGGATAAAGCTAGAGAAACTGCGGCAAACAAACATGATATTTCTATTTGTATTGATGACATTTTATGCACTTGCCTAATGAAAAGACTTTGCTTTTCTCCAAAACCATTTTCATTCTGATTTTCTCAGCCCATTGGATATGAATTCCACACCAGTTTGTCCAGATATGACTAGATGAAACTGGAAATATCCGGGTTTTTTTTGGCTAACTCAATCCCAGATATTGCTACAGCCTCTGTGTTTGTGTTTACTGTATATTCTCGATGGACTTTATTGTTTCTAATATTTTTTATCGAGGAACATTTCATTTTGTACTGTTGAAACACTAATTGGTATATCATGGGATCACCAGCTGAACATATAAATATTTTCTAGGGAGAAAGCTAGAGGAACTGCGGCAAGCAAACATGACATTTCTATTTGTATAGATGACATTTTATGCACTTGCCTATCGAAAAGACTTTGCTTTTCTCCAGAACCATTTTTACTGTGATTTTCTCGGTCCATTGCATCTGAATTCTACACCAGTTTATCCGGAAATTAGTGGATGAATACAGAAATATCCAGTTGTGTTTTGGCTAACTCAATCCGAAATATTGCTACAGCCTCTGTGTTTGTGTTTCCTGGATATTATCGATAGAATTTATTGTTTTGAAGGTTTTTATTAGGGAACATTCAATTTTGTACTGTAGAAACACTAGTTGGTTCATCATGGGGAAACAGGTATACACATTCGTATTTTCTAGGGAGAAAGCTAGAGGAAATGCGGCAAACAAAGATGATATTTCTGTTTGTATAGATGACATTTTATGCACTTGCCTAACGAAAATACTTTGATTTTCTCCAAAACCATTTTTACAGTGATTTTCTCCGTACATTGCATAGGAATTACACAGGAGTTTGTCCGGATATGACTGGATGAAACCGGAAATATCCGATTTTGTATTGGCTGACTCAATCCCAGATATTGCTACAGCCTCTGTGTTTGTGTATTCCTGATATTATCCACGGACTTTATGGTTTTAAATGTTTTTTATCAGGGAACATTTAATTTTGTGATTGGAAACACTAATTGTTGCACCTGGAGACACCAGCTCAACACATTCGTATTTTCTCGGGAGAAATCTAGAGGAACTGCGGCAAACAAACATGATATTTCTGTTTGTATAGATGACATTTTATGCACTTCCCTAACGAAAAGACTTTGCTTTTCTCGAAAACCATTTTTACTACGATTTTCTCTGTCCATTGTATATGAATTCCACACCATTTTACCGGATATGAATGGATGAAACCAGAAATATCTGGTTGTGTTTTGACTAACTCAATGCGAAATATGTGAAAGATTCTCTCTTTGTGTTTTCTGGATATTATCGATGGACTATGGTTTTGAATGTTTTTATCAGGGAACATTTAATTTTGTACCGTAGAAACACTAATTGGTTCATCATGGGGACACCAGCTCTACATATTAGTATTTTCTAGGGAGAGAGCTAGAGGAACTGCTGCAAACATACAGGATATTTCAGTTTGTATAGATGACATTTTATGCACTTCCCTAACGAAAAGACTTTGCTTTTCTCGAAAACCATTTTTACTACGATTTTCTCTGTCCATTGTATATGAATTCCACACCATTTTACCGGATATGAATGGATGAAACCAGAAATATCTGGTTGTGTTTTGACTAACTCAATGCGAAATATGTGAAAGATTCTCTCTTTGTGTTTTCTGGATATTATCGATGGACTATGGTTTTGAATGTTTTTATCAGGGAACATTTAATTTTGTACCGTAGAAACACTAATTGGTTCATCTTGGGGACACCAGCTCTACATATTCGTATTTTCTAGGGAGAGAGCTAGAGGAACTGCTGCAAACATACATGATATTTCAGTTTGTATAGATGACATTTTATGCACTACCATAATGAAAACACTCTACTTTTCTCCAAAAATATTTTTACTGTGATTTTCTCGTTTCATTGCATATGAATTCCACACCACTTTGTCCGGATATGACTGGATGAAACTGGAAATATCTGGTTTTGTTTTGGCTAACTCAATTCCAGATATTGCTACAGCCTCTGTGTTTGTGTTTTCTGGATATTATCAACGGAATTTTTTATTTTTAATGTTTTTTATCATGGAACAATTAATTTTGTGCTTAGAAACACTAATTGGTTCCACATGGTGAAAACAGCTCTAGGTATTCGTATTTTCTAGGGAGAATGCTAGATGAACAGCCCCAAACATGATATTTCTGTCTGTGTCGATGACATTTTACGCACTTGCCTAATGAAAAGACTTTGCTTTTCTTCAAAACCATTTTTACTGTGATTTTCTCGATACACTGCATATGAATTCCACAGCAGTTGGTCCGGATATTACTGGATGAAACCGGAAATATCCGGTTGTGTTTTGGCTAACTCAATCCGAAATATTGTGAAAGCCTCTGGGTTTGTGTATTCCTGATATTATCCACAGTCTTTATTGTTTTGAATTTTTTTTTCAGGGAACATTTTATGTTGAATATGGAAACACTAATTGGATCCACATGGAGCGATCAGCTTTACACATTCGTATTTTCAAGGGAGAAAGCTAGAGGAACTGTGGCAAACAAACATGACATTTCTGTTTGTATAGATGACATTTTATGCACTTGCCTAGCGAAAAGACTTTGCTTTTCTCCAAAATCATTTTTACTGTGATTTTCTCAGTCCATTGCATCTGAATTCTACAACAGTTTGTCCGGATATGACTGGATGAAACCGGAAATATCGATTGTGTTTTGGCTAACTCAATCCGAAATATTGTGAAAGCTTCTGTGTTTGTGTTTTCTGGATATTATCCACGGACTTTATTGTTTTGAAAATTTTTATCAGGGAACATTTAATTTTGTACCATTGAAACACTAATTGGTTCATCATGAGAACACCAGCTCTACACATTCGTATTTTCTAGGGAGAAAGCTAGAGGAACTGCGGCAAACAAACATGATATTTCTGTTTGTATCGATGACATTTTATGCACATGCCTAATGAAAACACTTTGCTTTTCTCCAAAACCATTTTTACTCTGATTTTCTCAGCCCATTGCTTACGAATTCCAAACCACTTTGTCCGGATATGACTGGATGAAACCAGAAATATCCGGTTGTGTTTTGGCTAACTCAATCCGAAATATTGTGAAAGCCTCTGTGTTTGTATTTTCTGGATATTACTGATGGACTTTATTGTTTTGAATGTTTTTATCAGGGAACATTTAATTTTGTACCGTTGAAACACTAATTGGTTCCACATGGAGACACCAGCTCTACACATTCGTATTTTCTAGGGAGAAAGCTAGAGGAACTGCGGCAAACATACATGATACTTCTGTTTGTATAGATGACATTTTATGCACTACCCTAACGAAAAGACTCTCCTTTTCTCCAAAACCATTTTTACTGTGATTTTCTCGGTCAACTGCATACGAATTCCGCACCAGTTTGTCCGGATTAGACCGGATGAAACCAGAAATATCCGGTTGTGTTTTGGCTATTTCCAAAATATTGTGAAAGCCTCTGTGTTTGTTTATTCCCGATAGTATACACGGACTTTATTGTTGTGAATGTTTTTTTATCAGGGAACATTTCATTTTGTACCGTTGAAACACTAATTGGTTCATCATGGGGACACCAGCTCTACACATTCGTATTTTCCAGGGAGAAAGCTAGAGGAACTGCGACAAACAAACATGATATTTCTGTTTGTATCGATGACATTTCATGCACTTGGCTAATGAAAAGACTTTGCTTTTCTCCAAAGCCATTTGTACTGTGATTTTCTCGATCCATTACATATGAATCCCCTCCAGTTTGTCCGGATATCACTGGATGAAACCATAAATATCAGGTATTGTTTTGGCTAAATCAATCGCAGATATTGCTACAGCCTCTGTGTTTATATTTTCTGGATATTATCAACGGACTTTATTGTTTTGAATGTTTTTCATCGGGGAACATTTTATTTTCAGCTTGGATACAGTAATTGGTTCCACATGGAGACACCAGCTCTGTATATTCATATTTTCTAGGGATAAAGCTAGAGAAACTGCGGCAAACAAACATGATATTTCTATTTGTATTGATGACATTTTATGCACTTGCCTAATGAAAAGACTTTGCTTTTCTCCAAAACCATTTTCATTCTGATTTTCTCAGCCCATTGGATATGAATTCCACACCAGTTTGTCCAGATATGACTAGATGAAACTGGAAATATCCGGTTTTTTTTTTGGCTAACTCAATCCCAGATATTGCTACAGCCTCTGTGTTTGTGTTTACTGTATATTCTCGATGGACTTTATTGTTTCTAATATTTTTTATCGAGGAACATTTCATTTTGTACTGTTGAAACACTAATTGGTATATCATGGGATCACCAGCTGAACATATAAATATTTTCTAGGGAGAAAGCTAGAGGAACTGCGGCAAGCAAACATGACATTTCTATTTGTATAGATGACATTTTATGCACTTGCCTATCGAAAAGACTTTGCTTTTCTCCAGAACCATTTTTACTGTGATTTTCTCGGTCCATTGCATCTGAATTCTACACCAGTTTATCCGGAAATTAGTGGATGAATACAGAAATATCCAGTTGTGTTTTGGCTAACTCAATCCGAAATATTGCTACAGCCTCTGTGTTTGTGTTTCCTGGATATTATCGATAGAATTTATTGTTTTGAAGGTTTTTATTAGGGAACATTCAATTTTGTACTGTAGAAACACTAGTTGGTTCATCATGGGGAAACAGGTATACACATTTGTATTTTCTAGGGAGAAAGCTAGAGGAAATGCGGCAAACAAAGATGATATTTCTGTTTGTATAGATGACATTTTATGCACTTGCCTAACGAAAATACTTTGATTTTCTCCAAAACCATTTTTACAGTGATTTTCTCCGTACATTGCATAGGAATTACACAGGAGTTTGTCCGGATATGACTGGATGAAACCGGAAATATCCGATTTTGTATTGGCTGACTCAATCCCAGATATTGCTACAGCCTCTGTGTTTGTGTATTCCTGATATTATCCACGGACTTTATGGTTTTAAATGTTTTTTATCAGGGAACATTTAATTTTGTGATTGGAAACACTAATTGTTGCACCTGGAGACACCAGCTCAACACATTCGTATTTTCTCGGGAGAAATCTAGAGGAACTGCGGCAAACAAACATGATATTTCTGTTTGTATAGATGACATTTTATGCACTTCCCTAACGAAAAGACTTTGCTTTTCTCGAAAACCATTTTTACTACGATTTTCTCTGTCCATTGTATATGAATTCCACACCATTTTACCGGATATGAATGGATGAAACCAGAAATATCTGGTTGTGTTTTGACTAACTCAATGCGAAATATGTGAAAGATTCTCTCTTTGTGTTTTCTGGATATTATCGATGGACTATGGTTTTGAATGTTTTTATCAGGGAACATTTAATTTTGTACCGTAGAAACACTAATTGGTTCATCATGGGGACACCAGCTCTACATATTAGTATTTTCTAGGGAGAGAGCTAGAGGAACTGCTGCAAACATACAGGATATTTCAGTTTGTATAGATGACATTTTATGCACTTCCCTAACGAAAAGACTTTGCTTTTCTCGAAAACCATTTTTACTACGATTTTCTCTGTCCATTGTATATGAATTCCACACCATTTTACCGGATATGAATGGATGAAACCAGAAATATCTGGTTGTGTTTTGACTAACTCAATGCGAAATATGTGAAAGATTCTCTCTTTGTGTTTTCTGGATATTATCGATGGACTATGGTTTTGAATGTTTTTATCAGGGAACATTTAATTTTGTACCGTAGAAACACTAATTGGTTCATCTTGGGGACACCAGCTCTACATATTCGTATTTTCTAGGGAGAGAGCTAGAGGAACTGCTGCAAACATACATGATATTTCAGTTTGTATAGATGACATTTTATGCACTACCATAATGAAAACACTCTACTTTTCTCCAAAAATATTTTTACTGTGATTTTCTCGTTTCATTGCATATGAATTCCACACCACTTTGTCCGGATATGACTGGATGAAACTGGAAATATCTGGTTTTGTTTTGGCTAACTCAATTCCAGATATTGCTACAGCCTCTGTGTTTGTGTTTTCTGGATATTATCAACGGAATTTTTTATTTTTAATGTTTTTTATCATGGAACAATTAATTTTGTGCTTAGAAACACTAATTGGTTCCACATGGTGAAAACAGCTCTAGGTATTCGTATTTTCTAGGGAGAATGCTAGATGAACAGCCCCAAACATGATATTTCTGTCTGTGTCGATGACATTTTATGCACTTGCCTAATGAAAAGACTTTGCTTTTCTTCAAAACCATTTTTACTGTGATTTTCTCGATACACTGCATATGAATTCCACAGCAGTTGGTCCGGATATTACTGGATGAAACCGGAAATATCCGGTTGTGTTTTGGCTAACTCAATCCGAAATATTGTGAAAGCCTCTGGGTTTGTGTATTCCTGATATTATCCACAGTCTTTATTGTTTTGAATTTTTTTTTCAGGGAACATTTTATGTTGAATATGGAAACACTAATTGGATCCACATGGAGCGATCAGCTTTACACATTCGTATTTTCAAGGGAGAAAGCTAGAGGAACTGTGGCAAACAAACATGACATTTCTGTTTGTATAGATGACATTTTATGCACTTGCCTAGCGAAAAGACTTTGCTTTTCTCCAAAATCATTTTTACTGTGATTTTCTCAGTCCATTGCATCTGAATTCTACAACAGTTTGTCCGGATATGACTGGATGAAACCGGAAATATCGATTGTGTTTTGGCTAACTCAATCCGAAATATTGTGAAAGCTTCTGTGTTTGTGTTTTCTGGATATTATCCACGGACTTTATTGTTTTGAAAATTTTTATCAGGGAACATTTAATTTTGTACCATTGAAACACTAATTGGTTCATCATGAGAACACCAGCTCTACACATTCGTATTTTCTAGGGAGAAAGCTAGAGGAACTGCGGCAAACAAACATGATATTTCTGTTTGTATCGATGACATTTTATGCACATGCCTAATGAAAACACTTTGCTTTTCTCCAAAACCATTTTTACTCTGATTTTCTCAGCCCATTGCTTACGAATTCCAAACCACTTTGTCCGGATATGACTGGATGAAACCAGAAATATCCGGTTGTGTTTTGGCTAACTCAATCCGAAATATTGTGAAAGCCTCTGTGTTTGTATTTTCTGGATATTACTGATGGACTTTATTGTTTTGAATGTTTTTATCAGGGAACATTTAATTTTGTACCGTTGAAACACTAATTGGTTCCACATGGAGACACCAGCTCTACACATTCGTATTTTCTAGGGAGAAAGCTAGAGGAACTGCGGCAAACATACATGATACTTCTGTTTGTATAGATGACATTTTATGCACTACCCTAACGAAAAGACTCTCCTTTTCTCCAAAACCATTTTTACTGTGATTTTCTCGGTCAACTGCATACGAATTCCGCACCAGTTTGTCCGGATTAGACCGGATGAAACCAGAAATATCCGGTTGTGTTTTGGCTATTTCCGAAATATTGTGAAAGCCTCTGTGTTTGTTTATTCCCGATAGTATACACGGACTTTATTGTTGTGAATGTTTTTTTATCAGGGAACATTTCATTTTGTACCGTTGAAACACTAATTGGTTCATCATGGGGACACCAGCTCTACACATTCGTATTTTCCAGGGAGAAAGCTAGAGGAACTGCGACAAACAAACATGATATTTCTGTTTGTATCGATGACATTTCATGCACTTGGCTAATGAAAAGACTTTGCTTTTCTCCAAACCCATTTGTACTGTGATTTTCTCGATCCATTACATATGAATCCCCTCCAGTTTGTCCGGATATCACTGGATGAAACCATAAATATCAGGTATTGTTTTGGCTAAATCAATCGCAGATATTGCTACAGCCTCTGTGTTTATATTTTCTGGATATTATCAACGGACTTTATTGTTTTGAATGTTTTTCATCGGGGAACATTTTATTTTCAGCTTGGATACAGTAATTGGTTCCACATGGAGACACCAGCTCTGTATATTCATATTTTCTAGGGATAAAGCTAGAGAAACTGCGGCAAACAAACATGATATTTCTATTTGTATTGATGACATTTTATGCACTTGCCTAATGAAAAGACTTTGCTTTTCTCCAAAACCATTTTCATTCTGATTTTCTCAGCCCATTGGATATGAATTCCACACCAGTTTGTCCAGATATGACTAGATGAAACTGGAAATATCCGGTTTTTTTTTGGCTAACTCAATCCCAGATATTGCTACAGCCTCTGTGTTTGTGTTTACTGTATATTCTCGATGGACTTTATTGTTTCTAATATTTTTTATCGAGGAACATTTCATTTTGTACTGTTGAAACACTAATTGGTATATCATGGGATCACCAGCTGAACATATAAATATTTTCTAGGGAGAAAGCTAGAGGAACTGCGGCAAGCAAACATGACATTTCTATTTGTATAGATGACATTTTATGCACTTGCCTATCGAAAAGACTTTGCTTTTCTCCAGAACCATTTTTACTGTGATTTTCTCGGTCCATTGCATCTGAATTCTACACCAGTTTATCCGGAAATTAGTGGATGAATACAGAAATATCCAGTTGTGTTTTGGCTAACTCAATCCGAAATATTGCTACAGCCTCTGTGTTTGTGTTTCCTGGATATTATCGATAGAATTTATTGTTTTGAAGGTTTTTATTAGGGAACATTCAATTTTGTACTGTAGAAACACTAGTTGGTTCATCATGGGGAAACAGGTATACACATTCGTATTTTCTAGGGAGAAAGCTAGAGGAAATGCGGCAAACAAAGATGATATTTCTGTTTGTATAGATGACATTTTATGCACTTGCCTAACGAAAATACTTTGATTTTCTCCAAAACCATTTTTACAGTGATTTTCTCCGTATATTGCATAGGAATTACACAGGAGTTTGTCCGGATATGACTGGATGAAACCGGAAATATCCGATTTTGTATTGGCTGACTCAATCCCAGATATTGCTACAGCCTCTGTGTTTGTGTATTCCTGATATTATCCACGGACTTTATGGTTTTAAATGTTTTTTATCAGGGAACATTTAATTTTGTGATTGGAAACACTAATTGTTGCACCTGGAGACACCAGCTCAACACATTCGTATTTTCTCGGGAGAAATCTAGAGGAACTGCGGCAAACAAACATGATATTTCTGTTTGTATAGATGACATTTTATGCACTTCCCTAACGAAAAGACTTTGCTTTTCTCGAAAACCATTTTTACTACGATTTTCTCTGTCCATTGTATATGAATTCCACACCATTTTACCGGATATGAATGGATGAAACCAGAAATATCTGGTTGTGTTTTGACTAACTCAATGCGAAATATGTGAAAGATTCTCTCTTTGTGTTTTCTGGATATTATCGATGGACTATGGTTTTGAATGTTTTTATCAGGGAACATTTAATTTTGTACCGTAGAAACACTAATTGGTTCATCATGGGGACACCAGCTCTACATATTAGTATTTTCTAGGGAGAGAGCTAGAGGAACTGCTGCAAACATACAGGATATTTCAGTTTGTATAGATGACATTTTATGCACTTCCCTAACGAAAAGACTTTGCTTTTCTCGAAAACCATTTTTACTACGATTTTCTCTGTCCATTGTATATGAATTCCACACCATTTTACCGGATATGAATGGATGAAACCAGAAATATCTGGTTGTGTTTTGACTAACTCAATGTGAAATATGTGAAAGATTCTCTCTTTGTGTTTTCTGGATATTATCGATGGACTATGGTTTTGAATGTTTTTATCAGGGAACATTTAATTTTGTACCGTAGAAACACTAATTGGTTCATCTTGGGGACACCAGCTCTACATATTCGTATTTTCTAGGGAGAGAGCTAGAGGAACTGCTGCAAACATACATGATATTTCAGTTTGTATAGATGACATTTTATGCACTACCATAATGAAAACACTCTACTTTTCTCCAAAAATATTTTTACTGTGATTTTCTCGTTTCATTGCATATGAATTCCACACCACTTTGTCCGGATATGACTGGATGAAACTGGAAATATCTGGTTTTGTTTTGGCTAACTCAATTCCAGATATTGCTACAGCCTCTGTGTTTGTGTTTTCTGGATATTATCAACGGAATTTTTTATTTTTAATGTTTTTTATCATGGAACAATTAATTTTGTGCTTAGAAACACTAATTGGTTCCACATGGTGAAAACAGCTCTAGGTATTCGTATTTTCTAGGGAGAATGCTAGATGAACAGCCCCAAACATGATATTTCTGTCTGTGTCGATGACATTTTATGCACTTGCCTAATGAAAAGACTTTGCTTTTCTTCAAAACCATTTTTACTGTGATTTTCTCGATACACTGCATATGAATTCCACAGCAGTTGGTCCGGATATTACTGGATGAAACCGGAAATATCCGGTTGTGTTTTGGCTAACTCAATCCGAAATATTGTGAAAGCCTCTGGGTTTGTGTATTCCTGATATTATCCACAGTCTTTATTGTTTTGAATTTTTTTTTCAGGGAACATTTTATGTTGAATATGGAAACACTAATTGGATCCACATGGAGCGATCAGCTTTACACATTCGTATTTTCAAGGGAGAAAGCTAGAGGAACTGTGGCAAACAAACATGACATTTCTGTTTGTATAGATGACATTTTATGCACTTGCCTAGCGAAAAGACTTTGCTTTTCTCCAAAATCATTTTTACTGTGATTTTCTCAGTCCATTGCATCTGAATTCTACAACAGTTTGTCCGGATATGACTGGATGAAACCGGAAATATCGATTGTGTTTTGGCTAACTCAATCCGAAATATTGTGAAAGCTTCTGTGTTTGTGTTTTCTGGATATTATCCACGGACTTTATTGTTTTGAAAATTTTTATCAGGGAACATTTAATTTTGTACCATTGAAACACTAATTGGTTCATCATGAGAACACCAGCTCTACACATTCGTATTTTCTAGGGAGAAAGCTAGAGGAACTGCGGCAAACAAACATGATATTTCTGTTTGTATCGATGACATTTTATGCACATGCCTAATGAAAACACTTTGCTTTTCTCCAAAACCATTTTTACTCTGATTTTCTCAGCCCATTGCTTACGAATTCCAAACCACTTTGTCCGGATATGACTGGATGAAACCAGAAATATCCGGTTGTGTTTTGGCTAACTCAATCCGAAATATTGTGAAAGCCTCTGTGTTTGTATTTTCTGGATATTACTGATGGACTTTATTGTTTTGAATGTTTTTATCAGGGAACATTTAATTTTGTACCGTTGAAACACTAATTGGTTCCACATGGAGACACCAGCTCTACACATTCGTATTTTCTAGGGAGAAAGCTAGAGGAACTGCGGCAAACATACATGATACTTCTGTTTGTATAGATGACATTTTATGCACTACCCTAACGAAAAGACTCTCCTTTTCTCCAAAACCATTTTTACTGTGATTTTCTCGGTCAACTGCATACGAATTCCGCACCAGTTTGTCCGGATTAGACCGGATGAAACCAGAAATATCCGGTTGTGTTTTGGCTATTTCCGAAATATTGTGAAAGCCTCTGTGTTTGTTTATTCCCGATAGTATACACGGACTTTATTGTTGTGAATGTTTTTTTATCAGGGAACATTTCATTTTGTACCGTTGAAACACTAATTGGTTCATCATGGGGACACCAGCTCTACACATTCGTATTTTCCAGGGAGAAAGCTAGAGGAACTGCGACAAACAAACATGATATTTCTGTTTGTATCGATGACATTTCATGCACTTGGCTAATGAAAAGACTTTGCTTTTCTCCAAAGCCATTTGTACTGTGATTTTCTCGATCCATTACATATGAATCCCCTCCAGTTTGTCCGGATATCACTGGATGAAACCATAAATATCAGGTATTGTTTTGGCTAAATCAATCGCAGATATTGCTACAGCCTCTGTGTTTATATTTTCTGGATATTATCAACGGACTTTATTGTTTTGAATGTTTTTCATCGGGGAACATTTTATTTTCAGCTTGGATACAGTAATTGGTTCCACATGGAGACACCAGCTCTGTATATTCATATTTTCTAGGGATAAAGCTAGAGAAACTGCGGCAAACAAACATGATATTTCTATTTGTATTGATGACATTTTATGCACTTGCCTAATGAAAAGACTTTGCTTTTCTCCAAAACCATTTTCATTCTGATTTTCTCAGCCCATTGGATATGAATTCCACACCAGTTTGTCCAGATATGACTAGATGAAACTGGAAATATCCGGTTTTTTTTTGGCTAACTCAATCCCAGATATTGCTACAGCCTCTGTGTTTGTGTTTACTGTATATTCTCGATGGACTTTATTGTTTCTAATATTTTTTATCGAGGAACATTTCATTTTGTACTGTTGAAACACTAATTGGTATATCATGGGATCACCAGCTGAACATATAAATATTTTCTAGGGAGAAAGCTAGAGGAACTGCGGCAAGCAAACATGACATTTCTATTTGTATAGATGACATTTTATGCACTTGCCTATCGAAAAGACTTTGCTTTTCTCCAGAACCATTTTTACTGTGATTTTCTCGGTCCATTGCATCTGAATTCTACACCAGTTTATCCGGAAATTAGTGGATGAATACAGAAATATCCAGTTGTGTTTTGGCTAACTCAATCCGAAATATTGCTACAGCCTCTGTGTTTGTGTTTCCTGGATATTATCGATAGAATTTATTGTTTTGAAGGTTTTTATTAGGGAACATTCAATTTTGTACTGTAGAAACACTAGTTGGTTCATCATGGGGAAACAGGTATACACATTCGTATTTTCTAGGGAGAAAGCTAGAGGAAATGCGGCAAACAAAGATGATATTTCTGTTTGTATAGATGACATTTTATGCACTTGCCTAACGAAAATACTTTGATTTTCTCCAAAACCATTTTTACAGTGATTTTCTCCGTACATTGCATAGGAATTACACAGGAGTTTGTCCGGATATGACTGGATGAAACCGGAAATATCCGATTTTGTATTGGCTGACTCAATCCCAGATATTGCTACAGCCTCTGTGTTTGTGTATTCCTGATATTATCCACGGACTTTATGGTTTTAAATGTTTTTTATCAGGGAACATTTAATTTTGTGATTGGAAACACTAATTGTTGCACCTGGAGACACCAGCTCAACACATTCGTATTTTCTCGGGAGAAATCTAGAGGAACTGCGGCAAACAAACATGATATTTCTGTTTGTATAGATGACATTTTATGCACTTCCCTAACGAAAAGACTTTGCTTTTCTCGAAAACCATTTTTACTACGATTTTCTCTGTCCATTGTATATGAATTCCACACCATTTTACCGGATATGAATGGATGAAACCAGAAATATCTGGTTGTGTTTTGACTAACTCAATGCGAAATATGTGAAAGATTCTCTCTTTGTGTTTTCTGGATATTATCGATGGACTATGGTTTTGAATGTTTTTATCAGGGAACATTTAATTTTGTACCGTAGAAACACTAATTGGTTCATCATGGGGACACCAGCTCTACATATTCGTATTTTCTAGGGAGAGAGCTAGAGGAACTGCTGCAAACATACAGGATATTTCAGTTTGTATAGATGACATTTTATGCACTTCCCTAACGAAAAGACTTTGCTTTTCTTGAAAACCATTTTTACTACGATTTTCTCTGTCCATTGTATATGAATTCCACACCATTTTACCGGATATGAATGGATGAAACCAGAAATATCTGGTTGTGTTTTGACTAACTCAATGCGAAATATGTGAAAGATTCTCTCTTTGTGTTTTCTGGATATTATCGATGGACTATGGTTTTGAATGTTTTTATCAGGGAACATTTAATTTTGTACCGTAGAAACACTAATTGGTTCATCTTGGGGACACCAGCTCTACATATTCGTATTTTCTAGGGAGAGAGCTAGAGGAACTGCTGCAAACATACATGATATTTCAGTTTGTATAGATGACATTTTATGCACTACCATAATGAAAACACTCTACTTTTCTCCAAAAATATTTTTACTGTGATTTTCTCGTTTCATTGCATATGAATTCCACACCACTTTGTCCGGATATGACTGGATGAAACTGGAAATATCTGGTTTTGTTTTGGCTAACTCAATTCCAGATATTGCTACAGCCTCTGTGTTTGTGTTTTCTGGATATTATCAACGGAATTTTTAATTTTTAATGTTTTTTATCATGGAACAATTAATTTTGTGCTTAGAAACACTAATTGGTTCCACATGGTGAAAACAGCTCTAGGTATTCGTATTTTCTAGGGAGAATGCTAGATGAACAGCCCCAAACATGATATTTCTGTCTGTGTCGATGACATTTTATGCACTTGCCTAATGAAAAGACTTTGCTTTTCTTCAAAACCATTTTTACTGTGATTTTCTCGATACACTGCATATGAATTCCACAGCAGTTGGTCCGGATATTACTGGATGAAACCGGAAATATCCGGTTGTGTTTTGGCTAACTCAATCCGAAATATTGTGAAAGCCTCTGGGTTTGTGTATTCCTGATATTATCCACAGTCTTTATTGTTTTGAATTTTTTTTTCAGGGAACATTTTATGTTGAATATGGAAACACTAATTGGATCCACATGGAGCGATCAGCTTTACACATTCGTATTTTCAAGGGAGAAAGCTAGAGGAACTGTGGCAAACAAACATGACATTTCTGTTTGTATAGATGACATTTTATGCACTTGCCTAGCGAAAAGACTTTGCTTTTCTCCAAAATCATTTTTACTGTGATTTTCTCAGTCCATTGCATCTGAATTCTACAACAGTTTGTCCGGATATGACTGGATGAAACCGGAAATATCGATTGTGTTTTGGCTAACTCAATCCGAAATATTGTGAAAGCTTCTGTGTTTGTGTTTTCTGGATATTATCCACGGACTTTATTGTTTTGAAAATTTTTATCAGGGAACATTTAATTTTGTACCATTGAAACACTAATTGGTTCATCATGAGAACACCAGCTCTACACATTCGTATTTTCTAGGGAGAAAGCTAGAGGAACTGCGGCAAACAAACATGATATTTCTGTTTGTATCGATGACATTTTATGCACATGCCTAATGAAAACACTTTGCTTTTCTCCAAAACCATTTTTACTCTGATTTTCTCAGCCCATTGCTTACGAATTCCAAACCACTTTGTCCGGATATGACTGGATGAAACCAGAAATATCCGGTTGTGTTTTGGCTAACTCAATCCGAAATATTGTGAAAGCCTCTGTGTTTGTATTTTCTGGATATTACTGATGGACTTTATTGTTTTGAATGTTTTTATCAGGGAACATTTAATTTTGTACCGTTGAAACACTAATTGGTTCCACATGGAGACACCAGCTCTACACATTCGTATTTTCTAGGGAGAAAGCTAGAGGAACTGCGGCAAACATACATGATACTTCTGTTTGTATAGATGACATTTTATGCACTACCCTAACGAAAAGACTCTCCTTTTCTCCAAAACCATTTTTACTGTGATTTTCTCGGTCAACTGCATACGAATTCCGCACCAGTTTGTCCGGATTAGACCGGATGAAACCAGAAATATCCGGTTGTGTTTTGGCTATTTCCGAAATATTGTGAAAGCCTCTGTGTTTGTTTATTCCCGATAGTATACACGGACTTTATTGTTGTGAATGTTTTTTTATCAGGGAACATTTCATTTTGTACCGTTGAAACACTAATTGGTTCATCATGGGGACACCAGCTCTACACATTCGTATTTTCCAGGGAGAAAGCTAGAGGAACTGCGACAAACAAACATGATATTTCTGTTTGTATCGATGACATTTCATGCACTTGGCTAATGAAAAGACTTTGCTTTTCTCCAAACCCATTTGTACTGTGATTTTCTCGATCCATTACATATGAATCCCCTCCAGTTTGTCCGGATATCACTGGATGAAACCATAAATATCAGGTATTGTTTTGGCTAAATCAATCGCAGATATTGCTACAGCCTCTGTGTTTATATTTTCTGGATATTATCAACGGACTTTATTGTTTTGAATGTTTTTCATCGGGGAACATTTTATTTTCAGCTTGGATACAGTAATTGGTTCCACATGGAGACACCAGCTCTGTATATTCATATTTTCTAGGGATAAAGCTAGAGAAACTGCGGCAAACAAACATGATATTTCTATTTGTATTGATGACATTTTATGCACTTGCCTAATGAAAAGACTTTGCTTTTCTCCAAAACCATTTTCATTCTGATTTTCTCAGCCCATTGGATATGAATTCCACACCAGTTTGTCCAGATATGACTAGATGAAACTGGAAATATCCGGTTTTTTTTTTGGCTAACTCAATCCCAGATATTGCTACAGCCTCTGTGTTTGTGTTTACTGTATATTCTCGATGGACTTTATTGTTTCTAATATTTTTTATCGAGGAACATTTCATTTTGTACTGTTGAAACACTAATTGGTATATCATGGGATCACCAGCTGAACATATAAATATTTTCTAGGGAGAAAGCTAGAGGAACTGCGGCAAGCAAACATGACATTTCTATTTGTATAGATGACATTTTATGCACTTGCCTATCGAAAAGACTTTGCTTTTCTCCAGAACCATTTTTACTGTGATTTTCTCGGTCCATTGCATCTGAATTCTACACCAGTTTATCCGGAAATTAGTGGATGAATACAGAAATATCCAGTTGTGTTTTGGCTAACTCAATCCGAAATATTGTGAAAGCCTCTGTGTTTGTGTTTTCCGGATATTATCCACGGACTTTATTGTTTTGAAAGTTTTTATCAGGGAACATTTAATTTTGTACCATTGAAACACTAATTGGTTCATCATGAGAACACCAGCTCTACACATTCGTATTTTCTAGGGAGAACGCTAGAGGAACTGCGGCAAACAAACATGATATTTCTGTTTGTATCGATGACATTTTATGCACATGCCTAACGAAAACACTTTGCTTTTCTCCAGAACCATTTTTACTCTGATTTTCTCAGCCCATTGCTTACAAATTCCAAACCACTATGTCCGGATATGACTGGATGAAACCAGAAATATACAGTTGTGTTTTGGCTAACTCAATCCGAAATATTGTGAAAGCCTCTGTGTTTGTGTTTTCTGGTTATTATCAACAGACTTTATTGTTTTGAATGTTTTTATCAGGGAACATTTTATTTTGTACCGTTGAAACACTAATTGGTTCCACATGGAGACAGCAGCTCTACACATTCTTATCTTCTAGGGAAAAAGCTAGAGGAACTGCGGCAAACATACTTGATACTTCTGTTTGTATAGATGACATTTTATGCACTACCCTGACGAAAAGACTCTCCTTTTCTCCAAAACCATTTTTACTGTGATTTTCTCAGTCAACTGCATACGAATTCCACACCAGTTTTTCCGGATATGACTGGATGACACCGGAAATATCCGGTATGTTTTGGCTAACTCAATCAAAGATATTGCAACATCCTTTGTGTTTGTGTATTCCTGATGTAATCCACGGACTTTATTGTTTTGTATGTTTTTTATCAGGGAACATTTAATTTAGTGTTTGGAATCACTACTTGGTTCCACATGGAGACACCAGCTCTACACATTCGTATTTTCTAGGGAGAAATCTAGAGGAACTGCGACAAACAAACATGATATTTCTGTTTGTATCGATGACATTTTATGCACTTGCCTAACGAAAGACTTTGCTTTTCTCTAAAACCGTTTTTACTGTGATTTCCTCAGCCCTTTGCATACGAATTCCACACCAGTTTGTCCGGATATGACTGGATGAAACCAGAAATATCCGGGTGTGTTTTGGCTAACTCAATCCCAGATATTGCTACAGCCTCTGTGTTTATGTTTTCTGAATATTATCGATGGACTTTATTGTTTTAAATATTTTTATCAGGGAACATTTAATTTTGTGCTTGGAATCACTACTTATTTCCACATGGAGACAGCAGCACTACACATTCGTATTTTCTAGGGAGAAAGCTAGAAGAACTGTGACAAACAAACATGATATTTCTGTTTGTATCGAAGATATTTTATGCACTTGTCTAACGAAAAGACTTTGCTTTTCTCCAAAACCATTTTTACTGTGATTTTCTCGGTCAACTGCATACGAATTCCACACCAGTTTGTCCAGATATGACTGGATGAAACCGGAAATATCGGGTTTGGTTTTGGCTAACTCAATCCCAGATATTGCTACAGCCTCTGTGTTTGTGTTTACTGGATATTCTCCATGGACTTTATTGTTTCTAATGTTTTTTATCGGGGAACATTTCATTTTGTACCATTGAAACACTAATTGGTATATCATGGGATCACCAGCTGAACATATACATATTTTCTAGGGAGAAAGCTAGAGGAACTGCGGCAAACAAACATAATATTTCTGTTTGTATAGATGACATTTTATGCATTTGCCTAGCGAAAAGACTTTGCTTTTCTCCAAAATCATTTTTACTGAGATTTTCTCGGTTCATTGCATCTGAATTCTACACCAGTTTGTCCGGATATGAGTGGATGAATACAGAAATATCCAGTTGTGTTTTGTCTAACTCAATCCAAAATATTGTGAAAGCCTCTGTGTTTGTATTTTCTGGATATTACTGATGGACTTTATTGTTTTGAATGTTTTTATCAGGGAACATTTCATTTTGTACCGTTGAAACACTAATTGGTTCATCATGAGAACACCAACTCTACACATTCTTATTTTCTAGGGAGAAAGCTAGAGCAACTGCGGCAAACAAACATGATATTTCTGTTTGTATAGATGACATTTTATTCACTTGCCTAACGAAAAGACTCTCCTTTTCTCCAAAACCAATTTTACTGTGATTTTCTCGGTCCATTGCATACGAATTCCACACCGTTTTCCCCGGATATGACTGGATGACACCGGAAATATCCGGTTTTCTTTTAGCTAACTCAATCCCAGATATTGCTACAGCCTCTGTGTTTGTGTATTCCTGCTATTATCCACGGACTTCATTGTTTTGAATGTTTTTCATCATGGAACATGTTATTTTGTACCGTTGAAACACTAATTGGTTCATCATGGGAACACCAGCTCTACACATTCGTATTTTCTAGGGAGAAAGCTAGAAGAACTGCGGCAAACAAACATGGTATTTCTGTTTGTATAGATGACATTTTATGCACATGCCTAAAAAAAAAACACTTTGCTTTTCTCCAAAACCATTTTTACTGTGATTTGCTCAGTCTGTTGCATACGAATTCCACACCAGTTTGGGCGCATATGACTGGATGAAACCAGAAATATCCGGTTGTGTTTTGGCTAACTCAATCCGAAATATTGTGAAAGCCTCTGTGTTTGTTTTTTCTGGATATTACTGATGGACGTTATTCTTTTGAATGTTTTTATCAGGGAACATTTAATTTTGTACCATTGAAACACTAATTGGTTCATCATGAGAACACCAACTCTACACATTCGTATTTTCTAGGGAGAAAGCTAGAGCAACTGCGGCAAAGAAACATGATATTTATGTTTCTATAGTTGACATTTTATTCACTTGCCTAACGAAAAGGCTTGCTTTACTCCAAAACCATTTTTCTTTGATTTTCTCGGTCCATTGCATACGAGTTCCACACTGGTTTCTCCGGATATGACTGGATGAAACCGGAAATATCCGGTTGTGTTTTGGCTAACTCAATCCCAGATATTGCTACAGCCTCTGTGTTTGTGTATTCCTGATATTATCCACGGACTTTATTGTTTTGAATGTTTTTTGTCAGGGAACATTTAAATTTGTACCGTTGAAACACTAATTGGTTCATCATGGGAACACCAGCTCTACACATTCGTATTTTCTAGGGAGAAAGCTAGAAGAACTGCGGCAAACAAACATGGTATTTCTGTTTGTATAGATGACGTTTTATGCACTTGCTTAGCGAAAAGATTTTGCTTTTCTCCAAAACCATTTTTACTGTGATTTCCTTGGTCCATTGCATCTGAATTCCACACCAGTTTGTCCGAATATGACTGGATGAACCCGGAAATATCCGGTTGTGTTTTGCTAACTCAATCCGAAATATTGCTACAGCCTCTGTGTTTGTGTATTCCTGATATTATCCACGGACTTTATTATTTTGAATGTTTTTTTTTTATCAGGGAACATTTTATTTTGATCTTGGAAACACTAATTGGTTCCACATGGAGACACCAGCTCTACACATTCGTATTTTCTAGGGAGAAAGCTAGAGGAAGTGCGACAAACAAAGATGATATTTCTGTTTGTTTCGATGACATTTTATGAACATGACTAACAAAAAAACACTTTGCTTTTCTCCAAAACCATTTTTACTCTGATTTTCTCAGTCGATTGCATACAAATTCCACACCAGTTTGTCCGGATATGACTAGATGAAACTGGAAATATCCGGTTTTGTTTTGGCTAACTCAATCCCAGATATTGCTACAGCCTCTGTGTTTGTGTTTTCTGGATATTATCAATGGACTTTATTGTTTCTAATGTTTTTAACGGGGAACATTTAATTTTGTGCTGGGAATCACTACTTGCTTCCACATGGAGACACCAGCTCTACACATTCATATTTTCTAGGGAGAAAGCTAGAGGAACTGCGGCAAACAAACATGATATTTCTGTTTGTATCGATGACATTTTATGCACTTGCCTAACGGAAAGACTTTGCTTTTCTCCAAAACCATTTTTAGTCTGATTTTCTCGATCCATTGCATACGAATTCCACACCAGTTTGTCTGGATATGACTGATGAAACCGGAAATATCCAGTTGTGTTTTAGCTAACTCAATCCCAGATATTGCTACAGCCTCTGTGTTTGTGTATTCCTTATATTATCCATGGACTTTATTATTTTGAATGTTTTTTTCAGGGAACATTTAATTTTGTGCTTGGAATCACTACTTGCTTCCACATGGAGACACCAGCTCTAAACTTTCATATTTTCTAGGGAGAAATCTAGAGGAACTAGGACAAACAAACATGATATTTCCGTTTGTATCGAAGATATTTTATGCACTTGTCTAACGAAAAGACTTTGCTTTTCTGCAAAACCATTTTTACTGTGATTTTCTCGGTCCATTGCATACGAATTCCAGACCAGTTTGTCCGGATATGACTGGATAAAACCAGAAATATCCGGTTGTGTTTTGGCTAACTCAATCTGAAATATTGTGAAAGCCTCTGTGTTTGTGTTTTCTGGATATTATCAATGGACTTTATTGTTTTGAATGTTTTTATCAGGGAACATTTCATTTTGTACCGTTGAAACACTAATTGGTTCATCATGGGGACACCAGCTCTACACATTCGTATTTTCTAGGCAGAAAGCTAGAGGAACTGCGGCAAACATACATGATATTTCTGTTGGTATAGATGACATTTTATGCACTACACTACATTTCTCCAAAACCATTTTTACTGTGATTTTCTCGGTTAAGTGCATACGAATTCCGCAGCAGTTTGTCCGGATATGACTGGATGACACCGGAAATATCGGTTTCTTTTGTAACTCAATCAAATATATTGCAATATCCTTTTTGTTTGTGTATTCCTGATATAATCCATGATCTTTATTGTTTTGAATGTTTTTTATCAGGGAACATTGAATTTTTGGTTGGAATCACTAATTGGTTACACATGGAGACACCAGCTCTACACATTCGTATTTTCTAGGGAGAAAGCTAGAGGAACTGTGACAAACAAACATGATATTTCTGTTTGTATCGAAGATATTTTATGCACTTGTCTAACGAAATGACTTTGATTTTCTCCAAAACCATTTTTACTCTGATTTCCTCGGTCCGTTGCATACGAATTCCACACCAGTTTATCCGGGTATGACTGGATAAAACCAGAAATATCCGGTTGTGTTTTGGCTAACTCAATCCGAAATATTGTGAAAGCCTCTGTGTTTGTGTTTTCTAGATATTATCGATGATTTTATTGTTTTGAATGTTTTTATCAGGGAACATTTAATTTTGTACCGTTGAAACACTAATTGGTTCATCATGGGGACACCAGCTCTACACATTCGTATTTTCTAGGGAGAAAGCTAGAGGTACTGTGGCAAACAAACATGAAATTTCTGTTTGTATCGATGACATTTTATGCACTTGCCTAACGAAATGACTTTGCTATTCTCCAAAACCATTCTTACTGTGATTTTCTCTGTCCATTGCATACGAATTCCACACCACTTTGTCCAGATATGACTGGATGAAACGGGAAATATCCGGTTTTGTTTTGGCTAACTCAATCCCAGATATTGCTACAGCCTCTGTGTTTGTGTATTCCTGATATTATCCACAGACTTTATTGTTTTGAATGTTTTTAATCAGGGAACATTTAATTTGTGCTTGGAATCACTAAGTGGTTCCAAATGGAGTCATCAGCTCTACGCATTCTTATTTTCTTGGGAAAAAGCTAGAGGAACTGCGGCAAACAAACATGATATTTCTGTTTGTATCGATGACATTTTATGCACATGCCTAATGAAAACACTTTGTTTTTCTCCAAAGCCATTTTTACTCTGATTTTCTCAGCCCATTGCATACGAATTCCAAACCAGTTTGTCCGGATATGACTGGATAAAACCAGAAATATCCGGTTGTGTTTTGGCTAACTCAATCTGAAATATTGTGAAAGCCTCTGTGTTTGTGTTTTCTGGATATTATCAATGGACTTTATTGTTTTGAATGTTTTTATCAGGGAACATTTCATTTTGTACCGTTGAAACACTAATTGGTTCATCATGGGGACACCAGCTCTACACATTCGTATTTTCTAGGCAGAAAGCTAGAGGAACTGCGGCAAACATACATGATATTTCTGTTGGTATAGATGACATTTTATGCACTACACTACATTTCTCCAAAACCATTTTTACTGTGATTTTCTCGGTTAAGTGCATACGAATTCCGCAGCAGTTTGTCCGGATATGACTGGATGACACCGGAAATATCGGTTTCTTTTGGCTAACTCAATCAAATATATTGCAATATCCTTTTTGTTTGTGTATTCCTGATATAATCCATGATCTTTATTGTTTTGAATGTTTTTTATCAGGGAACATTGAATTTTTGGTTGGAATCACTAATTGGTTACACATGGAGACACCAGCTCTACACATTCGTATTTTCTAGGGAGAAAGCTAGAGGAACTGTTGCAAAGAAACATGATATTTCTGTTTGTATCGATGATATTTTATGCGCTTGCCTAAGGAAATGCTTTGCTTTTCTACAAAACCATTTTTAATCTGATTTTCTCAGCCCATGGCACTCGAACTCCACACCAGTTTGTCCGGATATGACTGGATTCATCCAGTCATATCCGGTTGTGGTTTGGCTAACTCAATCTGAAATATTGTGAAAGCCTCTGTGTTTGTTTATGCCTGATATTATCCACAGACTTTATTGTTTTGTATGTTTTTTTATCAGGGAACATTTAATTTAGTGTTTGGAATCACTACTTGGTTCCACATGGAGACACCAGCTCTACACATTTGTATTTTCTAGGGAGAAATCTAGAGGAACTGCGACAAACAAACATGATATTTCTGTTTGTATCGATGACATTTTATGCACTTGCCTAACGAAAAGACTTTGCTTTTCTCCAAAACCATTCTTACTGTGATTTTCTCTGTCCATTGCATACGAATTCCCCACCACTTTGTCCAGATATGACTGGATGAAACGGGAAATACCCGATTTTGTTTTGGCTTACTCAATCAAAGATATTGCTACAGCCTCTGTGTTTCTGTATCCCTGATATTATCCACAGACTTTATTGTTTTGGATGTTTTTATCAGGGAAAATTTAACTTGTGCTTGGAATCACTAAGTGGTTCCAAATGGAGACACCAGCTCTACACATTCGTATTTTCTAGGGAAAAAGCTAGAGGAACTGCGGCAGACAAACATGATATTTCTGTTTGTATCGATGACATTTTATGCACATGCCTAACGACTTTTTCCGGATATGACAGGATGAAACCTGTAATATTCGGTTGTGTTTTGGCTAACTCAATCTGAAATATTGTGAAAGCCTCTGTGTTTGTTTATTCCTGATATTATCCACAGACTTTATTGTTTTGAATGTATTTTATCAGGAAACATTTAATTTAGTGCTTGGAATCACTACTTGGTTCCCCATAGAGACACCACCTCTACACGTTCGTATTTTCTATGGAGAAATCTAGAGAAACTGCGACAAACAAACATGATATTTCTGTTTGTATCGAAGATATTTTATGCATTTGCCTAACAAAAAGACTGCTTTTCTGCAAAACCATTTGTACTGTGATTTTCTCGGTCCATTGCATACGAATTCCACACCAGTTTGTCCGGATATGACTGGATGTATCCAGAAATATCCGGTTGTGTTTTGGCTAACTCAATCCGAAATATTGTGAAACCCTCTTTGTTTATGTTTTCTGGATAATAACGATGGACTTTATTGTTTTGAATGTTTTTTCAGGGAACATTTCATTTTGTACCGTTGAAACACTAATTGGTTCATCATGGGGACACCAGCTCTACACATTCGTATATTCTAGGGAGAAAGCTAGAGGAACTGCAACAAACAAACATGATATGTCTGTTTGTATCGATGACATTTTATGCACTTGCCTAATGAAAAGACTTTGCTTTTCTCCAAAGCCATTTGTACTGTGATTTTCTCGCTCCATTACATATGAATCCCTTCCAGTTTGTCCGGATATGACTGGATGAAACCGGAAATATCCGGTTTTGTTTTTGCTAACTCAATTGCAGATATTGCTACAACCACTGTGTTTGTATTTTCTAGATATTGTCAACGGACTTTATTGTTTTGAATGTTTTTTATCGGGGAGCATTTTATTTTAAGCTTGGACACAGTAATTGGTTCCACATGGAGACACCAGCTCTATATATTCGTATTTTCTAGGGAGAAAGGTAGAGAAACTGTGGCAAACAAAATTGATATTTCTATTTGTATTGATGACATTTTATGCACTTGCCTAACGAAAAGACTTTTCTTTCTTTCAAAAATATTTTTACTCTGATTTTCTCAGCCCATTGCATAGGAATTCCACAACAGTTTGTCCGGATATGACTGGATGAAACCAGAAATATCTGGTTGTGTTCTGGCTAACTCAATCCGAAATATTGTGAAAGCCTCTGTGTTTGAGTTTTTTGGATATTATTGATGGAATTTATTGTTTTGAATGTTTTTATCAGGGAACATTTAATTTTGTACCGTTGAAACACTAATTGGTTCATCATGGCGACACCAGCTCTACACATTCGTATTTTCTAGGGAGAAAGCTAGAGTAACTGCGGCAAGCAAACATGATATTTCTGTTTGTATCGATGACATTTTATGCACTTGCCTAGCGAAAAGACTTTGATTTTCTCCAAAACCATTTTTACTGTGATTTTCTCGGTCCGTTACATACGAATTCCGCAGCAGTTGGTCCGGATATGACTGGATGAAACCAGAAATATCTGGTTTTGCTTTGGCTAACTCAATCCCTGATATTGCTACAGCCTCTGTGTTTGTGTATTCCTGATATTATTCACGGACTTTATTGTTTTGAATGTTTTTTATCAGGGAACATTTAATTTTGTGCTTGGAATCACTGCTTGCTTCCACATGGAGACACCAGCTCTACACATTCGTATGTTCTATGGAGAAATCTAGGGAAACTGCGACAAACAAACATGATATTTCTATTTGTATCGAAGATATTTTATGCATTTGCCTAACGAAAAGACTTTGCTTTTCTGCAAAACCATTTGTACTGTGATTTTCTCGGTCCATTGCATACGAATTCCACACCATTTTGTCTGGATATGCCTGGATGAAACCAGAAATATCCGGTTGTGTTTTGGCTAATTCAATCCGAAATATTGTGAAAGCCTCTGTGTTTTTTTTTCTGGATATTAACGATGGACTTTATTGTTTTGAATGTTTTCTCAGGGAACATTTCATTTTGTACCATTGAAACACTAATTGGTTCATCATGGGGACACCAGCTGAACATATTCGTATTTTCCACGGAGAAAGCTAGAGGAAGTGCGACAAACAAACATGATATTTCTGTTTGTATCGATGACATTTTATGCACTTGCCTAATGAAAAGACTTTGCTTTTCTCCAAAGCCATTTGTACTGTGATTTTCTCGCTCCATTACATATGAATCCCTTCCAGTTTGTCCGGATATGACTGGATGAAACCGTAAATATCAGGTATTACTTTGGCTAACTCAACCGCAGATTGCTACAACCACTGTGTTTGTATTTTCTGGATATTATCGATGGACTTAATTGTTTCTAATGTTTTTTATCGGGGAACATTTTATTTTCTACTGTTGAAACACTAATTGTTTCCACATGGAGACACCAGCTCTACACATTCATATTCTCTAGGGATAAAGCTAGAGGAACTGTGGCAAACATACATGATACTTCTGTTTGTATAGATGACATTTTATGCACTTGCCTAACGAAAAGACTCTGCTTTTCTCCAAAACCATTTTTACTGTGATTTTCTCGGTCACCTGCATACGAATTCCACACCAGTTTGTCCGGATATGACTGGATGAAACCGGAAATATCCGTTTTTTTTTTTTTTTGCTAACTCAATCAAAGATATTGCAACATCCTTTGTGTTTGTGTATTCCTGATATAATCCACGGACTTTATTATTTTGAATGTTTTTTATCAGGGAACATTGAATTTTTGGTTGGAATCACTAATTGGTTACACATGGAGACACCAGCTCTACACATTCATATTTTCTAGGGAGAAAGCTAGAGGAACTGTGGCAAACACACATGATATTTCTGTTTGTATCGATGATATATTATGCACTTGCCTACCGAAAAGACTTTGCTTTTCTCCAAAACCATTTTTAGTTAGATTTTCTCAGCCCATTGCATACGAACTCCACACCAGTTTGTCCGGATATGACTGGATGAAACCAGTCATATCCGGTTGTGTTTTGGCTAACTCAATCTGAAATATTGTGAAAGCCTCCGTGTTTGTTTATTCCTGATATTATCCACGGACTTTATTGTTTTGAATGTTTTTTTATCAGGGAACATTTAATTTAGTGCTTGGAATCACTACTTGGTTCCGCATGGAGACACCAGCTCTACACATTCGTATTTTCTAGGGAGAAAGCTAGAGAAACTGCGAAAAACAAACATGATATTTCTGTTTGTATCGATGACATTTTATGCACTTGCCTAATGAAAAGATTTGCTTTTCTCCAAAACCATTTTTACTGTGATTTACTGAGGCGATTGCATACGAATTCCACACCAGTTTCTCTGGATATGATTAGATGATACTGGAAATACCCGATTTTGTTTTGGCTAACTCAATCAAAGATATTGCTACAGCCTCTGTGTTTGTGTTTTCTGGATATTATCAATGGACTTTATTGTTTGCAATTTTTTTTATCGGGGAACATTTCATTTTGTACCGTTGAAACACTAATTGGTTCATCATGGGAACACAACTCTACACAATCGTATTTTCTAGGGGGAAACCTAGAGGAACTGTGGCAAACAAACATGATATTTCTGTTTGTATAGATGACATTTTATGCATTTGCCTAACGAAAAGACTTTGCTTTCCTCCAAAACCATTTTTACTGTGATTTTCTCAGTCCATTGCATACGAATTCCAAAGGACTTTTTCCTGATATGACTGGATGAAACCGGAAATATCCGGTTTTGTTTTTGCTAACTCAATCCCAGATATTGCTACAGCCTCTGTGTTTGTGTATTCCTGATATTATCCACGGACTTTATTTTTTTGAATGTTTTTTTTAACAGGCAACATTTTATTTTGATCTTGGAAACACTAATTGGTTCCACATGGGGACACCAGCTCTATACATTCCTATTTTCTAGGGAGAAAGCTAGAGGAAGTGCGACAAACAAACATGATATTTCTGTTTGTATAGATGACATTTCATGCACTAGCCTAGCGAAAAATCTTTGCTTTTCTCTAAAACCATTTTTACTGTGATTTTCTCGGTCCATTGCATCTGAATTCCACATCAGTTTGTCCGGATATGAGTGGATGGATGAATACAGAAATATCCGGTTGTGTTTTGGCTAACTCAATCCAAAATATTGTGAAAGCCCCTGTGTTTGTTTTTTCTGGATATTACTGATGGACTTTATTGTTTTGAAAGTTTTTATCAGGGAACATTTAATTTTGTACCGTTGAAACACTAATTGGTTCATCATGAGAACACCAACTCTACACATTCGAATTTTCTAGGGAGAAAGCTAGAGGAACTGCGGCAAGCAAACATGATATTTCTGTTTGTATAGATGACATTTTATGCACTTGCCTACCGAAAAGACTTTGCTTTTCTCCAAAACCATTTTTACTGTGATTTTCTCGGTCCATTGCATACGAATTCCAAATGACTTTTTCTGGATATGACAGGATGTAACCAGAAATATCCGGTTGTGTTTTGGCTAACTCAATCCGAAATATTGTGAAAGCCTCTGTGTTTGTGTTTTCTGGATATTATTGATGGACTTTTTTTTTTCAATATTTTTATCAGGGAACATTTAATTTTGTACTGTTGAAACACTAATTGGTTCATCATGGGAACACCAGCTCTACACATTCGTATTTTCTAGGGAGAAAGCTAGAGGAACTGCGAGAAACATGATATTTCTGTTTGTATACATGACATTTTATTCACTTGCCTAACGAAAAGACTTTGCTTTTCTCCAAAACCAATTTTACTGTAATTTTCTCAGTCCATTTCATCTGAATTCCACACAAGTTTGTCCGGATATGACTGGATGTATCCAGAAATATCCGGTTGTGTTTTGGCTAACTCAATCCGAAATATTGTGAAACCCTCTTTGTTTGTGTTTTCTGGATATTAACGATGGACTTTATTGTTTTCAATGTTTTTTCAGGGAACATTTCATTTTGTACCATTGAAACACTAATTGGTTCATCATGGGGACACCAGCTCTACACATTCGTATATTCTAGGGAGAAAGCTAGAGGAACTGCAACAAACAAACATGATATGTCTGTTTGTATCGATGACATTTTATGCACTTGCCTAATGAAAAGACTTTGCTTTTCTCCAAAGCCATTTGTACTGTGATTTTCTCGATCCATTACATATGAATCCCTTCCAGTTTGTCCGGATATGACTGGATGAAACCGGAAATATCCGGTTTTGTTTTTGCTAACTCAATTGCAGATGTTGCTACAACCACTGTGTTTGTATTTTCTAGATATTGTCAACGGACTTTATTGTTTTGAATGTTTTTTATCGGCGAGCATTTTATTTTAAGCTTGGACACAGTAATTGGTTCCACATGGAGACACCAGCTCTATATATTCGTATTTTCTAGGGAGAAAGGTAGAGAAACTGTGGCAAACAAAATTGATATTTCTATTTGTATTGATGACATTTTATGCACTTGCCTAACGAAAAGACTTTTCTTTCTTTCAAAACCATTTTTACTCTGATTTTCTCAGCCCATTGCATACGAATTCCACAACAGTTAGTCCGGATATGACTGGATGAAACCAGAAATATCCGGTTCTGTTCTGGCTAACTCAATCCGAAATATTGTGAAAGCCTCTGTGTTTGAGTTTTTTGGATATTATTGATGGAATTTATTGTTTTGAATGTTTTTATCAGGGAACATTTAATTTTGTACCGTTGAAACACTAATTGGTTCATCATGGCGACACCAGCTCTACACATTCGTATTTTCTAGGGAGAAAGCTAGAGGAACTGCGGCAAGCAAACATGATATTTCTGTTTGTATCGATGACATTTTATGCACTTGCCTAGCGAAAAGACTTTGATTTTCTCCAAAACCATTTTTACTGTGATTTTCTCGGTCCGTTACATACGAATTCCGCAGCAGTTGGTCCGGATATGACTGGATGAAACCAGAAATATCCGGTTTTGTTTTGGCTAACTCAATCCCTGATATTGCTACAGCCTCTGTGTTTGTGTATTCCTGATATTATTCACGGACTTTATTGTTTTGAATGTTTTTTATCAGGGAACATTTAATTTTGTGCTTGGAATCACTGCTTGCTTCCACATGGAGACACCAGCTCTACACATTCGTATGTTCTATGGAGAAATCTAGGGAAACTGCGACAAACAAACATGATATTTCTATTTGTATCGAAGATATTTTATGCATTTGCCTAACGAAAAGACTTTGCTTTTCTGCAAAACCATTTGTACTGTGATTTTCTCGGTCCATTGCATACGAATTCCACACCATTTTGTCTGGATATGCCTGGATGAAACCAGAAATATCCGGTTGTGTTTTGGCTAATTCAATCCGAAATATTGTGAAAGCCTCTGTGTTTTTTTTTTTCTGGATATTAACGATGGACTTTATTGTTTTGAATGTTTTCTCAGGGAACATTTCATTTTGTACCATTGAAACACTAATTGGTTCATCATGGGGACACCAGCTGAACATATTCGTATTTTCCACGGAGAAAGCTAGAGGAAGTGCGACAAACAAACATGATATTTCTGTTTGTATCGATGACATTTTATGCACTTGCCTAATGAAAAGACTTTGCTTTTCTCCAAAGCCATTTGTACTGTGATTTTCTCACTCCATTACATATGAATCCCTTCCAGTTTGTCCGGATATGACTGGATGAAACCGTAAATATCAGGTATTACTTTGGCTAACTCAACCGCAGATTGCTACAACCACTGTGTTTGTATTTTCTGGATATTATCGATGGACTTAATTGTTTCTAATGTTTTTTATCGGGGAACATTTTATTTTCTACTGTTGAAACACTAATTGTTTCCACATGGAGACACCAGCTCTACACATTCATATTCTCTAGGGATAAAGCTAGAGGAACTGTGGCAAACATACATGATACTTCTGTTTGTATAGATGACATTTTATGCACTTGCCTAACGAAAAGACTCTGCTTTTCTCCAAAACCATTTTTACTGTGATTTTCTCGGTCACCTGCATACGAATTCCACACCAGTTTGTCCGGATATGACTGGATGAAACCGGAAATATCCGTTTTTTTTTTTTTTTTTTGCTAACTCAATCAAAGATATTGCAACATCCTTTGTGTTTGTGTATTCCTGATATAATCCACGGACTTTATTGTTTTGAATGTTTTTTATCAGGGAACATTGAATTTTTGGTTGGAATCACTAATTGGTTACACATGGAGACACCAGCTCTACACATTCATATTTTCTAGGGAGAAAGCTAGAGGAACTGTGGCAAACACACATGATATTTCTGTTTGTATCGATGATATATTATGCACTTGCCTACCGAAAAGACTTTGCTTTTCTCCAAAACCATTTTTAGTTAGATTTTCTCAGCCCATTGCATACGAACTCCACACCAGTTTGTCCGGATATGACTGGATGAAACCAGTCATATCCGGTTGTGTTTTGGCTAACTCAATCTGAAATATTGTGAAAGCCTCCGTGTTTGTTTATTCCTGATATTATCCACAGACTTTATTGTTTTGAATGTTTTTTTATCAGGGAACATTTAATTTAGTGCTTGGAATCACTACTTGGTTCCGCATGGAGACACCAGCTCTACACATTCGTATTTTCTAGGGAGAAAGCTAGAGAAACTGCGAAAAACAAACATGATATTTCTGTTTGTATCGATGACATTTTATGCACTTGCCTAATGAAAAGATTTGCTTTTCTCCAAAACCATTTTTACTGTGATTTACTGAGGCGATTGCATACGAATTCCACACCAGTTTCTCTGGATATGATTAGATGATACTGGAAATACCCGATTTTGTTTTGGCTAACTCAATCAAAGATATTGCTACAGCCTCTGTGTTTGTGTTTTCTGGATATTATCAATGGACTTTATTGTTTGCAATTTTTTTTATCGGGGAACATTTCATTTTGTACCGTTGAAACACTAATTGGTTCATCATGGGAACACAACTCTACACAATCGTATTTTCTAGGGGGAAACCTAGAGGAACTGTGGCAAACAAACATGATATTTCTGTTTGTATAGATGACATTTTATGCATTTGCCTAACGAAAAGACTTTGCTTTCCTCCAAAACCATTTTTACTGTGATTTTCTCAGTCCATTGCATACGAATTCCAAAGGACTTTTTCCTGATATGACTGGATGAAACCGGAAATATCCGGTTGTGTTTTTGCTAACTCAATCCCAGATATTGCTACAGCCTCTGTGTTTGTGTATTCCTGATATTATCCACGGACTTTATTTTTTTGAATGTTTTTTTTAACAGGCAACATTTTATTTTGATCTTGGAAACACTAATTGGTTCCACATGGGGACACCAGCTCTATACATTCCTATTTTCTAGGGAGAAAGCTAGAGGAAGTGCGACAAACAAACATGATATTTCTGTTTGTATAGATGACATTTCATGCACTAGCCTAGCGAAAAATCTTTGCTTTTCTCTAAAACCATTTTTACTGTGATTTTCTCGGTCCATTGCATCTGAATTCCACATCAGTTTGTCCGGATATGAGTGGATGGATGAATACAGAAATATCCGGTTGTGTTTTGGCTAACTCAATCCAAAATATTGTGAAAGCCCCTGTGTTTGTTTTTTCTGGATATTACTGATGGACTTTATTGTTTTGAAAGTTTTTATCAGGGAACATTTAATTTTGTACCGTTGAAACACTAATTGGTTCATCATGAGAACACCAACTCTACACATTCGAATTTTCTAGGGAGAAAGCTAGAGGAACTGCGGCAAACAAACATGATATTTCTGTTTGTATAGATGACATTTTATGCACTTGCCTACCGAAAAGACTTTGCTTTTCTCCAAAACCATTTTTACTGTGATTTTCTCGGTCCATTGCATACGAATTCCAAATGACTTTTTCTGGATATGACAGGATGTAACCAGAAATATCCGGTTGTGTTTTGGCTAACTCAATCCGAAATATTGTGAAAGCCTCTGTGTTTGTGTTTTCTGGATATTATTGATGGACTTTTTTTTTTCAATATTTTTATCAGGGAACATTTAATTTTGTACTGTTGAAACACTAATTGGTTCATCATGGGAACACCAGCTCTACACATTCGTATTTTCTAGGGAGAAAGCTAGAGGAACTGCGAGAAACATGATATTTCTGTTTGTATACATGACATTTTATTCACTTGCCTAACGAAAAGACTTTGCTTTTCTCCAAAACCAATTTTACTGTAATTTTCTCAGTCCATTTCATCTGAATTCCACACAAGTTTGTCCGGGTATGACTGGATGTATCCAGAAATATCCGGTTGTGTTTTGGCTAACTCAATCCGAAATATTGTGAAACCCTCTTTGTTTGTGTTTTCTGGATATTAACGATGGACTTTATTGTTTTCAATGTTTTTTCAGGGAACATTTCATTTTGTACCATTGAAACACTAATTGGTTCATCATGGGGACACCAGCTCTACACATTCGTATATTCTAGGGAGAAAGCTAGAGGAACTGCAACAAACAAACATGATATGTCTGTTTGTATCGATGACATTTTATGCACTTGCCTAATGAAAAGACTTTGCTTTTCTCCAAAGCCATTTGTACTGTGATTTTCTCGATCCATTACATATGAATCCCTTCCAGTTTGTCCGGATATGACTGGATGAAACCGGAAATATCCGGTTTTGTTTTTGCTAACTCAATTGCAGATATTGCTACAACCACTGTGTTTGTATTTTCTAGATATTGTCAACGGACTTTATTGTTTTGAATGTTTTTTATCGGCGAGCATTTTATTTTAAGCTTGGACACAGTAATTGGTTCCACATGGAGACACCAGCTCTATATATTCGTATTTTCTAGGGAGAAAGGTAGAGAAACTGTGGCAAACAAAATTGATATTTCTATTTGTATTGATGACATTTTATGCACTTGCCTAACGAAAAGACTTTTCTTTCTTTCAAAACCATTTTTACTCTGATTTTCTCAGCCCATTGCATACGAATTCCACAACAGTTAGTCCGGATATGACTGGATGAAACCAGAAATATCCGGTTCTGTTCTGGCTAACTCAATCCGAAATATTGTGAAAGCCTCTGTGTTTGAGTTTTTTGGATATTATTGATGGAATTTATTGTTTTGAATGTTTTTATCAGGGAACATTTAATTTTGTACCGTTGAAACACTAATTGGTTCATCATGGCGACACCAGCTCTACACATTCGTATTTTCTAGGGAGAAAGCTAGAGGAACTGCGGCAAGCAAACATGATATTTCTGTTTGTATAGATGACATTTTATGCACTTGCCTAGCGAAAAGACTTTGATTTTCTCCAAAACCATTTTTACTGTGATTTTCTCGGTCCGTTACATACGAATTCCGCAGCAGTTGGTCCGGATATGACTGGATGAAACCAGAAATATCCGGTTTTGTTTTGGCTAACTCAATCCCTGATATTGCTACAGCCTCTGTGTTTGTGTATTCCTGATATTATTCACGGACTTTATTGTTTTGAATGTTTTTTATCAGGGAACATTTAATTTTGTGCTTGGAATCACTGCTTGCTTCCACATGGAGACACCAGCTCTACACATTCGTATGTTCTATGGAGAAATCTAGGGAAACTGCGACAAACAAACATGATATTTCTATTTGTATCGAAGATATTTTATGCATTTGCCTAACGAAAAGACTTTGCTTTTCTGCAAAACCATTTGTACTGTGATTTTCTCGGTCCATTGCATACGAATTCCACACCATTTTGTCTGGATATGCCTGGATGAAACCAGAAATATCCGGTTGTGTTTTGGCTAATTCAATCCGAAATATTGTGAAAGCCTCTGTGTTTTTTTTTTTCTGGATATTAACGATGGACTTTATTGTTTTGAATGTTTTCTCAGGGAACATTTCATTTTGTACCATTGAAACACTAATTGGTTCATCATGGGGACACCAGCTGAACATATTCGTATTTTCCACGGAGAAAGCTAGAGGAAGTGCGACAAACAAACATGATATTTCTGTTTGTATCGATGACATTTTATGCACTTGCCTAATGAAAAGACTTTGCTTTTCTCCAAAGCCATTTGTACTGTGATTTTCTCGCTCCATTACATATGAATCCCTTCCAGTTTGTCCGGATATGACTGGATGAAACCGTAAATATCAGGTATTACTTTGGCTAACTCAACCGCAGATTGCTACAACCACTGTGTTTGTATTTTCTGGATATTATCGATGGACTTAATTGTTTCTAATGTTTTTTATCGGGGAACATTTTATTTTCTACTGTTGAAACACTAATTGTTTCCACATGGAGACACCAGCTCTACACATTCATATTCTCTAGGGATAAAGCTAGAGGAACTGTGGCAAACATACATGATACTTCTGTTTGTATAGATGACATTTTATGCACTTGCCTAACGAAAAGACTCTGCTTTTCTCCAAAACCATTTTTACTGTGATTTTCTCGGTCACCTGCATACGAATTCCACACCAGTTTGTCCGGATATGACTGGATGAAACCGGAAATATCCGTTTTTTTTTTTTTTTTTGCTAACTCAATCAAAGATATTGCAACATCCTTTGTGTTTGTGTATTCCTGATATAATCCACGGACTTTATTGTTTTGAATGTTTTTTATCAGGGAACATTGAATTTTTGGTTGGAATCACTAATTGGTTACACATGGAGACACCAGCTCTACACATTCATATTTTCTAGGGAGAAAGCTAGAGGAACTGTGGCAAACACACATGATATTTCTGTTTGTATCGATGATATATTATGCACTTGCCTACCGAAAAGACTTTGCTTTTCTCCAAAACCATTTTTAGTTAGATTTTCTCAGCCCATTGCATACGAACTCCACACCAGTTTGTCCGGATATGACTGGATGAAACCAGTCATATCCGGTTGTGTTTTGGCTAACTCAATCTGAAATATTGTGAAAGCCTCCGTGTTTGTTTATTCCTGATATTATCCACAGACTTTATTGTTTTGAATGTTTTTTTATCAGGGAACATTTAATTTAGTGCTTGGAATCACTACTTGGTTCCGCATGGAGACACCAGCTCTACACATTCGTATTTTCTAGGGAGAAAGCTAGAGAAACTGCGAAAAACAAACATGATATTTCTGTTTGTATCGATGACATTTTATGCACTTGCCTAATGAAAAGATTTGCTTTTCTCCAAAACCATTTTTACTGTGATTTACTGAGGCGATTGCATACGAATTCCACACCAGTTTCTCTGGATATGATTAGATGATACTGGAAATACCCGATTTTGTTTTGGCTAACTCAATCAAAGATATTGCTACAGCCTCTGTGTTTGTGTTTTCTGGATATTATCAATGGACTTTATTGTTTGCAATTTTTTTTATCGGGGAACATTTCATTTTGTACCGTTGAAACACTAATTGGTTCATCATGGGAACACAACTCTACACAATCGTATTTTCTAGGGGGAAACCTAGAGGAACTGTGGCAAACAAACATGATATTTCTGTTTGTATAGATGACATTTTATGCATTTGCCTAACGAAAAGACTTTGCTTTCCTCCAAAACCATTTTTACTGTGATTTTCTCAGTCCATTGCATACGAATTCCAAAGGACTTTTTCCTGATATGACTGGATGAAACCGGAAATATCCGGTTTTGTTTTTGCTAACTCAATCCCAGATATTGCTACAGCCTCTGTGTTTGTGTATTCCTGATATTATCCACGGACTTTATTTTTTTGAATGTTTTTTTTTAACAGGCAACATTTTATTTTGATCTTGGAAACACTAATTGGTTCCACATGGGGACACCAGCTCTATACATTCCTATTTTCTAGGGAGAAAGCTAGAGGAAGTGCGACAAACAAACATGATATTTCTGTTTGTATAGATGACATTTCATGCACTAGCCTAGCGAAAAATCTTTGCTTTTCTCTAAAACCATTTTTACTGTGATTTTCTCGGTCCATTGCATCTGAATTCCACATCAGTTTGTCCGGATATGAGTGGATGGATGAATACAGAAATATCCGGTTGTGTTTTGGCTAACTCAATCCAAAATATTGTGAAAGCCCCTGTGTTTGTTTTTTCTGGATATTACTGATGGACTTTATTGTTTTGAAAGTTTTTATCAGGGAACATTTAATTTTGTACCGTTGAAACACTAATTGGTTCATCATGAGAACACCAACTCTACACATTCGAATTTTCTAGGGAGAAAGCTAGAGGAACTGCGGCAAACAAACATGATATTTCTGTTTGTATAGATGACATTTTATGCACTTGCCTACCGAAAAGACTTTGCTTTTCTCCAAAACCATTTTTACTGTGATTTTCTCGGTCCATTGCATACGAATTCCAAATGACTTTTTCTGGATATGACAGGATGTAACCAGAAATATCCGGTTGTGTTTTGGCTAACTCAATCCGAAATATTGTGAAAGCCTCTGTGTTTGTGTTTTCTGGATATTATTGATGGACTTTTTTTTTTTCAATATTTTTATCAGGGAACATTTAATTTTGTACTGTTGAAACACTAATTGGTTCATCATGGGAACACCAGCTCTACACATTCGTATTTTCTAGGGAGAAAGCTAGAGGAACTGCGAGAAACATGATATTTCTGTTTGTATACATGACATTTTATTCACTTGCCTAACGAAAAGACTTTGCTTTTCTCCAAAACCAATTTTACTGTAATTTTCTCAGTCCATTTCATCTGAATTCCACACAAGTTTGTCCGGATATGACTGGATGTATCCAGAAATATCCGGTTGTGTTTTGGCTAACTCAATCCGAAATATTGTGAAACCCTCTTTGTTTGTGTTTTCTGGATATTAACGATGGACTTTATTGTTTTCAATGTTTTTTCAGGGAACATTTCATTTTGTACCATTGAAACACTAATTGGTTCATCATGGGGACACCAGCTCTACACATTCGTATATTCTAGGGAGAAAGCTAGAGGAACTGCAACAAACAAACATGATATGTCTGTTTGTATCGATGACATTTTATGCACTTGCCTAATGAAAAGACTTTGCTTTTCTCCAAAGCCATTTGTACTGTGATTTTCTCGATCCATTACATATGAATCCCTTCCAGTTTGTCCGGATATGACTGGATGAAACCGGAAATATCCGGTTTTGTTTTTGCTAACTCAATTGCAGATATTGCTACAACCACTGTGTTTGTATTTTCTAGATATTGTCAACGGACTTTATTGTTTTGAATGTTTTTTATCGGCGAGCATTTTATTTTAAGCTTGGACACAGTAATTGGTTCCACATGGAGACACCAGCTCTATATATTCGTATTTTCTAGGGAGAAAGGTAGAGAAACTGCGGCAAACAAACATGATATTTCTATTTGTATTGATGACATTTTATGCACTTGCCTAACGAAAAGACTTTTCTTTCTTTCAAAACCATTTTTACTCTGATTTTCTCAGCCCATTGCATACGAATTCCACAACAGTTAGTCCGGATATGACTGGATGAAACCAGAAATATCCGGTTCTGTTCTGGCTAACTCAATCCGAAATATTGTGAAAGCCTCTGTGTTTGAGTTTTTTGGATATTATTGATGGAATTTATTGTTTTGAATGTTTTTATCAGGGAACATTTAATTTTGTACCGTTGAAACACTAATTGGTTCATCATGGCGACACCAGCTCTACACATTCGTATTTTCTAGGGAGAAAGCTAGAGGAACTGCGGCAAGCAAACATGATATTTCTGTTTGTATAGATGACATTTTATGCACTTGCCTAGCGAAAAGACTTTGATTTTCTCCAAAACCATTTTTACTGTGATTTTCTCGGTCCGTTACATACGAATTCCGCAGCAGTTGGTCCGGATATGACTGGATGAAACCAGAAATATCCGGTTTTGTTTTGGCTAACTCAATCCCTGATATTGCTACAGCCTCTGTGTTTGTGTATTCCTGATATTATTCACGGACTTTATTGTTTTGAATGTTTTTTATCAGGGAACATTTAATTTTGTGCTTGGAATCACTGCTTGCTTCCACATGGAGACACCAGCTCTACACATTCGTATGTTCTATGGAGAAATCTAGGGAAACTGCGACAAACAAACATGATATTTCTATTTGTATCGAAGATATTTTATGCATTTGCCTAACGAAAAGACTTTGCTTTTCTGCAAAACCATTTGTACTGTGATTTTCTCGGTCCATTGCATACGAATTCCACACCATTTTGTCTGGATATGCCTGGATGAAACCAGAAATATCCGGTTGTGTTTTGGCTAATTCAATCCGAAATATTGTGAAAGCCTCTGTGTTTTTTTTTTCTGGATATTAACGATGGACTTTATTGTTTTGAATGTTTTCTCAGGGAACATTTCATTTTGTACCATTGAAACACTAATTGGTTCATCATGGGGACACCAGCTGAACATATTCGTATTTTCCACGGAGAAAGCTAGAGGAAGTGCGACAAACAAACATGATATTTCTGTTTGTATCGATGACATTTTATGCACTTGCCTAATGAAAAGACTTTGCTTTTCTCCAAAGCCATTTGTACTGTGATTTTCTCGCTCCATTACATATGAATCCCTTCCAGTTTGTCCGGATATGACTGGATGAAACCGTAAATATCAGGTATTACTTTGGCTAACTCAACCGCAGATTGCTACAACCACTGTGTTTGTATTTTCTGGATATTATCGATGGACTTAATTGTTTCTAATGTTTTTTATCGGGGAACATTTTATTTTCTACTGTTGAAACACTAATTGTTTCCACATGGAGACACCAGCTCTACACATTCATATTCTCTAGGGATAAAGCTAGAGGAACTGTGGCAAACATACATGATACTTCTGTTTGTATAGATGACATTTTATGCACTTGCCTAACGAAAAGACTCTGCTTTTCTCCAAAACCATTTTTACTGTGATTTTCTCGGTCACCTGCATACGAATTCCACACCAGTTTGTCCGGATATGACTGGATGAAACCGGAAATATCCGTTTTTTTTTTTTTTTTGCTAACTCAATCAAAGATATTGCAACATCCTTTGTGTTTGTGTATTCCTGATATAATCCACGGACTTTATTGTTTTGAATGTTTTTTATCAGGGAACATTGAATTTTTGGTTGGAATCACTAATTGGTTACACATGGAGACACCAGCTCTACACATTCATATTTTCTAGGGAGAAAGCTAGAGGAACTGTGGCAAACACACATGATATTTCTGTTTGTATCGATGATATATTATGCACTTGCCTACCGAAAAGACTTTGCTTTTCTCCAAAACCATTTTTAGTTAGATTTTCTCAGCCCATTGCATACGAACTCCACACCAGTTTGTCCGGATATGACTGGATGAAACCAGTCATATCCGGTTGTGTTTTGGCTAACTCAATCTGAAATATTGTGAAAGCCTCCGTGTTTGTTTATTCCTGATATTATCCACAGACTTTATTGTTTTGAATGTTTTTTTATCAGGGAACATTTAATTTAGTGCTTGGAATCACTACTTGGTTCCGCATGGAGACACCAGCTCTACACATTCGTATTTTCTAGGGAGAAAGCTAGAGAAACTGCGAAAAACAAACATGATATTTCTGTTTGTATCGATGACATTTTATGCACTTGCCTAATGAAAAGATTTGCTTTTCTCCAAAACCATTTTTACTGTGATTTACTGAGGCGATTGCATACGAATTCCACACCTGTTTCTCTGGATATGATTAGATGATACTGGAAATACCCGATTTTGTTTTGGCTAACTCAATCAAAGATATTGCTACAGCCTCTGTGTTTGTGTTTTCTGGATATTATCAATGGACTTTATTGTTTGCAATTTTTTTTATCGGGGAACATTTCATTTTGTACCGTTGAAACACTAATTGGTTCATCATGGGAACACAACTCTACACAATCGTATTTTCTAGGGGGAAACCTAGAGGAACTGTGGCAAACAAACATGATATTTCTGTTTGTATAGATGACATTTTATGCATTTGCCTAACGAAAAGACTTTGCTTTCCTCCAAAACCATTTTTACTGTGATTTTCTCAGTCCATTGCATACGAATTCCAAAGGACTTTTTCCTGATATGACTGGATGAAACCGGAAATATCCGGTTTTGTTTTTGCTAACTCAATCCCAGATATTGCTACAGCCTCTGTGTTTGTGTATTCCTGATATTATCCACGGACTTTATTTTTTTGAATGTTTTTTTTAACAGGCAACATTTTATTTTGATCTTGGAAACACTAATTGGTTCCACATGGGGACACCAGCTCTATACATTCCTATTTTCTAGGGAGAAAGCTAGAGGAAGTGCGACAAACAAACATGATATTTCTGTTTGTATAGATGACATTTCATGCACTAGCCTAGCGAAAAATCTTTGCTTTTCTCTAAAACCATTTTTACTGTGATTTTCTCGGTCCATTGCATCTGAATTCCACATCAGTTTGTCCGGATATGAGTGGATGGATGAATACAGAAATATCCGGTTGTGTTTTGGCTAACTCAATCCAAAATATTGTGAAAGCCCCTGTGTTTGTTTTTTCTGGATATTACTGATGGACTTTATTGTTTTGAAAGTTTTTATCAGGGAACATTTAATTTTGTACCGTTGAAACACTAATTGGTTCATCATGAGAACACCAACTCTACACATTCGAATTTTCTAGGGAGAAAGCTAGAGGAACTGCGGCAAACAAACATGATATTTCTGTTTGTATAGATGACATTTTATGCACTTGCCTACCGAAAAGACTTTGCTTTTCTCCAAAACCATTTTTACTGTGATTTTCTCGGTCCATTGCATACGAATTCCAAATGACTTTTTCTGGATATGACAGGATGTAACCAGAAATATCCGGTTGTGTTTTGGCTAACTCAATCCGAAATATTGTGAAAGCCTCTGTGTTTGTGTTTTCTGGATATTATTGATGGACTTTTTTTTTTTCAATATTTTTATCAGGGAACATTTAATTTTGTACTGTTGAAACACTAATTGGTTCATCATGGGAACACCAGCTCTACACATTCGTATTTTCTAGGGAGAAAGCTAGAGGAACTGCGAGAAACATGATATTTCTGTTTGTATACATGACATTTTATTCACTTGCCTAACGAAAAGACTTTGCTTTTCTCCAAAACCAATTTTACTGTAATTTTCTCAGTCCATTTCATCTGAATTCCACACAAGTTTGTCCGGATATGACTGGATGTATCCAGAAATATCCGGTTGTGTTTTGGCTAACTCAATCCGAAATATTGTGAAACCCTCTTTGTTTGTGTTTTCTGGATATTAACGATGGACTTTATTGTTTTCAATGTTTTTTCAGGGAACATTTCATTTTGTACCATTGAAACACTAATTGGTTCATCATGGGGACACCAGCTCTACACATTCGTATATTCTAGGGAGAAAGCTAGAGGAACTGCAACAAACAAACATGATATGTCTGTTTGTATCGATGACATTTTATGCACTTGCCTAATGAAAAGACTTTGCTTTTCTCCAAAGCCATTTGTACTGTGATTTTCTCGATCCATTACATATGAATCCCTTCCAGTTTGTCCGGATATGACTGGATGAAACCGGAAATATCCGGTTTTGTTTTTGCTAACTCAATTGCAGATGTTGCTACAACCACTGTGTTTGTATTTTCTAGATATTGTCAACGGACTTTATTGTTTTGAATGTTTTTTATCGGCGAGCATTTTATTTTAAGCTTGGACACAGTAATTGGTTCCACATGGAGACACCAGCTCTATATATTCGTATTTTCTAGGGAGAAAGGTAGAGAAACTGCGGCAAACAAACATGATATTTCTATTTGTATTGATGACATTTTATGCACTTGCCTAACGAAAAGACTTTTCTTTCTTTCAAAACCATTTTTACTCTGATTTTCTCAGCCCATTGCATACGAATTCCACAACAGTTAGTCCGGATATGACTGGATGAAACCAGAAATATCCGGTTCTGTTCTGGCTAACTCAATCCGAAATATTGTGAAAGCCTCTGTGTTTGAGTTTTTTGGATATTATTGATGGAATTTATTGTTTTGAATGTTTTTATCAGGGAACATTTAATTTTGTACCGTTGAAACACTAATTGGTTCATCATGGCGACACCAGCTCTACACATTCGTATTTTCTAGGGAGAAAGCTAGAGGAACTGCGGCAAGCAAACATGATATTTCTGTTTGTATAGATGACATTTTATGCACTTGCCTAGCGAAAAGACTTTGATTTTCTCCAAAACCATTTTTACTGTGATTTTCTCGGTCCGTTACATACGAATTCCGCAGCAGTTGGTCCGGATATGACTGGATGAAACCAGAAATATCCGGTTTTGTTTTGGCTAACTCAATCCCTGATATTGCTACAGCCTCTGTGTTTGTGTATTCCTGATATTATTCACGGACTTTATTGTTTTGAATGTTTTTTATCAGGGAACATTTAATTTTGTGCTTGGAATCACTGCTTGCTTCCACATGGAGACACCAGCTCTACACATTCGTATGTTCTATGGAGAAATCTAGGGAAACTGCGACAAACAAACATGATATTTCTATTTGTATCGAAGATATTTTATGCATTTGCCTAACGAAAAGACTTTGCTTTTCTGCAAAACCATTTGTACTGTGATTTTCTCGGTCCATTGCATACGAATTCCACACCATTTTGTCTGGATATGCCTGGATGAAACCAGAAATATCCGGTTGTGTTTTGGCTAATTCAATCCGAAATATTGTGAAAGCCTCTGTGTTTTTTTTTTCTGGATATTAACGATGGACTTTATTGTTTTGAATGTTTTCTCAGGGAACATTTCATTTTGTACCATTGAAACACTAATTGGTTCATCATGGGGACACCAGCTGAACATATTCGTATTTTCCACGGAGAAAGCTAGAGGAAGTGCGACAAACAAACATGATATTTCTGTTTGTATCGATGACATTTTATGCACTTGCCTAATGAAAAGACTTTGCTTTTCTCCAAAGCCATTTGTACTGTGATTTTCTCGCTCCATTACATATGAATCCCTTCCAGTTTGTCCGGATATGACTGGATGAAACCGTAAATATCAGGTATTACTTTGGCTAACTCAACCGCAGATTGCTACAACCACTGTGTTTGTATTTTCTGGATATTATCGATGGACTTAATTGTTTCTAATGTTTTTTATCGGGGAACATTTTATTTTCTACTGTTGAAACACTAATTGTTTCCACATGGAGACACCAGCTCTACACATTCATATTCTCTAGGGATAAAGCTAGAGGAACTGTGGCAAACATACATGATACTTCTGTTTGTATAGATGACATTTTATGCACTTGCCTAACGAAAAGACTCTGCTTTTCTCCAAAACCATTTTTACTGTGATTTTCTCGGTCACCTGCATACGAATTCCACACCAGTTTGTCCGGATATGACTGGATGAAACCGGAAATATCCGTTTTTTTTTTTTTTTTTTGCTAACTCAATCAAAGATATTGCAACATCCTTTGTGTTTGTGTATTCCTGATATAATCCACGGACTTTATTGTTTTGAATGTTTTTTATCAGGGAACATTGAATTTTTGGTTGGAATCACTAATTGGTTACACATGGAGACACCAGCTCTACACATTCATATTTTCTAGGGAGAAAGCTAGAGGAACTGTGGCAAACACACATGATATTTCTGTTTGTATCGATGATATATTATGCACTTGCCTACCGAAAAGACTTTGCTTTTCTCCAAAACCATTTTTAGTTAGATTTTCTCAGCCCATTGCATACGAACTCCACACCAGTTTGTCCGGATATGACTGGATGAAACCAGTCATATCCGGTTGTGTTTTGGCTAACTCAATCTGAAATATTGTGAAAGCCTCCGTGTTTGTTTATTCCTGATATTATCCACAGACTTTATTGTTTTGAATGTTTTTTTATCAGGGAACATTTAATTTAGTGCTTGGAATCACTACTTGGTTCCGCATGGAGACACCAGCTCTACACATTCGTATTTTCTAGGGAGAAAGCTAGAGAAACTGCGAAAAACAAACATGATATTTCTGTTTGTATCGATGACATTTTATGCACTTGCCTAATGAAAAGATTTGCTTTTCTCCAAAACCATTTTTACTGTGATTTACTGAGGCGATTGCATACGAATTCCACACCAGTTTCTCTGGATATGATTAGATGATACTGGAAATACCCGATTTTGTTTTGGCTAACTCAATCAAAGATATTGCTACAGCCTCTGTGTTTGTGTTTTCTGGATATTATCAATGGACTTTATTGTTTGCAATTTTTTTTATCGGGGAACATTTCATTTTGTACCGTTGAAACACTAATTGGTTCATCATGGGAACACAACTCTACACAATCGTATTTTCTAGGGGGAAACCTAGAGGAACTGTGGCAAACAAACATGATATTTCTGTTTGTATAGATGACATTTTATGCATTTGCCTAACGAAAAGACTTTGCTTTCCTCCAAAACCATTTTTACTGTGATTTTCTCAGTCCATTGCATACGAATTCCAAAGGACTTTTTCCTGATATGACTGGATGAAACCGGAAATATCCGGTTTTGTTTTTGCTAACTCAATCCCAGATATTGCTACAGCCTCTGTGTTTGTGTATTCCTGATATTATCCACGGACTTTATTTTTTTGAATGTTTTTTTTAACAGGCAACATTTTATTTTGATCTTGGAAACACTAATTGGTTCCACATGGGGACACCAGCTCTATACATTCCTATTTTCTAGGGAGAAAGCTAGAGGAAGTGCGACAAACAAACATGATATTTCTGTTTGTATAGATGACATTTCATGCACTAGCCTAGCGAAAAATCTTTGCTTTTCTCTAAAACCATTTTTACTGTGATTTTCTCGGTCCATTGCATCTGAATTCCACATCAGTTTGTCCGGATATGAGTGGATGGATGAATACAGAAATATCCGGTTGTGTTTTGGCTAACTCAATCCAAAATATTGTGAAAGCCCCTGTGTTTGTTTTTTCTGGATATTACTGATGGACTTTATTGTTTTGAAAGTTTTTATCAGGGAACATTTAATTTTGTACCGTTGAAACACTAATTGGTTCATCATGAGAACACCAACTCTACACATTCGAATTTTCTAGGGAGAAAGCTAGAGGAACTGCGGCAAACAAACATGATATTTCTGTTTGTATAGATGACATTTTATGCACTTGCCTACCGAAAAGACTTTGCTTTTCTCCAAAACCATTTTTACTGTGATTTTCTCGGTCCATTGCATACGAATTCCAAATGACTTTTTCTGGATATGACAGGATGTAACCAGAAATATCCGGTTGTGTTTTGGCTAACTCAATCCGAAATATTGTGAAAGCCTCTGTGTTTGTGTTTTCTGGATATTATTGATGGACTTTTTTTTTTTCAATATTTTTATCAGGGAACATTTAATTTTGTACTGTTGAAACACTAATTGGTTCATCATGGGAACACCAGCTCTACACATTCGTATTTTCTAGGGAGAAAGCTAGAGGAACTGCGAGAAACATGATATTTCTGTTTGTATACATGACATTTTATTCACTTGCCTAACGAAAAGACTTTGCTTTTCTCCAAAACCAATTTTACTGTAATTTTCTCAGTCCATTTCATCTGAATTCCACACAAGTTTGTCCGGATATGACTGGATGTATCCAGAAATATCCGGTTGTGTTTTGGCTAACTCAATCCGAAATATTGTGAAACCCTCTTTGTTTGTGTTTTCTGGATATTAACGATGGACTTTATTGTTTTCAATGTTTTTTCAGGGAACATTTCATTTTGTACCATTGAAACACTAATTGGTTCATCATGGGGACACCAGCTCTACACATTCGTATATTCTAGGGAGAAAGCTAGAGGAACTGCAACAAACAAACATGATATGTCTGTTTGTATCGATGACATTTTATGCACTTGCCTAATGAAAAGACTTTGCTTTTCTCCAAAGCCATTTGTACTGTGATTTTCTCGATCCATTACATATGAATCCCTTCCAGTTTGTCCGGATATGACTGGATGAAACCGGAAATATCCGGTTTTGTTTTTGCTAACTCAATTGCAGATGTTGCTACAACCACTGTGTTTGTATTTTCTAGATATTGTCAACGGACTTTATTGTTTTGAATGTTTTTTATCGGCGAGCATTTTATTTTAAGCTTGGACACAGTAATTGGTTCCACATGGAGACACCAGCTCTATATATTCGTATTTTCTAGGGAGAAAGGTAGAGAAACTGCGGCAAACAAACATGATATTTCTATTTGTATTGATGACATTTTATGCACTTGCCTAACGAAAAGACTTTTCTTTCTTTCAAAACCATTTTTACTCTGATTTTCTCAGCCCATTGCATACGAATTCCACAACAGTTAGTCCGGATATGACTGGATGAAACCAGAAATATCCGGTTCTGTTCTGGCTAACTCAATCCGAAATATTGTGAAAGCCTCTGTGTTTGAGTTTTTTGGATATTATTGATGGAATTTATTGTTTTGAATGTTTTTATCAGGGAACATTTAATTTTGTACCGTTGAAACACTAATTGGTTCATCATGGCGACACCAGCTCTACACATTCGTATTTTCTAGGGAGAAAGCTAGAGGAACTGCGGCAAGCAAACATGATATTTCTGTTTGTATAGATGACATTTTATGCACTTGCCTAGCGAAAAGACTTTGATTTTCTCCAAAACCATTTTTACTGTGATTTTCTCGGTCCGTTACATACGAATTCCGCAGCAGTTGGTCCGGATATGACTGGATGAAACCAGAAATATCCGGTTTTGTTTTGGCTAACTCAATCCCTGATATTGCTACAGCCTCTGTGTTTGTGTATTCCTGATATTATTCACGGACTTTATTGTTTTGAATGTTTTTTATCAGGGAACATTTAATTTTGTGCTTGGAATCACTGCTTGCTTCCACATGGAGACACCAGCTCTACACATTCGTATGTTCTATGGAGAAATCTAGGGAAACTGCGACAAACAAACATGATATTTCTATTTGTATCGAAGATATTTTATGCATTTGCCTAACGAAAAGACTTTGCTTTTCTGCAAAACCATTTGTACTGTGATTTTCTCGGTCCATTGCATACGAATTCCACACCATTTTGTCTGGATATGCCTGGATGAAACCAGAAATATCCGGTTGTGTTTTGGCTAATTCAATCCGAAATATTGTGAAAGCCTCTGTGTTTTTTTTTTTCTGGATATTAACGATGGACTTTATTGTTTTGAATGTTTTCTCAGGGAACATTTCATTTTGTACCATTGAAACACTAATTGGTTCATCATGGGGACACCAGCTGAACATATTCGTATTTTCCACGGAGAAAGCTAGAGGAAGTGCGACAAACAAACATGATATTTCTGTTTGTATCGATGACATTTTATGCACTTGCCTAATGAAAAGACTTTGCTTTTCTCCAAAGCCATTTGTACTGTGATTTTCTCGCTCCATTACATATGAATCCCTTCCAGTTTGTCCGGATATGACTGGATGAAACCGTAAATATCAGGTATTACTTTGGCTAACTCAACCGCAGATTGCTACAACCACTGTGTTTGTATTTTCTGGATATTATCGATGGACTTAATTGTTTCTAATGTTTTTTATCGGGGAACATTTTATTTTCTACTGTTGAAACACTAATTGTTTCCACATGGAGACACCAGCTCTACACATTCATATTCTCTAGGGATAAAGCTAGAGGAACTGTGGCAAACATACATGATACTTCTGTTTGTATAGATGACATTTTATGCACTTGCCTAACGAAAAGACTCTGCTTTTCTCCAAAACCATTTTTACTGTGATTTTCTCGGTCACCTGCATACGAATTCCACACCAGTTTGTCCGGATATGACTGGATGAAACCGGAAATATCCGTTTTTTTTTTTTTTTTTGCTAACTCAATCAAAGATATTGCAACATCCTTTGTGTTTGTGTATTCCTGATATAATCCACGGACTTTATTGTTTTGAATGTTTTTTATCAGGGAACATTGAATTTTTGGTTGGAATCACTAATTGGTTACACATGGAGACACCAGCTCTACACATTCATATTTTCTAGGGAGAAAGCTAGAGGAACTGTGGCAAACACACATGATATTTCTGTTTGTATCGATGATATATTATGCACTTGCCTACCGAAAAGACTTTGCTTTTCTCCAAAACCATTTTTAGTTAGATTTTCTCAGCCCATTGCATACGAACTCCACACCAGTTTGTCCGGATATGACTGGATGAAACCAGTCATATCCGGTTGTGTTTTGGCTAACTCAATCTGAAATATTGTGAAAGCCTCCGTGTTTGTTTATTCCTGATATTATCCACAGACTTTATTGTTTTGAATGTTTTTTTATCAGGGAACATTTAATTTAGTGCTTGGAATCACTACTTGGTTCCGCATGGAGACACCAGCTCTACACATTCGTATTTTCTAGGGAGAAAGCTAGAGAAACTGCGAAAAACAAACATGATATTTCTGTTTGTATCGATGACATTTTATGCACTTGCCTAATGAAAAGATTTGCTTTTCTCCAAAACCATTTTTACTGTGATTTACTGAGGCGATTGCATACGAATTCCACACCAGTTTCTCTGGATATGATTAGATGATACTGGAAATACCCGATTTTGTTTTGGCTAACTCAATCAAAGATATTGCTACAGCCTCTGTGTTTGTGTTTTCTGGATATTATCAATGGACTTTATTGTTTGCAATTTTTTTTATCGGGGAACATTTCATTTTGTACCGTTGAAACACTAATTGGTTCATCATGGGAACACAACTCTACACAATCGTATTTTCTAGGGGGAAACCTAGAGGAACTGTGGCAAACAAACATGATATTTCTGTTTGTATAGATGACATTTTATGCATTTGCCTAACGAAAAGACTTTGCTTTCCTCCAAAACCATTTTTACTGTGATTTTCTCAGTCCATTGCATACGAATTCCAAAGGACTTTTTCCTGATATGACTGGATGAAACCGGAAATATCCGGTTTTGTTTTTGCTAACTCAATCCCAGATATTGCTACAGCCTCTGTGTTTGTGTATTCCTGATATTATCCACGGACTTTATTTTTTTGAATGTTTTTTTTAACAGGCAACATTTTATTTTGATCTTGGAAACACTAATTGGTTCCACATGGGGACACCAGCTCTATACATTCCTATTTTCTAGGGAGAAAGCTAGAGGAAGTGCGACAAACAAACATGATATTTCTGTTTGTATAGATGACATTTCATGCACTAGCCTAGCGAAAAATCTTTGCTTTTCTCTAAAACCATTTTTACTGTGATTTTCTCGGTCCATTGCATCTGAATTCCACATCAGTTTGTCCGGATATGAGTGGATGGATGAATACAGAAATATCCGGTTGTGTTTTGGCTAACTCAATCCAAAATATTGTGAAAGCCCCTGTGTTTGTTTTTTCTGGATATTACTGATGGACTTTATTGTTTTGAAAGTTTTTATCAGGGAACATTTAATTTTGTACCGTTGAAACACTAATTGGTTCATCATGAGAACACCAACTCTACACATTCGAATTTTCTAGGGAGAAAGCTAGAGGAACTGCGGCAAACAAACATGATATTTCTGTTTGTATAGATGACATTTTATGCACTTGCCTACCGAAAAGACTTTGCTTTTCTCCAAAACCATTTTTACTGTGATTTTCTCGGTCCATTGCATACGAATTCCAAATGACTTTTTCTGGATATGACAGGATGTAACCAGAAATATCCGGTTGTGTTTTGGCTAACTCAATCCGAAATATTGTGAAAGCCTCTGTGTTTGTGTTTTCTGGATATTATTGATGGACTTTTTTTTTTTCAATATTTTTATCAGGGAACATTTAATTTTGTACTGTTGAAACACTAATTGGTTCATCATGGGAACACCAGCTCTACACATTCGTATTTTCTAGGGAGAAAGCTAGAGGAACTGCGAGAAACATGATATTTCTGTTTGTATACATGACATTTTATTCACTTGCCTAACGAAAAGACTTTGCTTTTCTCCAAAACCAATTTTACTGTAATTTTCTCAGTCCATTTCATCTGAATTCCACACAAGTTTGTCCGGATATGACTGGATGTATCCAGAAATATCCGGTTGTGTTTTGGCTAACTCAATCCGAAATATTGTGAAACCCTCTTTGTTTGTGTTTTCTGGATATTAACGATGGACTTTATTGTTTTCAATGTTTTTTCAGGGAACATTTCATTTTGTACCATTGAAACACTAATTGGTTCATCATGGGGACACCAGCTCTACACATTCGTATTTTCTAGGGAGAAAGCTAGAGGAACTGCAACAAACAAACATGATATGTCTGTTTGTATCGATGACATTTTATGCACTTGCCTAATGAAAAGACTTTGCTTTTCTCCAAAGCCATTTGTACTGTGATTTTCTCGATCCATTACATATGAATCCCTTCCAGTTTGTCCGGATATGACTGGATGAAACCGGAAATATCCGGTTTTGTTTTTGCTAACTCAATTGCAGATATTGCTACAACCACTGTGTTTGTATTTTCTAGATATTGTCAACGGACTTTATTGTTTTGAATGTTTTTTATCGGCGAGCATTTTATTTTAAGCTTGGACACAGTAATTGGTTCCACATGGAGACACCAGCTCTATATATTCGTATTTTCTAGGGAGAAAGGTAGAGAAACTGCGGCAAACAAACATGATATTTCTATTTGTATTGATGACATTTTATGCACTTGCCTAACGAAAAGACTTTTCTTTCTTTCAAAACCATTTTTACTCTGATTTTCTCAGCCCATTGCATACGAATTCCACAACAGTTAGTCCGGATATGACTGGATGAAACCAGAAATATCCGGTTCTGTTCTGGCTAACTCAATCCGAAATATTGTGAAAGCCTCTGTGTTTGAGTTTTTTGGATATTATTGATGGAATTTATTGTTTTGAATGTTTTTATCAGGGAACATTTAATTTTGTACCGTTGAAACACTAATTGGTTCATCATGGCGACACCAGCTCTACACATTCGTATTTTCTAGGGAGAAAGCTAGAGGAACTGCGGCAAGCAAACATGATATTTCTGTTTGTATAGATGACATTTTATGCACTTGCCTAGCGAAAAGACTTTGATTTTCTCCAAAACCATTTTTACTGTGATTTTCTCGGTCCGTTACATACGAATTCCGCAGCAGTTGGTCCGGATATGACTGGATGAAACCAGAAATATCCGGTTTTGTTTTGGCTAACTCAATCCCTGATATTGCTACAGCCTCTGTGTTTGTGTATTCCTGATATTATTCACGGACTTTATTGTTTTGAATGTTTTTTATCAGGGAACATTTAATTTTGTGCTTGGAATCACTGCTTGCTTCCACATGGAGACACCAGCTCTACACATTTGTATGTTCTATGGAGAAATCTAGGGAAACTGCGACAAACAAACATGATATTTCTATTTGTATCGAAGATATTTTATGCATTTGCCTAACGAAAAGACTTTGCTTTTCTGCAAAACCATTTGTACTGTGATTTTCTCGGTCCATTGCATACGAATTCCACACCATTTTGTCTGGATATGCCTGGATGAAACCAGAAATATCCGGTTGTGTTTTGGCTAATTCAATCCGAAATATTGTGAAAGCCTCTGTGTTTTTTTTTTCTGGATATTAACGATGGACTTTATTGTTTTGAATGTTTTCTCAGGGAACATTTCATTTTGTACCATTGAAACACTAATTGGTTCATCATGGGGACACCAGCTGAACATATTCGTATTTTCCACGGAGAAAGCTAGAGGAAGTGCGACAAACAAACATGATATTTCTGTTTGTATCGATGACATTTTATGCACTTGCCTAATGAAAAGACTTTGCTTTTCTCCAAAGCCATTTGTACTGTGATTTTCTCGCTCCATTACATATGAATCCCTTCCAGTTTGTCCGGATATGACTGGATGAAACCGTAAATATCAGGTATTACTTTGGCTAACTCAACCGCAGATTGCTACAACCACTGTGTTTGTATTTTCTGGATATTATCGATGGACTTAATTGTTTCTAATGTTTTTTATCGGGGAACATTTTATTTTCTACTGTTGAAACACTAATTGTTTCCACATGGAGACACCAGCTCTACACATTCATATTCTCTAGGGATAAAGCTAGAGGAACTGTGGCAAACATACATGATACTTCTGTTTGTATAGATGACATTTTATGCACTTGCCTAACGAAAAGACTCTGCTTTTCTCCAAAACCATTTTTACTGTGATTTTCTCGGTCACCTGCATACGAATTCCACACCAGTTTGTCCGGATATGACTGGATGAAACTGGAAATATCCGTTTTTTTTTTTTTTTTGCTAACTCAATCAAAGATATTGCAACATCCTTTGTGTTTGTGTATTCCTGATATAATCCACGGACTTTATTGTTTTGAATGTTTTTTATCAGGGAACATTGAATTTTTGGTTGGAATCACTAATTGGTTACACATGGAGACACCAGCTCTACACATTCATATTTTCTAGGGAGAAAGCTAGAGGAACTGTGGCAAACACACATGATATTTCTGTTTGTATCGATGATATATTATGCACTTGCCTACCGAAAAGACTTTGCTTTTCTCCAAAACCATTTTTAGTTAGATTTTCTCAGCCCATTGCATACGAACTCCACACCAGTTTGTCCGGATATGACTGGATGAAACCAGTCATATCCGGTTGTGTTTTGGCTAACTCAATCTGAAATATTGTGAAAGCCTCCGTGTTTGTTTATTCCTGATATTATCCACGGACTTTATTGTTTTGAATGTTTTTTTATCAGGGAACATTTAATTTAGTGCTTGGAATCACTACTTGGTTCCGCATGGAGACACCAGCTCTACACATTCGTATTTTCTAGGGAGAAAGCTAGAGAAACTGCGAAAAACAAACATGATATTTCTGTTTGTATCGATGACATTTTATGCACTTGCCTAATGAAAAGATTTGCTTTTCTCCAAAACCATTTTTACTGTGATTTACTGAGGCGATTGCATACGAATTCCACACCAGTTTCTCTGGATATGATTAGATGATACTGGAAATACCCGATTTTGTTTTGGCTAACTCAATCAAAGATATTGCTACAGCCTCTGTGTTTGTGTTTTCTGGATATTATCAATGGACTTTATTGTTTGCAATTTTTTTTATCGGGGAACATTTCATTTTGTACCGTTGAAACACTAATTGGTTCATCATGGGAACACAACTCTACACAATCGTATTTTCTAGGGGGAAACCTAGAGGAACTGTGGCAAACAAACATGATATTTCTGTTTGTATAGATGACATTTTATGCATTTGCCTAACGAAAAGACTTTGCTTTCCTCCAAAACCATTTTTACTGTGATTTTCTCAGTCCATTGCATACGAATTCCAAAGGACTTTTTCCTGATATGACTGGATGAAACCGGAAATATCCGGTTTTGTTTTTGCTAACTCAATCCCAGATATTGCTACAGCCTCTGTGTTTGTGTATTCCTGATATTATCCACGGACTTTATTTTTTTGAATGTTTTTTTTAACAGGCAACATTTTATTTTGATCTTGGAAACACTAATTGGTTCCACATGGGGACACCAGCTCTATACATTCCTATTTTCTAGGGAGAAAGCTAGAGGAAGTGCGACAAACAAACATGATATTTCTGTTTGTATAGATGACATTTCATGCACTAGCCTAGCGAAAAATCTTTGCTTTTCTCTAAAACCATTTTTACTGTGATTTTCTCGGTCCATTGCATCTGAATTCCACATCAGTTTGTCCGGATATGAGTGGATGGATGAATACAGAAATATCCGGTTGTGTTTTGGCTAACTCAATCCAAAATATTGTGAAAGCCCCTGTGTTTGTTTTTTCTGGATATTACTGATGGACTTTATTGTTTTGAAAGTTTTTATCAGGGAACATTTAATTTTGTACCGTTGAAACACTAATTGGTTCATCATGAGAACACCAACTCTACACATTCGAATTTTCTAGGGAGAAAGCTAGAGGAACTGCGGCAAACAAACATGATATTTCTGTTTGTATAGATGACATTTTATGCACTTGCCTACCGAAAAGACTTTGCTTTTCTCCAAAACCATTTTTACTGTGATTTTCTCGGTCCATTGCATACGAATTCCAAATGACTTTTTCTGGATATGACAGGATGTAACCAGAAATATCCGGTTGTGTTTTGGCTAACTCAATCCGAAATATTGTGAAAGCCTCTGTGTTTGTGTTTTCTGGATATTATTGATGGACTTTTTTTTTTTCAATATTTTTATCAGGGAACATTTAATTTTGTACTGTTGAAACACTAATTGGTTCATCATGGGAACACCAGCTCTACACATTCGTATTTTCTAGGGAGAAAGCTAGAGGAACTGCGAGAAACATGATATTTCTGTTTGTATACATGACATTTTATTCACTTGCCTAACGAAAAGACTTTGCTTTTCTCCAAAACCAATTTTACTGTAATTTTCTCAGTCCATTTCATCTGAATTCCACACAAGTTTGTCCGGATATGACTGGATGTATCCAGAAATATCCGGTTGTGTTTTGGCTAACTCAATCCGAAATATTGTGAAACCCTCTTTGTTTGTGTTTTCTGGATATTAACGATGGACTTTATTGTTTTCAATGTTTTTTCAGGGAACATTTCATTTTGTACCATTGAAACACTAATTGGTTCATCATGGGGACACCAGCTCTACACATTCGTATATTCTAGGGAGAAAGCTAGAGGAACTGCAACAAACAAACATGATATGTCTGTTTGTATCGATGACATTTTATGCACTTGCCTAATGAAAAGACTTTGCTTTTCTCCAAAGCCATTTGTACTGTGATTTTCTCGATCCATTACATATGAATCCCTTCCAGTTTGTCCGGATATGACTGGATGAAACCGGAAATATCCGGTTTTGTTTTTGCTAACTCAATTGCAGATATTGCTACAACCACTGTGTTTGTATTTTCTAGATATTGTCAACGGACTTTATTGTTTTGAATGTTTTTTATCGGCGAGCATTTTATTTTAAGCTTGGACACAGTAATTGGTTCCACATGGAGACACCAGCTCTATATATTCGTATTTTCTAGGGAGAAAGGTAGAGAAACTGCGGCAAACAAACATGATATTTCTATTTGTATTGATGACATTTTATGCACTTGCCTAACGAAAAGACTTTTCTTTCTTTCAAAACCATTTTTACTCTGATTTTCTCAGCCCATTGCATACGAATTCCACAACAGTTAGTCCGGATATGACTGGATGAAACCAGAAATATCCGGTTCTGTTCTGGCTAACTCAATCCGAAATATTGTGAAAGCCTCTGTGTTTGAGTTTTTTGGATATTATTGATGGAATTTATTGTTTTGAATGTTTTTATCAGGGAACATTTAATTTTGTACCGTTGAAACACTAATTGGTTCATCATGGCGACACCAGCTCTACACATTCGTATTTTCTAGGGAGAAAGCTAGAGGAACTGCGGCAAGCAAACATGATATTTCTGTTTGTATCGATGACATTTTATGCACTTGCCTAGCGAAAAGACTTTGATTTTCTCCAAAACCATTTTTACTGTGATTTTCTCGGTCCGTTACATACGAATTCCGCAGCAGTTGGTCCGGATATGACTGGATGAAACCAGAAATATCCGGTTTTGTTTTGGCTAACTCAATCCCTGATATTGCTACAGCCTCTGTGTTTGTGTATTCCTGATATTATTCACGGACTTTATTGTTTTGAATGTTTTTTATCAGGGAACATTTAATTTTGTGCTTGGAATCACTGCTTGCTTCCACATGGAGACACCAGCTCTACACATTTGTATGTTCTATGGAGAAATCTAGGGAAACTGCGACAAACAAACATGATATTTCTATTTGTATCGAAGATATTTTATGCATTTGCCTAACGAAAAGACTTTGCTTTTCTGCAAAACCATTTGTACTGTGATTTTCTCGGTCCATTGCATACGAATTCCACACCATTTTGTCTGGATATGCCTGGATGAAACCAGAAATATCCGGTTGTGTTTTGGCTAATTCAATCCGAAATATTGTGAAAGCCTCTGTGTTTTTTTTTTCTGGATATTAACGATGGACTTTATTGTTTTGAATGTTTTCTCAGGGAACATTTCATTTTGTACCATTGAAACACTAATTGGTTCATCATGGGGACACCAGCTGAACATATTCGTATTTTCCACGGAGAAAGCTAGAGGAAGTGCGACAAACAAACATGATATTTCTGTTTGTATCGATGACATTTTATGCACTTGCCTAATGAAAAGACTTTGCTTTTCTCCAAAGCCATTTGTACTGTGATTTTCTCGCTCCATTACATATGAATCCCTTCCAGTTTGTCCGGATATGACTGGATGAAACCGTAAATATCAGGTATTACTTTGGCTAACTCAACCGCAGATTGCTACAACCACTGTGTTTGTATTTTCTGGATATTATCGATGGACTTAATTGTTTCTAATGTTTTTTATCGGGGAACATTTTATTTTCTACTGTTGAAACACTAATTGTTTCCACATGGAGACACCAGCTCTACACATTCATATTCTCTAGGGATAAAGCTAGAGGAACTGTGGCAAACATACATGATACTTCTGTTTGTATAGATGACATTTTATGCACTTGCCTAACGAAAAGACTCTGCTTTTCTCCAAAACCATTTTTACTGTGATTTTCTCGGTCACCTGCATACGAATTCCACACCAGTTTGTCCGGATATGACTGGATGAAACTGGAAATATCCGTTTTTTTTTTTTTTTTTGCTAACTCAATCAAAGATATTGCAACATCCTTTGTGTTTGTGTATTCCTGATATAATCCACGGACTTTATTGTTTTGAATGTTTTTTATCAGGGAACATTGAATTTTTGGTTGGAATCACTAATTGGTTACACATGGAGACACCAGCTCTACACATTCATATTTTCTAGGGAGAAAGCTAGAGGAACTGTGGCAAACACACATGATATTTCTGTTTGTATCGATGATATATTATGCACTTGCCTACCGAAAAGACTTTGCTTTTCTCCAAAACCATTTTTAGTTAGATTTTCTCAGCCCATTGCATACGAACTCCACACCAGTTTGTCCGGATATGACTGGATGAAACCAGTCATATCCGGTTGTGTTTTGGCTAACTCAATCTGAAATATTGTGAAAGCCTCCGTGTTTGTTTATTCCTGATATTATCCACGGACTTTATTGTTTTGAATGTTTTTTTATCAGGGAACATTTAATTTAGTGCTTGGAATCACTACTTGGTTCCGCATGGAGACACCAGCTCTACACATTCGTATTTTCTAGGGAGAAAGCTAGAGAAACTGCGAAAAACAAACATGATATTTCTGTTTGTATCGATGACATTTTATGCACTTGCCTAATGAAAAGATTTGCTTTTCTCCAAAACCATTTTTACTGTGATTTACTGAGGCGATTGCATACGAATTCCACACCAGTTTCTCTGGATATGATTAGATGATACTGGAAATACCCGATTTTGTTTTGGCTAACTCAATCAAAGATATTGCTACAGCCTCTGTGTTTGTGTTTTCTGGATATTATCAATGGACTTTATTGTTTGCAATTTTTTTTTTATCGGGGAACATTTCATTTTGTACCGTTGAAACACTAATTGGTTCATCATGGGAACACAACTCTACACAATCGTATTTTCTAGGGGGAAACCTAGAGGAACTGTGGCAAACAAACATGATATTTCTGTTTGTATAGATGACATTTTATGCATTTGCCTAACGAAAAGACTTTGCTTTCCTCCAAAACCATTTTTACTGTGATTTTCTCAGTCCATTGCATACGAATTCCAAAGGACTTTTTCCTGATATGACTGGATGAAACCGGAAATATCCGGTTTTGTTTTTGCTAACTCAATCCCAGATATTGCTACAGCCTCTGTGTTTGTGTATTCCTGATATTATCCATGGACTTTATTTTTTTGAATGTTTTTTTTAACAGGCAACATTTTATTTTGATCTTGGAAACACTAATTGGTTCCACATGGGGACACCAGCTCTATACATTCCTATTTTCTAGGGAGAAAGCTAGAGGAAGTGCGACAAACAAACATGATATTTCTGTTTGTATAGATGACATTTCATGCACTAGCCTAGCGAAAAATCTTTGCTTTTCTCTAAAACCATTTTTACTGTGATTTTCTCGGTCCATTGCATCTGAATTCCACATCAGTTTGTCCGGATATGGGTGGATGAATACAGAAATATCCGGTTGTGTTTTGGTTAACTCAATCCAAAATATTGTGAAAGCCCCTGTGTTTGTTTTTTCTGGATATTACTGATGGACTTTATTGTTTTGAAAGTTTTTATCAGGGAACATTTAATTTTGTACCGTTGAAACACTAATTGGTTCATCATGAGAACACCAACTCTACACATTCGAATTTTCTAGGGAGAAAGCTAGAGGAACTGCGGCAAACAAACATGATATTTCTGTTTGTATCGATGACATTTTATGCACTTGCCTACCGAAAAGACTTTGCTTTTCTCCAAAACCATTTTTACTGTGATTTTCTCGGTCCATTGCATACGAATTCCAAATGACTTTTTCTGGATATGACAGGATGTAACCAGAAATATCCGGTTGTGTTTTGGCTAACTCAATCCGAAATATTGTGAAAGCCTCTGTGTTTGTGTTTTCTGGATATTATTGATGGACTTTTTTTGTGAATATTTTTATCAGGGAACATTTAATTTTGTACTGTTGAAACACTAATTGGTTCATCATGGGAACACCAGCTCTACACATTCGTATTTTCTAGGGAGAAAGCTAGAGGAACTGCGAGAAACATGATATTTCTGTTTGTATACATGACATTTTATTCACTTGCCTAACGAAAAGACTTTGCTTTTCTCCAAAACCAATTTTACTGTAATTTTCTCAATCCATTTCATCTGAATTCCACACAAGTTTGTCCGGATATGACTGGATGAAACCGGAAATATCCGGTTTTGTTTTGGCTAACTCAATCCCAGATATTGCTACAGCCTCTGTGTTTGTGTATTCCTGTTATTATCCACGGACTTTATTGTTTTGAATGTTTTTATCAGGGAACATTTTATTTTGGTCTTGGAAACAAAAATGAGTTCCATATGGAGACACCAGCTCTACACATTCCTAATTTCTAGGGTGATAGCTAGAGGAACTGCGGCAAACAAACATGATATTTCTGTTTGTATCGATGACATTTTATGCACTTCCCTAACGAAAAGACTTTGCTTTTCTCCAAAGCCATTTGTACTGTGAATATTCTTGGTCCATTGCATACGAATTCCACACCAGTTTGTTTGCATATGACTGGATGAATCCACAAATATCCGGTTTTGTTTTGGCTAACTCAATCCCAGATATTTCTACAGCCTCTGTGTTTGCGTATTCCTGATATTATCCACGGACTTTATTGTTTTGAATGTTTTTTTATCAGGGAATATTTAACTTTGTGCTTGGAAACACTAATTGGTTCCACATGGAGAAATCCAGCTGTACACAATCATATTTTCGAGGGAGAAAGCTACAGGAACTGCGACGAACAAAATGATATTTTTGTTTGTATAGATGACATTTTATGCACTTGCCGAACGAAAAGACTTTGCTTTTCTCCAAAACCATTTTTACTGTGATTTTCTCGGCCCATTTCCTACGAATTCCACACCAGTTTGTCCGGATATGACTGCATGAAACCGGAAATATCTGGTTTTGTTTAGGATAACACAATCCCAGATATTGCGATAGCCTCTGTATTTGTGTTTTCTGGATATTATCAATGGACTTTATTGTTTTGAATGTTTTTATCAGGGAACATTTAATTTTGTACCGTAGAAACACTAATTGGTTCATCATGGGGACACCAGCTCTACACATTCGTATATTCTAGGGAGAAAGCTAGAGGAACTGCGACAAACAAACATGATATTTCTGTTTGCATAGATGACATTTTATTCACTTGCCTACTGAAAAGACTTTGCTTTTCTCCAAAACCATTTTTACTGTAATATTCTCCGTCCTTTGCATAAGAATTCAACTCCAGTATGTCCGGATATTTCTGGATAAAAACAGAAATATCCGGGTTTGTTTTGGCTCACTGAATATGAAATATTGTGAAAGCCTCTGTGTTTGTGTTTTCTGGATATTATCAAGGGACTTTATTTTTTTCAATGTTTTTTATCAGGGAACATTTTATTCTGAGCTTGGATACAGTAGTTGGTTCCACATGGAGACACCAGCTGAATCTATTCTTATTTTCCAGGGAGAAAGCTAGAGAAACTCTCGCAAACAAACATGATATTTCTGTTTGTATAGATGACATTTTATACACTTGCATAACGAAAAGATTTCCTTTTCTCCAAAACTATTTTACTTTGATTTTCTCCATCAATTGCATACGAATTCCAAGCGACTTTTTCCGGATATGACTGGATGAAACCAGAAATATCCGGTTGTGTTTTGGCTAACTCAACCTGAAATATTGTGAAAGCCACTGTGTTTGTGTTTTCTGGATATTATTGATTGAGTTTACTGTTTTGAATATTTTTATCAGGGAACATTTAATTTTGTACCATAGAAACTTCAATTGGTTCATCATCGGGACACCAGCTGAACATATTTACATTTTCTGTGGAGAAAGCTAGAGGAACTGCGACAAACAAACATGATATTTCTGTTTGTATAGATGACATTTTATGCACTTGCTTAGCGAAAAGACACAAAGGATAGAGAACTCCTGGAAACCGCGCCGCTCTACATCCATTTTACAGAAATCCCGAAAGTTGCGTCTGCTACACACACTCAGCATACAAAAAACCCGCATATAGCGAATACCTACTTCTAAGCTACAGAACTCCAGGAAAGCGCTCCTCTCTACACCAAGGACAGAGAACTCCTGGAAACTGCGTCGATCTGCATCCAGGTAACAGAGCTCCCGTAAGCTGCGTCTCCTACACTCAGGCTTCAGAAATCCCATGCACTGCGTATGCCTATTGCCAGGCTACAGACCTCTTGGAAACCACTGCTCTCAGCACTCAGATACAGAACTCCGGTAAACTGCGTCTCTCTACATGCAGGTTACAGAATTCCCCGTAAGCATCGTGTGCTCCACTCAGGCTGCAGGACTCCTGGAAACTGTGTCTCTCGATATCCGTGGTACAGAACACCCGTAAGCTGGCTATCCTACACTCCGGGTACAGTAAACCCGCGTATTGTGTATGCCTAATTCCAGGATACGGAAGTCCCGTAAACTGCTTCTCCCTACACCCAGGATACCTAACTCCGCTAAGCTGTGTCTCTCTACATTCAGGGGGCAGAACTCCTGTAAGCTGCATCTCCTACACACAGGATACAGAAAACCCGCATATTGTGAATGCCTAATTCCAGGCTACAGAACTCCCGTAAACAACGTCTCTCTACTCCCTGGATGCAGAACTCCGCTAAACCGCGTCTCTCTACATCCAGGTTACAGAACTCCCTTAAGCTGCGTCTGCTACACTCAGGCTACGGGAATCCCATATACAGCGTATGCCTACTCCAAGGCTGCCGAACTCTTGTAAACTGCTTCTCTCTACACAAGGATACAGACCTCCGGTAAAATGCTTCTCACTACGTTCAGGTGGCAGAACTACCGTAAGCTGCATCTGCTGCACTCAGGATACAGAAAACCCGCATATGGCGAAAGCCTACTCCCAGGCTTCAGAACTCCCGTAAACAACTTCTCTCTACGCCCAGGATGCACAACTCCACTAAACTGCATCTCTGTACGTCTAGGTTACAGAACTCCCGTAAGCTGCGTCTGATACACTCAGGCCATAGGAATCCCGTATACAGCGTATGCCTACTCCCAGGCCGCAGAACTCCGGGAAACAGCTTCTCTGTACATTCAACCTACAGAACTCCTGGACACTGCATCTCTCGACACTTAGGTTACAGACCTCACAGAAGTTGCAACTCCTACACTCAGGATACAGACAACGCACATATAGCGAGTGGCTAATTACAGTCTACAGAACTCCAGGAAACAGCTAGCTCCTCTCTACACAAAGGGTAGAGAACTCCTGGAAACCGCGCCGCTCTACATCCATTTTACAGAAATCCCGAAAGTTGCGTCTGCTCCACACACTCAGCATACAAAAAACCCGCATATAGCGAATACCTACTTCTAAGCTACAGAACTCCAGGAAAGCGCTCCTCTCTACACCAAGGACAGAGAACTCCTGGAAACTGCGTCGATCTGCATCCAGGTAACAGAGTTCCCGTAAGCTGCGTCTCCTACACTCAGGCTTCAGAAATCCCATGCACTGCGTATGCCTATTGCCAGGCTACAGACCTCTTGGAAACCACTGCTCTCAGCACTCAGATACAGAACTCCGGTAAACTGCGTCTCTCTACATGCAGGTTACAGAATTCCCCGGAAGCATCGTGTGCTCCTCTCAGGCTGCAGGACTCCTGGAAACTGTGTCTCTCGATATCCGTGGTACAGAACACCCGTAAGCTGGCTATCCTACACTCAGGGTACAGTAAACCCGCGTATTGTGTATGCCTAATTCCAGGATACGGAAGTCCCGTAAACTGCTTCTCCCTACACCCAGGATACCTAACTCCGATAAGCTTTGTCTCTCTACATTCAGGGGGCAGAACTCCTGTAAGCTGCATCTCCTACACACAGGATACAGAAAACCCGCATATTGTGAATGCCTAATTCCAGGCTACAGAACTCCCGTAAACAACGTCTCTCTACTCCCAGGATGCAGAACTCCGCTAAACCGCGTCTCTCTACATCCAGGTTACAGAACTCCCTTAAGCTGCGTCTGCTACACTCAGGCTACGGGAATCCCATATACAGCGTATGCCTACTCCAAGGCTGCCGAACTCTTGTAAACTGCTTCTCTCTACACAAGGATACAGACCTCCGGTAAAATGCTTCTCACTACGTTCAGGTGGCAGAACTACCGTAAGCTGCATCTGCTGCACTCAGGATACAGAAAACCCGCATATGGCGAAAGCCTACTCCCAGGCTTCAGAACTCCCGTAAACAACTTCTCTCTACGCCCAGGATGCACAACTCCACTAAACTGCATCTCTGTACGTCTAGGTTACAGAACTCCCGTAAGCTGCGTCTGATACACTCAGGCCATAGGAATCCCGTATACAGCGTATGCCTACTCCCAGGCCGCAGAACTCCGGGAAACAGCTTCTCTGTACATTCAACCTACAGAACTCCTGGACACTGCATCTCTCGACACTTAGGTTACAGACCTCACAGAAGTTGCAACTCCTACACTCAGGATACAGACAACGCACATATAGCGAGTGGCTAATTACAGTCTACAGAACTCCAGGAAACAGCTTGCTGCTCTCTACACAAAGGATAGAGAACTCCTGGAAACCGCGCCGCTCTACATCCATTTTACAGAAATCCCGAAAGTTGCGTCTGCTACACACACTCAGCATACAAAAAACCCGCATATAGCGAATACCTACTTCTAAGCTACAGAACTCCAGGAAAGCGCTCCTCTCTACACCAAGGACAGAGAACTCCTGGAAACTGCGTCGATCTGCATCCAGGTAACAGAGCTCCCGTAAGCTGCGTCTCCTACACTCAGGCTTCAGAAATCCCATGCACTGCGTATGCCTATTGCCAGGCTACAGACCTCTTGGAAACCACTGCTCTCAGCACTCAGATACAGAACTCCGGTAAACTGCGTCTCTCTACATGCAGGTTACAGAATTCCCCGTAAGCATCGTGTGCTCCACTCAGGCTGCAGGACTCCTGGAAACTGTGTCTCTCGATATCCGTGGTACAGAACACCCGTAAGCTGGCTATCCTACACTCCGGGTACAGTAAACCCGCGTATTGTGTATGCCTAATTCCAGGATACGGAAGTCCCGTAAACTGCTTCTCCCTACACCCAGGATACCTAACTCCGCTAAGCTGTGTCTCTCTACATTCAGGGGGCAGAACTCCTGTAAGCTGCATCTCCTACACACAGGATACAGAAAACCCGCATATTGTGAATGCCTAATTCCAGGCTACAGAACTCCCGTAAACAACGTCTCTCTACTCCCTGGATGCAGAACTCCGCTAAACCGCGTCTCTCTACATCCAGGTTACAGAACTCCCTTAAGCTGCGTCTGCTACACTCAGGCTACGGGAATCCCATATACAGCGTATGCCTACTCCAAGGCTGCCGAACTCTTGTAAACTGCTTCTCTCTACACAAGGATACAGACCTCCGGTAAAATGCTTCTCACTACGTTCAGGTGGCAGAACTACCGTAAGCTGCATCTGCTGCACTCAGGATACAGAAAACCCGCATATGGCGAAAGCCTACTCCCAGGCTTCAGAACTCCCGTAAACAACTTCTCTCTACGCCCAGGATGCACAACTCCAGTAAACTGCATCTCTGTACGTCTAGGTTACAGAACTCCCGTAAGCTGCGTCTGATACACTCAGGCCATAGGAATCCCGTATACAGCGTATGCCTACTCCCAGGCCGCAGAACTCCGGGAAACAGCTTCTCTGTACATTCAACCTACAGAACTCCTGGACACTGCATCTCTCGACACTTAGGTTACAGACCTCACAGAAGTTGCAACTCCTACACTCAGGATACAGACAACGCACATATAGCGAGTGGCTAATTACAGTCTACAGAACTCCAGGAAACAGCTAGCTCCTCTCTACACAAAGGGTAGAGAACTCCTGGAAACCGCGCCGCTCTACATCCATTTTACAGAAATCCCGAAAGTTGCGTCTGCTCCACACACTCAGCATACAAAAAACCCGCATATAGCGAATACCTACTTCTAAGCTACAGAACTCCAGGAAAGCGCTCCTCTCTACACCAAGGACAGAGAACTCCTGGAAACTGCGTCGATCTGCATCCAGGTAACAGAGTTCCCGTAAGCTGCGTCTCCTACACTCAGGCTTCAGAAATCCCATGCACTGCGTATGCCTATTGCCAGGCTACAGACCTCTTGGAAACCACTGCTCTCAGCACTCAGATACAGAACTCCGGTAAACTGCGTCTCTCTACATGCAGGTTACAGAATTCCCCGGAAGCATCGTGTGCTCCTCTCAGGCTGCAGGACTCCTGGAAACTGTGTCTCTCGATATCCGTGGTACAGAACACCCGTAAGCTGGCTATCCTACACTCAGGGTACAGTAAACCCGCGTATTGTGTATGCCTAATTCCAGGATACGGAAGTCCCGTAAACTGCTTCTCCCTACACCCAGGATACCTAACTCCGCTAAGCTTTGTCTCTCTACATTCAGGGGGCAGAACTCCTGTAAGCTGCATCTCCTACACACAGGATACAGAAAACCCGCATATTGTGAATGCCTAATTCCAGGCTACAGAACTCCCGTAAACAACGTCTCTCTACTCCCAGGATGCAGAACTCCGCTAAACCGCGTCTCTCTACATCCAGGTTACAGAACTCCCTTAAGCTGCGTCTGCTACACTCAGGCTACGGGAATCCCATATACAGCGTATGCCTACTCCAAGGCTGCCGAACTCTTGTAAACTGCTTCTCTCTACACAAGGATACAGACCTCCGGTAAAATGCTTCTCACTACGTTCAGGTGGCAGAACTACCGTAAGCTGCATCTGCTGCACTCAGGATACAGAAAACCCGCATATGGCGAAAGCCTACTCCCAGGCTTCAGAACTCCCGTAAACAACTTCTCTCTACGCCCAGGATGCACAACTCCACTAAACTGCATCTCTGTACGTCTAGGTTACAGAACTCCCGTAAGCTGCGTCTGATACACTCAGGCCATAGGAATCCCGTATACAGCGTATGCCTACTCCCAGGCCGCAGAACTCCGGGAAACAGCTTCTCTGTACATTCAACCTACAGAACTCCTGGACACTGCATCTCTCGACACTTAGGTTACAGACCTCACAGAAGTTGCAACTCCTACACTCAGGATACAGACAACGCACATATAGCGAGTGGCTAATTACAGTCTACAGAACTCCAGGAAACAGCTAGCTCCTCTCTACACAAAGGATAGAGAACTCCTGGAAACCGCGCCGCTCTACATCCATTTTACAGAAATCCCGAAAGTTGCGTCTGCTCCACACACTCAGCATACAAAAAACCCGCATATAGCGAATACCTACTTCTAAGCTACAGAACTCCAGGAAAGCGCTCCTCTCTACACCAAGGACAGAGAACTCCTGGAAACTGCGTCGATCTGCATCCAGGTAACAGAGCTCCCGTAAGCTGCGTCTCCTACACTCAGGCTTCAGAAATCCCATGCACTGCGTATGCCTATTGCCAGGCTACAGACCTCTTGGAAACCACTGCTCTCAGCACTCAGATACAGAACTCCGGTAAACTGCGTCTCTCTACATGCAGGTTACAGAATTCCCCGTAAGCATCGTGTGCTCCACTCAGGCTGCAGGACTCCTGGAAACTGTGTCTCTCGATATCCGTGGTACAGAACACCCGTAAGCTGGCTATCCTACACTCCGGGTACAGTAAACCCGCGTATTGTGTATGCCTAATTCCAGGATACAGAAGTCCCGTAAACTGCTTCTCCCTACACCCAGGATACCTAACTCCGCTAAGCTGTGTCTCTCTACATTCAGGGGGCAGAACTCCTGTAAGCTGCATCTCCTACACACAGGATACAGAAAACCCGCATATTGTGAATGCCTAATTCCAGGCTACAGAACTCCCGTAAACAACGTCTCTCTACTCCCTGGATGCAGAACTCCGCTAAACCGCGTCTCTCTACATCCAGGTTACAGAACTCCCTTAAGCTGCGTCTGCTACACTCAGGCTACGGGAATCCCATATACAGCGTATGCCTACTCCAAGGCTGCCGAACTCTTGTAAACTGCTTCTCTCTACACAAGGATACAGACCTCCGGTAAAATGCTTCTCACTACGTTCAGGTGGCAGAACTACCGTAAGCTGCATCTGCTGCACTCAGGATACAGAAAACCCGCATATGGCGAAAGCCTACTCCCAGGCTTCAGAACTCCCGTAAACAACTTCTCTCTACGCCCAGGATGCACAACTCCACTAAACTGCATCTCTGTACGTCTAGGTTACAGAACTCCCGTAAGCTGCGTCTGATACACTCAGGCCATAGGAATCCCGTATACAGCGTATGCCTACTCCCAGGCCGCAGAACTCCGGGAAACAGCTTCTCTGTACATTCAACCTACAGAACTCCTGGACACTGCATCTCTCGACACTTAGGTTACAGACCTCACAGAAGTTGCAACTCCTACACTCAGGATACAGACAACGCACATATAGTGAGTGGCTAATTACAGTCTACAGAACTCCAGGAAACAGCTAGCTCCTCTCTACACAAAGGGTAGAGAACTCCTGGAAACCGCGCCGCTCTACATCCATTTTGCAGAAATCCCGAAAGTTGCGTCTGCTCCACACACTCAGCATACAAAAAACCCGCATATAGCGAATACCTACTTCTAAGCTACAGAACTCCAGGAAAGCGCTCCTCTCTACACCAAGGACAGAGAACTCCTGGAAACTGCGTCGATCTGCATCCAGGTAACAGAGCTCCCGTAAGCTGCGTCTCCTACACTCAGGCTTCAGAAATCCCATGCACTGCGTATGCCTATTGCCAGGCTACAGACCTCTTGGAAACCACTGCTCTCAGCACTCAGATACAGAACTCCGGTAAACTGCGTCTCTCTACATGCAGGTTACAGAATTCCCCGGAAGCATCGTGTGCTCCTCTCAGGCTGCAGGACTCCTGGAAACTGTGTCTCTCGATATCCGTGGTACAGAACACCCGTAAGCTGGCTATCCTACACTCAGGGTACAGTAAACCCGCGTATTGTGTATGCCTAATTCCAGGATACGGAAGTCCCGTAAACTGCTTCTCCCTACACCCAGGATACCTAACTCCGATAAGCTTTGTCTCTCTACATTCAGGGGGCAGAACTCCTGTAAGCTGCATCTCCTACACACAGGATACAGAAAACCCGCATATTGTGAATGCCTAATTCCAGGCTACAGAACTCCCGTAAACAACGTCTCTCTACTCCCAGGATGCAGAACTCCGCTAAACCGCGTCTCTCTACATCCAGGTTACAGAACTCCCTTAAGCTGCGTCTGCTACACTCAGGCTATGGGAATCCCATATACAGCGTATGCCTACTCCAAGGCTGCCGAACTCTTGTAAACTGCTTCTCTCTACACAAGGATACAGACCTCCGGTAAAATGCTTCTCACTACGTTCAGGTGGCAGAACTACCGTAAGCTGCATCTGCTGCACTCAGGATACAGAAAACCCGCATATGGCGAAAGCCTACTCCCAGGCTTCAGAACTCCCGTAAACAACTTCTCTCTACGCCCAGGATGCACAACTCCACTAAACTGCATCTCTGTACGTCTAGGTTACAGAACTCCCGTAAGCTGCGTCTGATACACTCAGGCCATAGGAATCCCGTATACAGCGTATGCCTACTCCCAGGCCGCAGAACTCCGGGAAACAGCTTCTCTGTACATTCAACCTACAGAACTCCTGGACACTGCATCTCTCGACACTTAGGTTACAGACCTCACAGAAGTTGCAACTCCTACACTCAGGATACAGACAACGCACATATAGCGAGTGGCTAATTACAGTCTACAGAACTCCAGGAAACAGCTAGCTCCTCTCTACACAAAGGGTAGAGAACTCCTGGAAACCGCGCCGCTCTACATCCATTTTACAGAAATCCCGAAAGTTGCGTCTGCTCCACACACTCAGCATACAAAAAACCCGCATATAGCGAATACCTACTTCTAAGCTACAGAACTCCAGGAAAGCGCTCCTCTCTACACCAAGGACAGAGAACTCCTGGAAACTGCGTCGATCTGCATCCAGGTAACAGAGCTCCCGTAAGCTGCGTCTCCTACACTCAGGCTTCAGAAATCCCATGCACTGCGTATGCCTATTGCCAGGCTACAGACCTCTTGGAAACCACTGCTCTCAGCACTCAGATACAGAACTCCGGTAAACTGCGTCTCTCTACATGCAGGTTACAGAATTCCCCGTAAGCATCGTGTGCTCCACTCAGGCTGCAGGACTCCTGGAAACTGTGTCTCTCGATATCCGTGGTACAGAACACCCGTAAGCTGGCTATCCTACACTCCGGGTACAGTAAACCCGCGTATTGTGTATGCCTAATTCCAGGATACAGAAGTCCCGTAAACTGCTTCTCCCTACACCCAGGATACCTAACTCCGCTAAGCTGTGTCTCTCTACATTCAGGGGGCAGAACTCCTGTAAGCTGCATCTCCTACACACAGGATACAGAAAACCCGCATATTGTGAATGCCTAATTCCAGGCTACAGAACTCCCGTAAACAACGTCTCTCTACTCCCTGGATGCAGAACTCCGCTAAACCGCGTCTCTCTACATCCAGGTTACAGAACTCCCTTAAGCTGCGTCTGCTACACTCAGGCTACGGGAATCCCATATACAGCGTATGCCTACTCCAAGGCTGCCGAACTCTTGTAAACTGCTTCTCTCTACACAAGGATACAGACCTCCGGTAAAATGCTTCTCACTACGTTCAGGTGGCAGAACTACCGTAAGCTGCATCTGCTGCACTCAGGATACAGAAAACCCGCATATGGCGAAAGCCTACTCCCAGGCTTCAGAACTCCCGTAAACAACTTCTCTCTACGCCCAGGATGCACAACTCCACTAAACTGCATCTCTGTATGTCTAGGTTACAGAACTCCCGTAAGCTGCGTCTGATACACTCAGGCCATAGGAATCCCGTATACAGCGTATGCCTACTCCCAGGCCGCAGAACTCCGGGAAACAGCTTCTCTGTACATTCAACCTACAGAACTCCTGGACACTGCATCTCTCGACACTTAGGTTACAGACCTCACAGAAGTTGCAACTCCTACACTCAGGATACAGACAACGCACATATAGTGAGTGGCTAATTACAGTCTACAGAACTCCAGGAAACAGCTAGCTCCTCTCTACACAAAGGGTAGAGAACTCCTGGAAACCGCGCCGCTCTACATCCATTTTGCAGAAATCCCGAAAGTTGCGTCTGCTCCACACACTCAGCATACAAAAAACCCGCATATAGCGAATACCTACTTCTAAGCTACAGAACTCCAGGAAAGCGCTCCTCTCTACACCAAGGACAGAGAACTCCTGGAAACTGCGTCGATCTGCATCCAGGTAACAGAGCTCCCGTAAGCTGCGTCTCCTACACTCAGGCTTCAGAAATCCCATGCACTGCGTATGCCTATTGCCAGGCTACAGACCTCTTGGAAACCACTGCTCTCAGCACTCAGATACAGAACTCCGGTAAACTGCGTCTCTCTACATGCAGGTTACAGAATTCCCCGGAAGCATCGTGTGCTCCTCTCAGGCTGCAGGACTCCTGGAAACTGTGTCTCTCGATATCCGTGGTACAGAACACCCGTAAGCTGGCTATCCTACACTCAGGGTACAGTAAACCCGCGTATTGTGTATGCCTAATTCCAGGATACGGAAGTCCCGTAAACTGCTTCTCCCTACACCCAGGATACCTAACTCCGATAAGCTTTGTCTCTCTACATTCAGGGGGCAGAACTCCTGTAAGCTGCATCTCCTACACACAGGATACAGAAAACCCGCATATTGTGAATGCCTAATTCCAGGCTACAGAACTCCCGTAAACAACGTCTCTCTACTCCCAGGATGCAGAACTCCGCTAAACCGCGTCTCTCTACATCCAGGTTACAGAACTCCCTTAAGCTGCGTCTGCTACACTCAGGCTATGGGAATCCCATATACAGCGTATGCCTACTCCAAGGCTGCCGAACTCTTGTAAACTGCTTCTCTCTACACAAGGATACAGACCTCCGGTAAAATGCTTCTCACTACGTTCAGGTGGCAGAACTACCGTAAGCTGCATCTGCTGCACTCAGGATACAGAAAACCCGCATATGGCGAAAGCCTACTCCCAGGCTTCAGAACTCCCGTAAACAACTTCTCTCTACGCCCAGGATGCACAACTCCACTAAACTGCATCTCTGTACGTCTAGGTTACAGAACTCCCGTAAGCTGCGTCTGATACACTCAGGCCATAGGAATCCCGTATACAGCGTATGCCTACTCCCAGGCCGCAGAACTCCGGGAAACAGCTTCTCTGTACATTCAACCTACAGAACTCCTGGACACTGCATCTCTCGACACTTAGGTTACAGACCTCACAGAAGTTGCAACTCCTACACTCAGGATACAGACAACGCACATATAGCGAGTGGCTAATTACAGTCTACAGAACTCCAGGAAACAGCTAGCTCCTCTCTACACAAAGGATAGAGAACTCCTGGAAACCGCGCCGCTCTACATCCATTTTACAGAAATCCCGAAAGTTGCGTCTGCTCCACACACTCAGCATACAAAAAACCCGCATATAGCGAATACCTACTTCTAAGCTACAGAACTCCAGGAAAGCGCTCCTCTCTACACCAAGGACAGAGAACTCCTGGAAACTGCGTCGATCTGCATCCAGGTAACAGAGCTCCCGTAAGCTGCGTCTCCTACACTCAGGCTTCAGAAATCCCATGCACTGCGTATGCCTATTGCCAGGCTACAGACCTCTTGGAAACCACTGCTCTCAGCACTCAGATACAGAACTCCGGTAAGCTGCGTCTCTCTACATGCAGGTTACAGAATTCCCCGTAAGCATCGTGTGCTCCACTCAGGCTGCAGGACTCCTGGAAACTGTGTCTCTCGATATCCGTGGTACAGAACACCCGTAAGCTGGCTATCCTACACTCAGGGTACAGTAAACCCGCGTATTGTGTATGCCTAATTCCAGGATGCAGAAGTCCCGTAAACTGCTTCTCCCTACACCCAGGATACCTAACTCCGCTAAGCTGTGTCTCTCTACATTCAGGGGTCAGAACTCCTGTAAGCTGCATCTCCTACACACAGGATACAGAAAACCCGCATATTGTGAATGCCTAATTCCAGGCTACAGAACTCCCGTAAACAACGTCTCTCTACTCCCTGGATGCAGAACTCCGCTAAGCTGCGTCTCTCTACATCCAGGTTACAGAACTCCCTTAAGCTGCGTCTGCTACACTCAGGCTACGGGAATCCCATATACAGCGTATGCCTACTCCAAGGCTGCCGAACTCTTGTAAACTGCTTCTCTCTACACAAGGATACAGACCTCCGGTAAAATGCTTCTCACTACGTTCAGGTGGCAGAACTACCGTAAGCTGCATCTGCTGCACTCAGGATACAGAAAACCCGCATATGGCGAAAGCCTACTCCCAGGCTTCAGAACTCCCGTAAACAACTTCTCTCTACGCCCAGGATGCACAACTCCAGTAAACTGCATCTCTGTACGTCTAGGTTACAGAACTCCCGTAAGCTGCGTCTGATACACTCAGGCCATAGGAATCCCGTATACAGCGTATGCCTACTCCCAGGCCGCAGAACTCCAGGAAACAGCTTCTCTGTACATTCAACCTACAGAACTCCTGGACACTGCATCTCTCGACACTTAGGTTACAGACCTCACAGAAGTTGCAACTCCTACACTCAGGATACAGACAACGCACATATAGTGAGTGGCTAATTACAGTCTACAGAACTCCAGGAAACAGCTAGCTCCTCTCTACACAAAGGGTAGAGAACTCCTGGAAACCGCGCCGCTCTACATCCATTTTGCAGAAATCCCGAAAGTTGCGTCTGCTCCACACACTCAGCATACAAAAAACCCGCATATAGCGAATACCTACTTCTAAGCTACAGAACTCCAGGAAAGCGCTCCTCTCTACACCAAGGACAGAGAACTCCTGGAAACTGCGTCGATCTGCATCCAGGTAACAGAGCTCCCGTAAGCTGCGTCTCCTACACTCAGGCTTCAGAAATCCCATGCACTGCGTATGCCTATTGCCAGGCTACAGACCTCTTGGAAACCACTGCTCTCAGCACTCAGATACAGAACTCCGGTAAACTGCGTCTCTCTACATGCAGGTTACAGAATTCCCCGGAAGCATTGTGTGCTCCTCTCAGGCTGCAGGACTCCTGGAAACTGTGTCTCTCGATATCCGTGGTACAGAACACCCGTAAGCTGGCTATCCTACACTCAGGGTACAGTAAACCCGCGTATTGTGTATGCCTAATTCCAGGATACGGAAGTCCCGTAAACTGCTTCTCCCTACACCCAGGATACCTAACTCCGCTAAGCTTTGTCTCTCTACATTCAGGGGGCAGAACTCCTGTAAGCTGCATCTCCTACACACAGGATACAGAAAACCCGCATATTGTGAATGCCTAATTCCAGGCTACAGAACTCCCGTAAACAACGTCTCTCTACTCCCAGGATGCAGAACTCCGCTAAACCGCGTCTCTCTACATCCAGGTTACAGAACTCCCTTAAGCTGCGTCTGCTACACTCAGGCTATGGGAATCCCATATACAGCGTATGCCTACTCCAAGGCTGCCGAACTCTTGTAAACTGCTTCTCTCTACACAAGGATACAGACCTCCGGTAAAATGCTTCTCACTACGTTCAGGTGGCAGAACTACCGTAAGCTGCATCTGCTGCACTCAGGATACAGAAAACCCGCATATGGCGAAAGCCTACTCCCAGGCTTCAGAACTCCCGTAAACAACTTCTCTCTACGCCCAGGATGCACAACTCCACTAAACTGCATCTCTGTACGTCTAGGTTACAGAACTCCCGTAAGCTGCGTCTGATACACTCAGGCCATAGGAATCCCGTATACAGCGTATGCCTACTCCCAGGCCGCAGAACTCCGGGAAACAGCTTCTCTGTACATTCAACCTACAGAACTCCTGGACACTGCATCTCTCGACACTTAGGTTACAGACCTCACAGAAGTTGCAACTCCTACACTCAGGATACAGACAACGCACATATAGCGAGTGGCTAATTACAGTCTACAGAACTCCAGGAAACAGCTAGCTCCTCTCTACACAAAGGATAGAGAACTCCTGGAAACCGCGCCGCTCTACATCCATTTTTCAGAAATCCCGAAAGTTGCGTCTGCTCCACACACTCAGCATACAAAAAACCCGCATATAGCGAATACCTACTTCTAAGCTACAGAACTCCAGGAAAGCGCTCCTCTCTACACCAAGGACAGAGAACTCCTGGAAACTGCGTCGATCTGCATCCAGGTAACAGAGCTCCCGTAAGCTGCGTCTCCTACACTCAGGCTTCAGAAATCCCATGCACTGCGTATGCCTATTGCCAGGCTACAGACCTCTTGGAAACCACTGCTCTCAGCACTCAGATACAGAACTCCGGTAAACTGCGTCTCTCTACATGCAGGTTACAGAATTCCCCGTAAGCATCGTGTGCTCCACTCAGGCTGCAGGACTCCTGGAAACTGTGTCTCTCGATATCCGTGGTACAGAACACCCGTAAGCTGGCTATCCTACACTCAGGGTACAGTAAACCCGCGTATTGTGTATGCCTAATTCCAGGATACGGAAGTCCCGTAAACTGCTTCTCCCTACACCCAGGATACCTAACTCCGCTAAGCTGTGTCTCTCTACATTCAGGGGGCAGAACTCCTGTAAGCTGCATCTCCTACACACAGGATACAGAAAACCCGCATATTGTGAATGCCTAATTCCAGGCTACAGAACTCCCGTAAACAACGTCTCTCTACTCCCAGGATGCAGAACTCCGCTAAACCGCGTCTCTCTACATCCAGGTTACAGAACTCCCTTAAGCTGCGTCTGCTACACTCAGGCTACGGGAATCCCATATACAGCGTATGCCTACTCCAAGGCTGCCGAACTCTTGTAAACTGCTTCTCTCTACACAAGGATACAGACCTCCGGTAAAATGCTTCTCACTACGTTCAGGTGGCAGAACTACCGTAAGCTGCATCTGCTGCACTCAGGATACAGAAAACCCGCATATGGCGAAAGCCTACTCCCAGGCTTCAGAACTCCCGTAAACAACTTCTCTCTACGCCCAGGATGCACAACTCCACTAAACTGCATCTCTGTACGTCTAGGTTACAGAACTCCCGTAAGCTGCGTCTGATACACTCAGGCCATAGGAATCCCGTATACAGCGTATGCCTACTCCCAGGCCGCAGAACTCCGGGAAACAGCTTCTCTGTACATTCAACCTACAGAACTCCTGGACACTGCATCTCTCGACACTTAGGTTACAGACCTCACAGAAGTTGCAACTCCTACACTCAGGATACAGACAACGCACATATAGCGAGTGGCTAATTACAGTCTACAGAACTCCAGGAAACAGCTAGCTCCTCTCTACACAAAGGGTAGAGAACTCCTGGAAACCGCGCCGCTCTACATCCATTTTTCAGAAATCCCGAAAGTTGCGTCTGCTCCACACACTCAGCATACAAAAAACCCGCATATAGCGAATACCTACTTCTAAGCTACAGAACTCCAGGAAAGCGCTCCTCTCTACACCAAGGACAGAGAACTCCTGGAAACTGCGTCGATCTGCATCCAGGTAACAGAGCTCCCGTAAGCTGCGTCTCCTACACTCAGGCTTCAGAAATCCCATGCACTGCGTATGCCTATTGCCAGGCTACAGACCTCTTGGAAACCACTGCTCTCAGCACTCAGATACAGAACTCCGGTAAACTGCGTCTCTCTACATGCAGGTTACAGAATTCCCCGGAAGCATCGTGTGCTCCACTCAGGCTGCAGGACTCCTGGAAACTGTGTCTCTCGATATCCGTGGTACAGAACACCCGTAAGCTGGCTATCCTACACTCCGGGTACAGTAAACCCGCGTATTGTGTATGCCTAATTCCAGGATACAGAAGTCCCGTAAACTGCTTCTCCCTACACCCAGGATACCTAACTCCGCTAAGCTGTGTCTCTCTACATTCAGGGGGCAGAACTCCTGTAAGCTGCATCTCCTACACACAGGATACAGAAAACCCGCATATTGTGAATGCCTAATTCCAGGCTACAGAACTCCCGTAAACAACGTCTCTCTACTCCCTGGATGCAGAACTCCGCTAAACCGCGTCTCTCTACATCCAGGTTACAGAACTCCCTTAAGCTGCGTCTGCTACACTCAGGCTACGGGAATCCCATATACAGTGTATGCCTACTCCAAGGCTGCCGGACTCTTGTAAACTGCTTCTCTCTACACAAGGATACAGACCTCCGGTAAAATGCTTCTCACTACGTTCAGGTGGCAGAACTACCGTAAGCTGCATCTGCTGCACTCAGGATACAGAAAACCCGCATATGGCGAAAGCCTACTCCCAGGCTTCAGAACTCCCGTAAACAACTTCTCTCTACGCCCAGGATGCACAACTCCACTAAACTGCATCTCTGTACGTCTAGGTTACAGAACTCCCGTAAGCTGCGTCTGATACACTCAGGCCATAGGAATCCCGTATACAGCGTATGCCTACTCCCAGGCCGCAGAACTCCGGGAAACAGCTTCTCTGTACATTCAACCTACAGAACTCCTGGACACTGCATCTCTCGACACTTAGGTTACAGACCTCACAGAAGTTGCAACTCCTACACTCAGGATACAGACAACGCACATATAGCGAGTGGCTAATTACAGTCTACAGAACTCCAGGAAACAGCTAGCTCCTCTCTACACAAAGGGTAGAGAACTCCTGGAAACCGCGCCGCTCTACATCCATTTTACAGAAATCCCGAAAGTTGCGTCTGCTCCACACACTCAGCATACAAAAAACCCGCATATAGCGAATACCTACTTCTAAGCTACAGAACTCCAGGAAAGCGCTCCTCTCTACACCAAGGACAGAGAACTCCTGGAAACTGCGTCGATCTGCATCCAGGTAACAGAGCTCCCGTAAGCTGCGTCTCCTACACTCAGACTTCAGAAATCCCATGCACTGCGTATGCCTATTGCCAGGCTACAGACCTCTTGGAAACCACTGCTCTCAGCACTCAGATACAGAACTCCGGTAAACTGCGTCTCTCTACATGCAGGTTACAGAATTCCCCGGAAGCATCGTGTGCTCCTCTCAGGCTGCAGGACTCCTGGAAACTGTGTCTCTCGATATCCGTGGTACAGAACACCCGTAAGCTGGCTATCCTACACTCAGGGTACAGTAAACCCGCGTATTGTGTATGCCTAATTCCAGGATACGGAAGTCCCGTAAACTGCTTCTCCCTACACCCAGGATACCTAACTCCGCTAAGCTTTGTCTCTCTACATTCAGGGGGCAGAACTCCTGTAAGCTGCATCTCCTACACACAGGATACAGAAAACCCGCATATTGTGAATGCCTAATTCCAGGCTACAGAACTCCCGTAAACAACGTCTCTCTACTCCCAGGATGCAGAACTCCGCTAAACCGCGTCTCTCTACATCCAGGTTACAGAACTCCCTTAAGCTGCGTCTGCTACACTCAGGCTACGGGAATCCCATATACAGCGTATGCCTACTCCAAGGCTGCCGAACTCTTGTAAACTGCTTCTCTCTACACAAGGATACAGACCTCCGGTAAAATGCTTCTCACTATGTTCAGGTGGCAGAACTACCGTAAGCTGCATCTGCTGCACTCAGGATACAGAAAACCCGCATATGGCGAAAGCCTACTCCCAGGCTTCAGAACTCCCGTGAACAACTTCTCTCTACGCCCAGGATGCACAACTCCAGTAAACTGCATCTCTGTACGTCTAGGTTACAGAACTCCCGTAAGCTGCGTCTGATACACTCAGGCCATAGGAATCCCGTATACAGCGTATGCCTACTCCCAGGCCGCAGAACTCCGGGAAACAGCTTCTCTGTACATTCAACCTACAGAACTCCTGGACACTGCATCTCTCGACACTTGGGTTACAGACCTCACAGAAGTTGCAACTCCTACACTCAGGATACAGACAACGCACATATAGCGAGTGGCTAATTACAGTCTACAGAACTCCAGGAAACAGCTAGCTCCTCTCTACACAAAGGGTAGAGAACTCCTGGAAACCGCGCCGCTCTACATCCATTTTACAGAAATCCCGAAAGTTGCGTCTGCTCCACACACTCAGCATACAAAAAACCCGCATATAGCGAATACCTACTTCTAAGCTACAGAACTCCAGGAAAGCGCTCCTCTCTACACCAAGGACAGAGAACTCCTGGAAACTGCGTCGATCTGCATCCAGGTAACAGAGCTCCCGTAAGCTGCGTCTCCTACACTCAGGCTTCAGAAATCCCATGCACTGCGTATGCCTATTGCCAGGCTACAGACCTCTTGGAAACCACTGCTCTCAGCACTCAGATACAGAACTCCGGTAAACTGCGTCTCTCTACATGCAGGTTACAGAATTCCCCGGAAGCATCGTGTGCTCCTCTCAGGCTGCAGGACTCCTGGAAACTGTGTCTCTCGATATCCGTGGTACAGAACACCCGTAAGCTGGCTATCCTACACTCAGGGTACAGTAAACCCGCGTATTGTGTATGCCTAATTCCAGGATACGGAAGTCCCGTAAACTGCTTCTCCCTACACCCAGGATACCTAACTCCGCTAAGCTTTGTCTCTCTACATTCAGGGGGCAGAACTCCTGTAAGCTGCATCTCCTACACACAGGATACAGAAAACCCGCATATTGTGAATGCCTAATTCCAGGCTACAGAACTCCCGTAAACAACGTCTCTCTACTCCCAGGATGCAGAACTCCGCTAAACCGCGTCTCTCTACATCCAGGTTACAGAACTCCCTTAAGCTGCGTCTGCTACACTCAGGCTATGGGAATCCCATATACAGCGTATGCCTACTCCAAGGCTGCCGAACTCTTGTAAACTGCTTCTCTCTACACAAGGATACAGACCTCCGGTAAAATGCTTCTCACTACGTTCAGGTGGCAGAACTACCGTAAGCTGCATCTGCTGCACTCAGGATACAGAAAACCCGCATATGGCGAAAGCCTACTCCCAGGCTTCAGAACTCCCGTAAACAACTTCTCTCTACGCCCAGGATGCACAACTCCACTAAACTGCATCTCTGTACGTCTAGGTTACAGAACTCCCGTAAGCTGCGTCTGATACACTCAGGCCATAGGAATCCCGTATACAGCGTATGCCTACTCCCAGGCCGCAGAACTCCAGGAAACAGCTTCTCTGTACATTCAACCTACAGAACTCCTGGACACTGCATCTCTCGACACTTAGGTTACAGACCTCACAGAATTTGCAACTCCTACACTCAGGATACAGACAACGCACATATAGCGAGTGGCTAATTACAGTCTACAGAACTCCAGGAAACAGCTAGCTCCTCTCTACACAAAGGGTAGAGAACTCCTGGAAACCGCGCCGCTCTACATCCATTTTACAGAAATCCCGAAAGTTGCGTCTGCTCCACACACTCAGCATACAAAAAACCCGCATATAGCGAATACCTACTTCTAAGCTACAGAACTCCAGGAAAGCGCTCCTCTCTACACCAAGGACAGAGAACTCCTGGAAACTGCGTCGATCTGCATCCAGGTAACAGAGCTCCCGTAAGCTGCGTCTCCTACACTCAGGCTTCAGAAATCCCATGCACTGCGTATGCCTATTGCCAGGCTACAGACCTCTTGGAAACCACTGCTCTCAGCACTCAGATACAGAACTCCGGTAAGCTGCGTCTCTCTACATGCAGGTTACAGAATTCCCCGTAAGCATCGTGTGCTCCACTCAGGCTGCAGGACTCCTGGAAACTGTGTCTCTCGATATCCGTGGTACAGAACACCCGTAAGCTGGCTATCCTACACTCCGGGTACAGTAAACCCGCGTATTGTGTATGCCTAATTCCAGGATACGGAAGTCCCGTAAACTGCTTCTCCCTACACCCAGGATACCTAACTCCGCTAAGCTGTGTCTCTCTACATTCAGGGGGCAGAACTCCTGTAAGCTGCATCTCCTACACACAGGATACAGAAAACCCGCATATTGTGAATGCCTAATTCCAGGCTACAGAACTCCCGTAAACAACGTCTCTCTACTCCCTGGATGCAGAACTCCGCTAAACCGCGTCTCTCTACATCCAGGTTACAGAACTCCCTTAAGCTGCGTCTGCTACACTCAGGCTACGGGAATCCCATATACAGCGTATGCCTACTCCAAGGCTGCCGAACTCTTGTAAACTGCTTCTCTCTACACAAGGATACAGACCTCCGGTAAAATGCTTCTCACTACGTTCAGGTGGCAGAACTACCGTAAGCTGCATCTGCTGCACTCAGGATACAGAAAACCCGCATATGGCGAAAGCCTACTCCCAGGCTTCAGAACTCCCGTAAACAACTTCTCTCTACGCCCAGGATGCACAACTCCACTAAACTGCATCTCTGTACGTCTAGGTTACAGAACTCCCGTAAGCTGCGTCTGATACACTCAGGCCATAGGAATCCCGTATACAGCGTATGCCTACTCCCAGGCCGCAGAACTCCAGGAAACAGCTTCTCTGTACATTCAACCTACAGAACTCCTGGACACTGCATCTCTCGACACTTAGGTTACAGACCTCACAGAAGTTGCAACTCCTACACTCAGGATACAGACAACGCACATATAGCGAGTGGCTAATTACAGTCTACAGAACTCCAGGAAACAGCTAGCTCCTCTCTACACAAAGGGTAGAGAACTCCTGGAAACCGCGCCGCTCTACATCCATTTTTCAGAAATCCCGAAAGTTGCGTCTGCTCCACACACTCAGCATACAAAAAACCCGCATATAGCGAATACCTACTTCTAAGCTACAGAACTCCAGGAAAGCGCTCCTCTCTACACCAAGGACAGAGAACTCCTGGAAACTGCGTCGATCTGCATCCAGGTAACAGAGCTCCCGTAAGCTGCGTCTCCTACACTCAGGCTTCAGAAATCCCATGCACTGCGTATGCCTATTGCCAGGCTACAGACCTCTTGGAAACCACTGCTCTCAGCACTCAGATACAGAACTCCGGTAAACTGCGTCTCTCTACATGCAGGTTACAGAATTCCCCGGAAGCATCGTGTGCTCCTCTCAGGCTGCAGGACTCCTGGAAACTGTGTCTCTCGATATCCGTGGTACAGAACACCCGTAAGCTGGCTATCCTACACTCAGGGTACAGTAAACCCGCGTATTGTGTATGCCTAATTCCAGGATACGGAAGTCCCGTAAACTGCTTCTCCCTACACCCAGGATACCTAACTCCGCTAAGCTTTGTCTCTCTACATTCAGGGGGCAGAACTCCTGTAAGCTGCATCTCCTACACACAGGATACAGAAAACCCGCATATTGTGAATGCCTAATTCCAGGCTACAGAACTCCCGTAAACAACGTCTCTCTACTCCCAGGATGCAGAACTCCGCTAAACCGCGTCTCTCTACATCCAGGTTACAGAACTCCCTTAAGCTGCGTCTGCTACACTCAGGCTACGGGAATCCCATATACAGCGTATGCCTACTCCAAGGCTGCCGAACTCTTGTAAACTGCTTCTCTCTACACAAGGATACAGACCTCCGGTAAAATGCTTCTCACTACGTTCAGGTGGCAGAACTACCGTAAGCTGCATCTGCTGCACTCAGGATACAGAAAACCCGCATATGGCGAAAGCCTACTCCCAGGCTTCAGAACTCCCGTAAACAACTTCTCTCTACGCCCAGGATGCAAAACTCCACTAAACTGCATCTCTGTACGTCTAGGTTACAGAACTCCCGTAAGCTGCGTCTGATACACTCAGGCCATAGGAATCCCGTATACAGCGTATGCCTACTCCCAGGCCGCAGAACTCCGGGAAACAGCTTCTCTGTACATTCAACCTACAGAACTCCTGGACACTGCATCTCTCGACACTTAGGTTACAGACCTCACAGAAGTTGCAACTCCTACACTCAGGATACAGACAACGCACATATAGCGAGTGGCTAATTACAGTCTACAGAACTCCAGGAAACAGCTAGCTCCTCTCTACACAAAGGGTAGAGAACTCCTGGAAACCGCGCCGCTCTACATCCATTTTACAGAAATCCCGAAAATTGCGTCTGCTCCACACACTCAGCATACAAAAAACCCGCATATAGCGAATACCTACTTCTAAGCTACAGAACTCCAGGAAAGCGCTCCTCTCTACACCAAGGACAGAGAACTCCTGGAAACTGCGTCGATCTGCATCCAGGTAACAGAGCTCCCGTAAGCTGCGTCTCCTACACTCAGGCTTCAGAAATCCCATGCACTGCGTATGCCTATTGCCAGGCTACAGACCTCTTGGAAACCACTGCTCTCAGCACTCAGATACAAAACTCCGGTAAACTGCGTCTCTCTACATGCAGGTTACAGAATTCCCCGGAAGCATCGTGTGCTCCTCTCAGGCTGCAGGACTCCTGGAAACTGTGTCTCTCGATATCCGTGGTACAGAACACCCGTAAGCTGGCTATCCTACACTCAGGGTACAGTAAACCCGCGTATTGTGTATGCCTAATTCCAGGATACGGAAGTCCCGTAAACTGCTTCTCCCTACACCCAGGATACCTAACTCCGCTAAGCTGTGTCTCTCTACATTCAGGGGGCAGAACTCCTGTAAGCTGCATCTCCTACACACAGGATACAGAAAACCCGCATATTGTGAATGCCTAATTCCAGGCTACAGAACTCCCGTAAACAACGTCTCTCTACTCCCAGGATGCAGAACTCCGCTAAACCGCGTCTCTCTACATCCAGGTTACAGAACTCCCTTAAGCTGCGTCTGCTACACTCAGGCTATGGGAATCCCATATACAGCGTATGCCTACTCCAAGGCTGCCGAACTCTTGTAAACTGCTTCTCTCTACACAAGGATACAGACCTCCGGTAAAATGCTTCTCACTACGTTCAGGTGGCAGAACTACCGTAAGCTGCATCTGCTGCACTCAGGATACAGAAAACCCGCATATGGCGAAAGCCTACTCCCAGGCTTCAGAACTCCCGTAAACAACTTCTCTCTACGCCCAGGATGCACAACTCCAGTAAACTGCATCTCTGTACGTCTAGGTTACAGAACTCCCGTAAGCTGCGTCTGATACACTCAGGCCATAGGAATCCCGTATACAGCGTATGCCTACTCCCAGGCCGCAGAACTCCGGGAAACAGCTTCTCTGTACATTCAACCTACAGAACTCCTGGACACTGCATCTCTCGACACTTAGGTTACAGACCTCACAGAAGTTGCAACTCCTACACTCAGGATACAGACAACGCACATATAGCGAGTGGCTAATTACAGTCTACAGAACTCCAGGAAACAGCTAGCTCCTCTCTACACAAAGGGTAGAGAACTCCTGAAACCCGCGCCGCTCTACATCCATTTTACAGAAATCCCGAAAGTTGCGTCTGCTCCACACACTCAGCATACAAAAAACCCGCATATAGCGAATACCTACTTCTAAGCTACAGAACTCCAGGAAAGCGCTCCTCTCTACACCAAGGACAGAGAACTCCTGGAAACTGCGTCGATCTGCATCCAGGTAACAGAGCTCCTGTAAACTGCGTCTCCTACACTCAGGCTTCAGAAATCCCATGCACTGCGTATGCCTATTGCCAGGCTACAGACCTCTTGGAAACCACTGCTCTCAGCACTCAGATACAGAACTCCGGTAAGCTGCGTCTCTCTACATGCAGGTTACAGAATTCCCTGTAAGCATCGTGTGCTCCACTCAGGCTGCAGGACTCCTGGAAACTGTGTCTCTCGATATCCGTGGTACAGAACACCCGTAAGCTGGCTATCCTACACTCCGGGTACAGTAAACCCGCGTATTGTGTATGCCTAATTCCAGGATACGGAAGTCCCGTAAACTGCTTCTCCCTACACCCAGGATACCTAACTCCGCTAAGCTTTGTCTCTCTACATTCTTGGGGCAGAACTCCTGTAAGCTGCATCTCCTACACACAGGATACAGAAAACCCGCATATTGTGAATGCCTAATTCCAGGCTACAGAACTCCCGTAAACAACGTCTCTCTACTCCCAGGATGCAGAACTCCGCTAAACCGCGTCTCTCTACATCCAGGTTACAGAACTCCCTTAAGCTGCGTCTGCTACACTCAGGCTACGGGAATCCCATATACAGCGTATGCCTACTCCAAGGCTGCCGAACTCTTGTAAACTGCTTCTCTCTACACAAGGATACAGACCTCCGGTAAAATGCTTCTCACTACGTTCAGGTGGCAGAACTACCATAAGCTGCATCTGCTGCACTCAGGATACAGAAAACCCGCATATGGCGAAAGCCTACTCCCAGGCTTCAGAACTCCCGTAAACAACTTCTCTCTACGCCCAGGATGCACAACTCCAGTAAACTGCATCTCTGTACGTCTAGGTTACAGAACTCCCGTAAGCTGCGTCTGATACACTCAGGCCATAGGAATCCCGTATACAGCGTATGCCTACTCCCAGGCCGCAGAACTCCGGGAAACAGCTTCTCTGTACATTCAACCTACAGAACTCCTGGACACTGCATCTCTCGACACTTAGGTTACAGACCTCACAGAAGTTGCAACTCCTACACTCAGGATACAGACAACGCACATATAGCGAGTGGCTAATTACAGTCTACAGAACTCCAGGAAACAGCTAGCTCCTCTCTACACAAAGGATAGAGAACTCCTGGAAACCGCGCCGCTCTACATCCATTTTACAGAAATCCCGAAAGTTGCGTCTGCTACACACATTCAGCATACAAAAAACCCGCATATAGCGAATACCTACTTCTAAGCTACAGAACTCCAGGAAAGCGCTCCTCTCTACACCAAGGACAGAGAACTCCTGGAAACTGCGTCGATCTGCATCCAGGTAACAGAGCTCCCGTAAGCTGCGTCTCCTACACTCAGGCTTCAGAAATCCCATGCACTGCGTATGCCTATTGCCAGGCTACAGACCTCTTGGAAACCACTGCTCTCAGCACTCAGATACAGAACTCCGGTAAACTGCGTCTCTCTACATGCAGGTTACAGAATTCCCCGTAAGCATCGTGTGCTCCACTCAGGCTGCAGGACTCCTGGAAACTGTGTCTCTCGATATCCGTGGTACAGAACACCCGTAAGCTGGCTATCCTACACTCCGGGTACAGTAAACCCGCGTATTGTGTATGCCTAATTCCAGGATACGGAAGTCCCGTAAACTGCTTCTCCCTACACCCAGGATACCTAACTCCGCTAAGCTGTGTCTCTCTACATTCAGGGGGCAGAACTCCTGTAAGCTGCATCTCCTACACACAGGATACAGAAAACCCGCATATTGTGAATGCCTAATTCCAGGCTACAGAACTCCCGTAAACAACGTCTCTCTACTCCCAGGATGCAGAACTCCGCTAAACCGCGTCTCTCTACATCCAGGTTACAGAACTCCCTTAAGCTGCGTCTGCTACACTCAGGCTACGGGAATCCCATATACAGCGTATGCCTACTCCAAGGCTGCCGAACTCTTGTAAACTGCTTCTCTCTACACAAGGATACAGACCTCCGGTAAAATGCTTCTCACTACGTTCAGGTGGCAGAACTACCGTAAGCTGCATCTACTGCACTCAGGATACAGAAAACCCGCATATGGCGAAAGCCTACTCCCAGGCTTCAGAACTCCCGTAAACAACTTCTCTCTACGCCCAGGATGCACAAATCCAGTAAACAGCATCTCTGTACGTCTAGGTTACAGAACTCCCGTAAGCTGCGTCTGATACACTCAGGCCATAGGAATCCCGTATACAGCGTATGCCTACTCCCAGGCCGCAGAACTCCGGGAAACAGCTTCTCTGTACATTCAACCTACAGAACTCCTGGACACTGCATCTCTCGACACTTAGGTTACAGACCTCACAGAAGTTGCAACTCCTACACTCAGGATACAGACAACGCACATATAGCGAGTGGCTAATTACAGTCTACAGAACTCCAGGAAACAGCTAGCTCCTCTCTACACAAAGGATAGAGAACTCCTGGAAACCGCGCCGCTCTACATCCATTTTACAGAAATCCCGAAAGTTGCGTCTGCTCCACACACTCAGCATACAAAAAACCCGCATATAGCGAATACCTACTTCTAAGCTACAGAACTCCAGGAAAGCGCTCCTCTCTACACCAAGGACAGAGAACTCCTGGAAACTGCGTCGATCTGCATCCAGGTAACAGAGCTCCCGTAAGCTGCGTCTCCTACACTCAGGCTTCAGAAATCCCATGCACTGCGTATGCCTATTGCCAGGCTACAGACCTCTTGGAAACCACTGCTCTCAGCACTCAGATACAGAACTCCGGTAAACTGCGTCTCTCTACATGCAGGTTACAGAATTCCCCGGAAGCATCGTGTGCTCCTCTCAGGCTGCAGGACTCCTGGAAACTGTGTCTCTCGATATCCGTGGTACAGAACACCCGTAAGCTGGCTATCCTACACTCAGGGTACAGTAAACCCGCGTATTGTGTATGCCTAATTCCAGGATACGGAAGTCCCGTAAACTGCTTCTCCCTACACCCAGGATACCTAACTCCGCTAAGCTTTGTCTCTCTACATTCAGGGGGCAGAACTCCTGTAAGCTGCATCTCCTACACACAGGATACAGAAAACCCGCATATTGTGAATGCCTAATTCCAGGCTACAGAACTCCCGTAAACAACGTCTCTCTACTCCCAGGATGCAGAACTCCGCTAAACCGCGTCTCTCTACATCCAGGTTACAGAACTCCCTTAAGCTGCGTCTGCTACACTCAGGCTACGGGAATCCCATATACAGCGTATGCCTACTCCAAGGCTGCCGAACTCTTGTAAACTGCTTCTCTCTACACAAGGATACAGACCTCCGGTAAAATGCTTCTCACTACGTTCAGGTGGCAGAACTACCGTAAGCTGCATCTGCTGCACTCAGGATACAGAAAACCCGCATATGGCGAAAGCCTACTCCCAGGCTTCAGAACTCCCGTAAACAACTTCTCTCTACGCCCAGGATGCACAACTCCACTAAACTGCATCTCTGTACGTCTAGGTTACAGAACTCCCGTAAGCTGCGTCTGATACACTCAGGCCATAGGAATCCCGTATACAGCGTATGCCTACTCCCAGGCCGCAGAACTCCGGGAAACAGCTTCTCTGTACATTCAACCTACAGAACTCCTGGACACTGCATCTCTCGACACTTAGGTTACAGACCTCACAGAAGTTGCAACTCCTACACTCAGGATACAGACAACGCACATATAGCGAGTGGCTGATTACAGTCTACAGAACTCCAGGAAACAGCTAGCTCCTCTCTACACAAAGGATAGAGAACTCCTGGAAACCGCGCCGCTCCACATCCATTTTACAGAAATCCCCAAAGTTGCGTCTGCTCCACACACTCAGCATACAAAAAACCCGCATATAGCGAATACCTACTTCTAAGCTACAGAACTCCAGGAAAGAGCTCCTCTCTACACCAAGGACAGAGAACTCCTGGAAACTGCGTCGATCTGCATCCAGGTAACAGAGCTCCCGTAAGCTGCGTCTCCTACACTCAGGCTTCAGAAATCCCATGCACTGCGTATGCCTATTGCCAGGCTACAGACCTCTTGGAAACCACTGCTCTCAGCACTCAGATACAGAACTCCGGTAAACTGCGTCTCTCTACATGCAGGTTACAGAATTCCCCGGAAGCATCGTGTGCTCCTCTCAGGCTGCAGGACTCCTGGAAACTGTGTCTCTCGATATCCGTGGTACAGAACACCCGTAAGCTGGCTATCCTACACTCAGGGTACAGTAAACCCGCGTATTGTGTATGCCTAATTCCAGGATACGGAAGTCCCGTAAACTGCTTCTCCCTACACCCAGGATACCTAACTCCGCTAAGCTGTGTCTCTCTACATTCTGGGGGCAGAACTCCTGTAAGCTGCATCTCCTACACACAGGATACAGAAAACCCGCATATTGTGAATGCCTAATTCCAGGCTACAGAACTCCCGTAAACAACGTCTCTCTACTCCCTGGATGCAGAACTCCGCTAAACCGCATCTCTCTACATCCAGGTTACAGAACTCCCTTAAGCTGCGTCTGCTACACTCAGGCTACGGGAATCCCATATACAGCGTATGCCTACTCCAAGGCTGCCGAACTCTTGTAAACTGCTTCTCTCTACACAAGGATACAGACCTCCGGTAAAATGCTTCTCACTACGTTCAGGTGGCAGAACTACCGTAAGCTGCATCTGCTGCACTCAGGATACAGAAAACCCGCATATGGCGAAAGCCTACTCCCAGGCTTCAGAACTCCCGTAAACAACTTCTCTCTACGCCCAGGATGCACAACTCCAGTAAACTGCATCTCTGTACGTCTAGGTTACAGAACTCCCGTAAGCTGCGTCTGATACACTCAGGCCATAGGAATCCCGTATACAGCGTATGCCTACTCCCAGGCCGCAGAACTCCGGGAAACAGCTTCTCTGTACATTCAACCTACAGAACTCCTGGACACTGCATCTCTCGACACTTAGGTTACAGACCTCACAGAAGTTGCAACTCCTACACTCAGGATACAGACAACGCACATATAGCGAGTGGCTAATTACAGTCTACAGAACTCCAGGAAACAGCTAGCTCCTCTCTACACAAAGGGTAGAGAACTCCTGGAAACCGCGCCGCTCTACATCCATTTTACAGAAATCCCGAAAGTTGCGTCTGCTACACACACTCAGCATACAAAAAACCCGCATATAGCGAATACCTACTTCTAAGCTACAGAACTCCAGGAAAGCGCTCCTCTCTACACCAAGGACAGAGAACTCCTGGAAACTGCGTCGATCTGCATCCAGGTAACAGAGCTCCCGTAAGCTGCGTCTCCTACACTCAGGCTTCAGAAATCCCATGCACTGCGTATGCCTATTGCCAGGCTACAGACCTCTTGGAAACCACTGCTCTCAGCACTCAGATACAGAACTCCGGTAAACTGCGTCTCTCTACATGCAGGTTACAGAATTCCCCGGAAGCATCGTGTGCTCCTCTCAGGCTGCAGGACTCCTGGAAACTGTGTCTCTCGATATCCGTGGTACAGAACACCCGTAAGCTGGCTATCCTACACTCAGGGTACAGTAAACCCGCGTATTGTGTATGCCTAATTCCAGGATACGGAAGTCCCGTAAACTGCTTCTCCCTACACCCAGGATACCTAACTCTGCTAAGCTTTGTCTTTCTACATTCAGGGGGCAGAACTCCTGTAAGCTGCATCTCCTACACACAGGATACAGAAAACCCGCATATTGTGAATGCCTAATTCCAGGCTACAGAACTCCCGTAAACAACGTCTCTCTACTCCCAGGATGCAGAACTCCGCTAAACCGCGTCTCTCTACATCCAGGTTACAGAACTCCCTTAAGCTGCGTCTGCTACACTCAGGCTACGGGAATCCCATATACAGCGTATGCCTACTCCAAGGCTGCCGAACTCTTGTAAACTGCTTCTCTCTACACAAGGATACAGACCTCCGGTAAAATGCTTCTCACTACGTTTAGGAGGCAGAACTACCGTAAGCTGCATCTGCTGCACTCAGGATACAGAAAACCCCCATATGGCGAAAGCCTACTCCCAGGCTTCAGAACTCCCGTAAACAACTTCTCTCTACGCCCAGGATGCACAACTCCACTAAACTGCATCTCTGTACGTCTAGGTTACAGAACTCCCGTAAGCTGTGTCTGATACACTCAGGCCATAGGAATCCCGTATACAGCGTATGCCTACTCCCAGGCCGCAGAACTCCGGGAAACAGCTTCTCTGTACATTCAACCTACAGGACTCCTGGACACTGCATCTCTCGACACTTAGGTTACAGACCTCACAGAAGTTGCAACTCCTACATTCAGGATACAGACAACGCACATATAGCGAGTGGCTAATTACAGTCTACAGAACTCCAGGAAACAGCTAGCTCCTCTCTACACAAAGGATAGAGAACTCCTGGAAACCGTGCCGCTCTACATCCATTTTACAGAAATCCCGAAAGTTGCGTCTGCTACACACACTCAGCATACAAAAAACCCGCATATAGCGAATACCTACTTCTAAGCTACAGAACTCCAGGAAAGCGCTCCTCTCTACACCAAGGACAGAGAACTCCTGGAAACTGCGTCGATCTGCATCCAGGTAACAGAGCTCCAGTAAGCTGCGTCTCCTACACTCAGGCTTCAGAAATCCCATGCACTGCGTATGCCTATTGCCAGGCTACAGACCTCTTGGAAACCACTGCTCTCAGCACTCAGATACAGAACTCCGGTAAGCTGCGTCTCTCTACATGCAGGTTACAGAATTCCCTGTAAGCATCGTGTGCTCCACTCAGGCTGCAGGACTCCTGGAAATTGTGTCTCTCGATATCCGTGGTACAGAACACCCGTAAGCTGGCTATCCTACACTCCGGGTACAGTAAACCCGCGTATTGTGTATGCCTAATTCCAGGATACGGAAGTCCCGTAAACTGCTTCTCCCTACACCCAGGATACCTAACTCCGCTAAGCTTTGTCTCTCTACATTCAGGGGGCAGAACTCCTGTAAGCTGCATCTCCTACACACAGGATACAGAAAACCCGCATATTGTGAATGCCTAATTCCAGGCTACAGAACTCCCGTAAACAACGTCTCTCTACTCCCAGGATGCAGAACTCCGCTAAACCGCGTCTCTCTACATCCAGGTTACAGAACTCCCTTAAGCTGCGTCTGCTACACTCAGGCTACGGGAATCCCATATACAGCGTATGCCTACTCCAAGGCTGCCGAACTCTTGTAAACTGCTTCTCTCTACACAAGGATACAGACCTCCGGTAAAATGCTTCTCACTACGTTCAGGTGGCAGAACTACCATAAGCTGCATCTGCTGCACTCAGGATACAGAAAACCCGCATATGGCGAAAGCCTACTCCCAGGCTTCAGAACTCCCGTAAACAACTTCTCTCTACGCCCAGGATGCACAACTCCAGTAAACTGCATCTCTGTACGTCTAGGTTACAGAACTCCCGTAAGCTGCGTCTGATACACTCAGGCCATAGGAATCCCGTATACAGCGTATGCCTACTCCCAGGCCGCAGAACTCCGGGAAACAGCTTCTCTGTACATTCAACCTACAGAACTCCTGGACACTGCATCTCTCGACACTTAGGTTACAGACCTCACAGAAGTTGCAACTCCTACACTCAGGATACAGACAACGCACATATAGCGAGTGGCTAATTACAGTCTACAGAACTCCAGGAAACAGCTAGCTCCTCTCTACACAAAGGGTAGAGAACTCCTGGAAACCGCGCCGCTCTACATCCATTTTACAGAAATCCCGAAAGTTGCGTCTGCTACACACATTCAGCATACAAAAAACCCGCATATAGCGAATACCTACTTCTAAGCTACAGAACTCCAGGAAAGCGCTCCTCTCTACACCAAGGACAGAGAACTCCTGGAAACTGCGTCGATCTGCATCCAGGTAACAGAGCTCCCGTAAGCTGCGTCTCCTACACTCAGGCTTCAGAAATCCCATGCACTGCGTATGCCTATTGCCAGGCTACAGACCTCTTGGAAACCACTGCTCTCAGCACTCAGATACAGAACTCCGGTAAACTGCGTCTCTCTACATGCAGGTTACAGAATTCCCCGTAAGCATCGTGTGCTCCACTCAGGCTGCAGGACTCCTGGAAACTGTGTCTCTCGATATCCGTGGTACAGAACACCCGTAAGCTGGCTATCCTACACTCAGGGTACAGTAAACCCGCGTATTGTGTATGCCTAATTCCAGGATACGGAAGTCCCGTAAACTGCTTCTCCCTACACCCAGGATACCTAACTCCGCTAAGCTGTGTCTCTCTACATTCAGGGGGCAGAACTCCTGTAAGCTGCATCTCCTACACACAGGATACAGAAAACCCGCATATTGTGAATGCCTAATTCCAGGCTACAGAACTCCCGTAAACAACGTCTCTCTACTCCCAGGATGCAGAACTCCGCTAAACCGCGTCTCTCTACATCCAGGTTACAGAACTCCCTTAAGCTGCGTCTGCTACACTCAGGCTACGGGAATCCCATATACAGCGTATGCCTACTCCAAGGCTGCCGAACTCTTGTAAACTGCTTCTCTCTACACAAGGATACAGACCTCCGGTAAAATGCTTCTCACTACGTTCAGGTGGCAGAACTACCGTAAGCTGCATCTACTGCACTCAGGATACAGAAAACCCGCATATGGCGAAAGCCTACTCCCAGGCTTCAGAACTCCCGTAAACAACTTCTCTCTACGCCCAGGATGCACAAATCCAGTAAACTGCATCTCTGTACGTCTAGGTTACAGAACTCCCGTAAGCTGCGTCTGATACACTCAGGCCATAGGAATCCTGTATACAGCGTATGCCTACTCCCAGGCCGCAGAACTCCGGGAAACAGCTTCTCTGTACATTCAACCTACAGAACTCCTGGACACTGCATCTCTCGACACTTAGGTTACAGACCTCACAGAAGTTGCAACTCCTACACTCAGGATACAGACAACGCACATATAGCGAGTGGCTAATTACAGTCTACAGAACTCCAGGAAACAGCTAGCTCCTCTCTACACAAAGGATAGAGAACTCCTGGAAACCGCGCCGCTCTACATCCATTTTACAGAAATCCCGAAAGTTGCGTCTGCTCCACACACTCAGCATACAAAAAACCCGCATATAGCGAATACCTACTTCTAAGCTACAGAACTCCAGGAAAGCGCTCCTCTCTACACCAAGGACAGAGAACTCCTGGAAACTGCGTCGATCTGCATCCAGGTAACAGAGCTCCCGTAAGCTGCGTCTCCTACACTCAGGCTTCAGAAATCCCATGCACTGCGTATGCCTATTGCCAGGCTACAGACCTCTTGGAAACCACTGCTCTCAGCACTCAGATACAGAACTCCGGTAAACTGCGTCTCTCTACATGCAGGTTACAGAATTCCCCGGAAGCATCGTGTGCTCCTCTCAGGCTGCAGGACTCCTGGAAACTGTGTCTCTCGATATCCGTGGTACAGAACACCCGTAAGCTGGCTATCCTACACTCAGGGTACAGTAAACCCGCGTATTGTGTATGCCTAATTCCAGGATACGGAAGTCCCGTAAACTGCTTCTCCCTACACCCAGGATACCTAACTCCGCTAAGCTGTGTCTCTCTACATTCAGGGGGCAGAACTCCTGTAAGCTGCATCTCCTACACACAGGATACAGAAAACCCGCATATTGTGAATGCCTAATTCCAGGCTACAGAACTCCCGTAAACAACGTCTCTCTACTCCCAGGATGCAGAACTCCGCTAAACCGCGTCTCTCTACATCCAGGTTACAGAACTCCCTTAAGCTGCGTCTGCTACACTCAGGCTACGGGAATCCCATATACAGCGTATGCCTACTCCAAGGCTGCCGAACTCTTGTAAACTGCTTCTCTCTACACAAGGATACAGACCTCCGGTAAAATGCTTCTCACTACGTTCAGGTGGCAGAACTACCGTAAGCTGCATCTGCTGCACTCAGGATACAGAAAACCCGCATATGGCGAAAGCCTACTCCCAGGCTTCAGAACTCCCGTAAACAACTTCTCTCTACGCCCAGGATGCACAACTCCAGTAAACTGCATCTCTGTACGTCTAGGTTACAGAACTCCCGTAAGCTGCGTCTGATACACTCAGGCCATAGGAATCCCGTATACAGCGTATGCCTACTCCCAGGCCGCAGAACTCCGGGAAACAGCTTCTCTGTACATTCAACCTACAGAACTCCTGGACACTGCATCTCTCGACACTTAGGTTACAGACCTCACAGAAGTTGCAACTCCTACACTCAGGATACAGACAACGCACATATAGCGAGTGGCTAATTACAGTCTACAGAACTCCAGGAAACAGCTAGCTCCTCTCTACACAAAGGATAGAGAACTCCTGGAAACCGCGCCGCTCTACATCCATTTTACAGAAATCCCGAAAGTTGCGTCTGCTACACACACTCAGCATACAAAAAACCCGCATATAGCCAATACCTACTTCTAAGCTACAGAACTCCAGGAAAGCGCTCCTCTCTACACCAAGGACAGAGAACTCCTGGAAACTGCGTCGATCTGCATCCAGGTAACAGAGCTCCCGTAAGCTGCGTCTCCTACACTCAGGCTTCAGAAATCCCATGCACTGCGTATGCCTATTGCCAGGCTACAGACCTCTTGGAAACCACTGCTCTCAGCACTCAGATACAGAACTCCGGTAAACTGCGTCTCTCTACATGCAGGTTACAGAATTCCCCGTAAGCATCGTGTGCTCCACTCAGGCTGCAGGACTCCTGGAAACTGTGTCTCTCGATATCCGTGGTACAGAACACCCGTAAGCTGGCTATCCTACACTCAGGGTACAGTAAACCCGCGTATTGTGTATGCCTAATTCCAGGATACGGAAGTCCCGTAAACTGCTTCTCCCTACACCCAGGATACCTAACTCCGCTAAGCTGTGTCTCTCTACATTCAGGGGGCAGAACTCCTGTAAGCTGCATCTCCTACACACAGGATACAGAAAACCCGCATATTGTGAATGCCTAATTCCAGGCTACAGAACTCCCGTAAACAACGTCTCTCTACTCCCAGGATGCAGAACTCCGCTAAACCGCGTCTCTCTACATCCAGGTTACAGAACTCCCTTAAGCTGCGTCTGCTACACTCAGGCTACGGGAATCCCATATACAGCGTATGCCTACTCCAAGGCTGCCGAACTCTTGTAAACTGCTTCTCTCTACACAAGGATACAGACCTCCGGTAAAATGCTTCTCACTACGTTCAGGTGGCAGAACTACCGTAAGCTGCATCTGCTGCACTCAGGATACAGAAAACCCGCATATGGCGAAAGCCTACTCCCAGGCTTCAGAACTCCCGTAAACAACTTCTCTCTACGCCCAGGATGCACAACTCCAGTAAACTGCATCTCTGTACGTCTAGGTTACAGAACTCCCGTAAGCTGCGTCTGATACACTCAGGCCATAGGAATCCCGTATACAGCGTATGCCTACTCCCAGGCCGCAGAACTCCGGGAAACAGCTTCTCTGTACATTCAACCTACAGAACTCCTGGACACTGCATCTCTCGACACTTAGGTTACAGACCTCACAGAAGTTGCAACTCCTACACTCAGGATACAGACAACGCACATATAGCGAGTGGCTGATTACAGTCTACAGAACTCCAGGAAACAGCTAGCTCCTCTCTACACAAAGGATAGAGAACTCCTGGAAACCGCGCCGCTCCACATCCATTTTACAGAAATCCCCAAAGTTGCGTCTGCTACACACACTCAGCATACAAAAAACCCGCATATAGCGAATACCTACTTCTAAGCTACAGAACTCCAGGAAAGCGCTCCTCTCTACACCAAGGACAGAGAACTCCTGGAAACTGCGTCGATCTGCATCCAGGTAACAGAGCTCCCGTAAGCTGCGTCTCCTACACTCAGGCTTCAGAAATCCCATGCACTGCGTATGCCTATTGCCAGGCTACAGACCTCTTGGAAACCACTGCTCTCAGCACTCAGATACAGAACTCCGGTAAACTGCGTCTCTCTACATGCAGGTTACAGAATTCCCCGGAAGCATCGTGTGCTCCTCTCAGGCTGCAGGACTCCTGGAAACTGTGTCTCTCGATATCCGTGGTACAGAACACCCGTAAGCTGGCTATCCTACACTCAGGGTACAGTAAACCCGCGTATTGTGTATGCCTAATTCCAGGATACGGAAGTCCCGTAAACTGCTTCTCCCTACACCCAGGATACCTAACTCCGCTAAGCTGTGTCTCTCTACATTCTGGGGGCAGAACTCCTGTAAGCTGCATCTCCTACACACAGGATACAGAAAACCCGCATATTGTGAATGCCTAATTCCAGGCTACAGAACTCCCGTAAACAACGTCTCTCTACGCCCAGGATGCACAACTCCACTAAACTGCATCTCTGTACGTCTAGGTTACAGAACTCCCGTAAGCTGCGTCTGATACACTCAGGCCATAGGAATCCCGTATACAGCGTATGCCTACTCCCAGGCCGCAGAACTCCGGGAAACAGCTTCTCTGTACATTCAACCTACAGAACTCCTGGACACTGCATCTCTCGACACTTAGGTTACAGACCTCACAGAAGTTGCAACTCCTACACTCAGGATACAGACAACGCACATATAGCGAGTGGCTAATTACAGTCTACAGAACTCCAGGAAACAGCTAGCTCCTCTCTACACAAAGGGTAGAGAACTCCTGGAAACCGCGCCGCTCTACATCCATTTTACAGAAATCCCGAAAGTTGCGTCTGCTACACACACTCAGCATACAAAAAACCCGCATATAGCGAATACCTACTTCTAAGCTACAGAACTCCAGGAAAGCGCTCCTCTCTACACCAAGGACAGAGAACTCCTGGAAACTGCGTCGATCTGCATCCAGGTAACAGAGCTCCCGTAAGCTGCGTCTCCTACACTCAGGCTTCAGAAATCCCATGCACTGCGTATGCCTATTGCCAGGCTACAGACCTCTTGGAAACCACTGCTCTCAGCACTCAGATACAGAACTCCGGTAAACTGCGTCTCTCTACATGCAGGTTACAGAATTCCCCGGAAGCATCGTGTGCTCCACTCAGGCTGCAGGACTCCTGGAAACTGTGTCTCTCGATATCCGTGGTACAGAACACCCGTAAGCTGGCTATCCTACACTCAGGGTACAGTAAACCCGCGTATGGTGTATGCTTAATTCCAGGATACAGAAGTCCCGTAAACTGCTTCTCCCTACACCCAGGATACCTAACTCCGCTAAGCTTTGTCTCTCTACATTCAGGGGGCAGAACTCCTGTAAGCTGCATCTCCTACACACAGGATACAGAAAACCCGCATATTGTGAATGCCTAATTCCAGGCTACAGAACTCCTGTAAACAACGTCTCTCTACTCCCAGGATGCAGAACTCCGCTAAACCGCATCTCTCTACATCCAGGTTACAGAACTCCCTTAAGCTTGTCTGCTACACTCAGGCTACGGGAATCCCATATACAGCGTATGCCTACTCCAAGGCTGCCGAACTCTTGTAAACTGCTTCTCTCTACACAAGGATACAGACCTCCGGTAAAATGCTTCTCACTACGTTCAGGTGGCAGAACTACCGTAAGCTGCATCTGCTGCACTCAGGATACAGAAAACCCGCATATGGCGAAAGCCTACTCCCAGGCTTCAGAACTCCCATAAACAACTTCTCTCTACGCCCAGGATGCACAACTCCACTAAACTGCATCTCTGTACGTCTAGGTTACAGAACTCCCGTAAGCTGCGTCTGATACACTCAGGCCATAGGAATCCCGTATACAGCGTATGCCTACTCCCAGGCCGCAGAACTCCAGGAAACAGCTTCTCTGTACATTCAACCTACAGAACTCCTGGACACTGCATCTCTCGAGACTTAGGTTACAGACCTCACAGAAGTTGCAACTCCTACACTCAGGATACAGACAACGCACATATAGCGAGTGGCTAATTACAGTCTACAGAACTCCAGGAAACAGCTAGCTCCTCTCTACACAAAGGGTAGAGAACTCCTGGAAACCGCGCCGCTCTACATCCATTTTACAGAAATCCCGAAAGTTGCGTCTGCTACACACACTCAGCATACAAAAAACCCGCATATAGCGAATACCTACTTCTAAGCTACAGAACTCCAGGAAAGAGCTCCTCTCTACACCAAGGACAGAGAACTCCTGGAAACTGCGTCGATCTGCATCCAGGTAACAGAGCTCCCGTAAGCTGCGTCTCCTACACTCAGGCTTCAGAAATCCCATGCACTGCGTATGCCTATTGCCAGGCTACAGACCTCTTGGAAACCACTGCTCTCAGCACTCAGATACAGAACTCCGGTAAACTGCGTCTCTCTACATGCAGGTTACAGAATTCCCCGTAAGCATCGTGTGCTCCACTCAGGCTGCAGGACTCCTGGAAACTGTGTCTCTCGATATCCGTGGTACAGAACACCCGTAAGCTGGCTATCCTACACTCAGGGTACAGTAAACTCGCGTATTGTGTATGCCTAATTCCAGGATACAGAAGTCCCGTAAACTGCTTCTCCCTACACCCAGGATACCTAACTCCGCTAAGCTGTGTCTCTCTACATTCTGGGGGCAGAACTCCTGTAAGCTGCATCTCCTACACACAGGATACAGAAAACCCGCATATTGTGAATGCCTAATTCCAGGCTACAGAACTCCCGTAAACAACGTCTCTCTACTCCCAGGATGCAGCACTCCGCTAAACCGCGTCTCTCTACATCCAGGTTACAGAACTCCCTTAAGCTGCGTCTGCTACACTCAGGCTACGGGAATCCATTATAGAGCGTATGCCTACTCCAAGGCTGCCGAACTCTTGTAAACTGCTTCTCTCTACACAAGGATACAGACCTCCGGTAAAATGCTTCTCACTACGTTCAGGTGGCAGAACTACCGTAAGCTGCATCTCCTATACACAGGATACAGAAAACCCGCATATTGTGAATGCCTAATTCCAGGCTACTGAACTCCCATAAACAACGTCTCTCTACTCCCAGGATGCAGAACTCCGCTAAACCGCGTCTCTCTACATCCAGGTTACAGAACTCCCTTAAGCTGCGTCTGCTACACTCAGGCTACGGGAATCCCATATACAGCGTATGCCTACTCCAGGGCTGCCGAACTCTTGTAAACTGCTTCTCTCTACACAAGGATACAGACCTCCGGTAAAATGCTTCTCACTACGTTCAGGTGGCAGAACTACCGTAAGCTGCATCTGCTGCACTCAGGATACAGAAAACCCGCATATGGCGAAAGCCTACTCCCAGGCTTCAGAACTCCCGTAAACAACTTCTCTCTACGCCCAGGATGCACAACTCCAGTAAACTGCATCTCTGTACATCTAGGTTACAGAACTCCCGTAAGCTGCGTCTGATACACTCAGGCCATAGGAATCCCGTATACAGCGTATGCCTACTCCCAGGCCGCAGAACTCCGGGAAACAGCTTCTCTGTACATTCAACCTACAGAACTCCTGGACACTGCATCTCTCGACACTTAGGTTACAGACCTCACAGAAGTTGCAACTCCTACACTCAGGATACAGACAACGCACATATAGCGAGTGGCTGATTACAGTCTACAGAACTCCAGGAAATAGCTAGCTCCTCTCTACACAAAGGGTAGAGAACTCCTGGAAACCGCGCCGCTCTACATCCATTTTACAGAAATCCCGAAAGTTGCGTCTGCTGCACACACTCAGCATACAAAAAACCCGCATATAGCGAATACCTACTTCTAAGCTACAGAACTCCAGGAAAGCGCTCCTCTCTACACCAAGGACAGAGAAAATCCTGGAAACTGCGTCGATCTGCATCCAGGTAACAGAGCTCCCGTAAGCTGCGTCTCCTACACTCAGGCTTCAGAAATCCCATGCACTGCGTATGCCTATTGCCAGGCTACAGACCTCTTGGAAACCACTGCTCTCAGCACTCAGATACAGAACTCCGGTAAACTGCGTCTCTCTACATGCAGGTTACAGAATTCCCCGTAAGCATCGTGTGCTCCACTCAGGCAGCAGGACTCCTGGAAACTGTGTCTCTCGATATCCGTGGTACAGAACACCCGTAAGCTGGCTATCCTACGCTCAGGGTACAGTAAACCCGCGTATTGTGTATGCCTAATTCCAGGATACAGAAGTCCCGTAAACTGCTTCTCCCTACACCCAGGATACCTAACTCCGCTAAGCTGTGTCTCTCTACATTCATGGGGCAGAACTCCTGTTAGCTGCATCTCCTACACACAGGATGCAGAAAACCCGCATATTGTGAATGCCTAATTCCAGGCTACAGAACTCCCGTAAACAACGTCTCTCTACTCCCAGGATGCAGAACTCCGCTAAACCGCGTCTCTCTACATCCAGGTTACAGAACTCCCTTAAGCTACGTCTGCTACACTCAGGCTACGGGAATCCATTATAGAGCGTATGCCTACTCCAAGGCTGCCGAACTCTTGTAAACTGCTTCTCTCTACACAAGGATACAGACCTCCGGTAAAATGCTTCTCACTACGTTCAGGTGGCAGAACTACCGTAAGCTGCATCTCCTACACACAGGATACAGAAAACCCGCATATTGTGAATGCCTAATTCCAGGCTACTGAACTCCCATAAACAACGTCTCTCTACTCCCAGGATGCAGAACTCCGCTAAACCGCGTCTCTCTACATCCAGGTTACAGAACTCCCTTAAGCTGCGTCTGCTACACTCAGGCTACGGGAATCCCATATACAGCGTATGCCTACTCCAGGGCTGCCGAACTCTTGTAAACTGCTTCTCTCTACACAAGGATACAGACCTCCGGTAAAATGCTTCTCACTACGTTCAGGTGGCAGAACTACCGTAAGCTGCATCTGCTGCACTCAGGATACAGAAAACCCGCATATGGCGAAAGCCTACTCCCAGGCTTCAGAACTCCCGTAAACAACTTCTCTCTACGCCCAGGATGCACAACTCCAGTAAACTGCATCTCTGTACGTCTAGGTTACAGAACTCCCGTAAGCTGCGTCTGATACACTCAGGCCATAGGAATCCCGTATACAGCGTATGCCTACTCCCAGGCCGCAGAACTCCGGGAAACAGCTTCTCTGTACATTCAACCTACAGAACTCCTGGACACTGCATCTCTCGACACTTAGGTTACAGACCTCACAGAAGTTGCAACTCCTACACTCAGGATACAGACAACGCACATATAGCGAGTGGCTGATTACAGTCTACAGAACTCCAGGAAATAGCTAGCTCCTCTCTACACAAAGGGTAGAGAACTCCTGGAAACCGCGCCGCTCTACATCCATTTTACAGAAATCCCGAAAGTTGCGTCTGCTCCACACACTCAGCATACAAAAAACCCGCATATAGTGAATACCTACTTCTAAGCTACAGAACTCCAGGAAAGCGCTCCTCTCTACACCAAGGACAGAGAACTCCTGGAAACTGCGTCGATCTGCATCCAGGTAACAGAGCTCCCGTAAGCTGCGTCTCCTACACTCAGGCTTCAGAAATCCCATGCACTGCGTATGCCTATTGCCAGGCTACAGACCTCTTGGAAACCACTGCTCTCAGCACTCAGATACAGAACTCCGGTAAACTGCGTCTCTCTACATGCAGGTTACAGAATTCCCCGTAAGCATCGTGTGCTCCACTCAGGCAGCAGGACTCCTGGAAACTGTGTCTCTCGATATCCGTGGTACAGAACACCCGTAAGCTGGCTATCCTACGCTCAGGGTACAGTAAACCCGCGTATTGTGTATGCCTAATTCCAGGATACGGAAGTCCCGTAAACTGCTTCTCCCTACACCCAGGATACCTAACTCCGCTAAGCTGTGTCTCTCTACATTCATGGGGCAGAACTCCTGTTAGCTGCATCTCCTACACACAGGATGCAGAAAACCCGCATATTGTGAATGCCTAATTCCAGGCTACAGAACTCCTGTAAACAACGTGTCTCTACTCCCAGGATGCAGAACTCCGCTAAACCGCGTCTCTCTACATCCAGGTTACAGAACTCCCTTAAGCTGCGTCTTCTACACTCAGGCTACGGGAATCCATTATAGAGCGTATGCCTACTCCAAGGCTGCCGAACTCTTGTAAACTGCTTCTCTCTACACAAGGATACAGACCTCCGGTAAAATGCTTCTCACTACGTTCAGGTGGCAGAACTACCGTAAGCTGCATCTCCTACACACAGGATACAGAAAACCCGCATATTGTGAATGCCTAATTCCAGGCTACTGAACTCCCATAAACAACGTCTCTCTACTCCCAGGATGCAGAACTCCGCTAAACCGCGTCTCTCTACATCCAGGTTACAGAACTCCCTTAAGCTGCGTCTGCTACACTCAGGCTACAGGCATCCCAGCTACGGCATACGCATACTCCCAGGCAATGGAACTCTTTTAAACTGATTCTCTCTCCATACACCCAGGACACAGAACTCCTGGGACACGTGTTTCTCTACGTCCGGTTCACAGAGCTCCCGTAAGCTGCCTATCCTACATTCAGGGTTCAGTGAACCCGCAATAGCGAATGCCTAATTCCAGGCTACAGAACACAAGTAAACAGCTCCTCTCTACACCCAGGAGAGAGAACGCCTGTAAACTGCGTCTCTCTACATCCAGGTAAAAGAGCTCCCGTAAGCCCACCTCTCCTTCACTCAGGATACAGAAATCCCATACACAGCGTATGCCTATTGCCAAGCTGCAGCACTCTTGGAAAGTGCTTCTCCCTGCACAAGAGACAGAACTCTGGTAAACTGCATCTCTCTACACCCAGGTTCCTGAACTCCCATAAGCTGCGTCTGCTACACTCAGGCTACGGGAATCCCATATACAGCGTATGCCTACTCCAGGGCTGCCGAACTCTTGTAAACTGCTTCTCTCTACACAAGGATACAGACCTCCGGTAAAATGCTTCTCACTACGTTCAGGTGGCAGAACTACCGTAAGCTGCATCTGCTGCACTCAGGATACAGAAAACCCGCATATGGCGAAAGCCTACTCCCAGGCTTCAGAACTCCCGTAAACAACTTCTCTCTACGCCCAGGATGCACAACTCCAGTAAACTGCATCTCTGTACGTCTAGGTTACAGAACTCCCGTAAGCTGCGTCTGATACACTCAGGCCATAGGAATCCCGTATACAGCGTATGCCTACTCCCAGGCCGCAGAACTCCGGGAAACAGCTTCTCTGTACATTCAACCTACAGAACTCCTGGACACTGCATCTCTCGACACTTAGGTTACAGACCTCACAGAAGTTGCAACTCCTACACTCAGGATACAGACAACGCACATATAGCGAGTGGCTGATTACAGTCTACAGAACTCCAGGAAACAGCTAGCTCCTCTCTACACAAAGGATAGAGAACTCCTGGAAACCGCGCCGCTCTACATCCATTTTACAGAAATCCCGAAAGTTGCGTCTGCTACACACATTCAGCATACAAAAAACCCGCATATAGCCAATACCTACTTCTAAGCTACAGAACTCCAGGAAAGCGCTCCTCTCTACACCAAGGACAGAGAACTCCTGAAAACTGCGTCGATCTGCATCCAGGTAACAGAGCTCCCGTAAGCTGCGTCTCCTACACTCAGGCTTCAGAAATCCCATGCACTGCGTATGCCTATTGCCAGGCTACAGACCTCTTGGAAACCACTGCTCTCAGCACTCAGATACAGAACTCCGGTAAACTGCGTCTCTCTACATGCAGGTTACAGAATTCCCCGTAAGCATCGTGTGCTCCACTCAGGCTGCAGGACTCCTGGAAACTGTGTCTCTCGATATCCGTGGTACAGAACACCCGTAAGCTGGCTATCCTACACTCAGGGTACAGTAAACCCGCGTATCGTGTATGCCTAATTCCAGGATACAGAAGTCCCGTAAACTGCTTCTCCCTACACCCAGGATACCTAACTCCGCTAAGCTGTGACTCTCTAAATTCAGGGGGCAGAACTCCTGTAAGCTGCATCTCCTACACACAGGATACAGAAATACCGCATATTGTGAATGCCTAATTCCAGGCTACAGAACTCCCGTAAACAACGTCTCTCTACTCTCAGGATGCAGAACTCCGCTAAACCACGTCTCTCTACATCCAGGTTACAGAACTCCCTTAAGCTGCGTCTGCTACACTCAGGCTACGGGAATCCCATATACAGCGTATGCCTACTCCAAGGCTGCCAAACTCTTGTAAACTGCTTCTCTCTACACAAGGATACAGACCTCCGGTAAAATGCTTCTCACTATGATCAGCTGGCAGAACTACCGTAAGCTGCATCTGCTGCACTCAGGATACAGAAAACCCGCATATGGCGAAAGCCTACTCCCAGGCTTCAGAATTCCCGTAAACAACTTCTCTCTACGCCCAGGATGCACAACTCCAGTAAACTGCATCTCTGTACGTCTAGGTTACAGAACTCCCGTAAGCTGCGTCTGATACACTCAGGCCATAGGAATCCCGTATACAGCGTATGCCTACTCCCAGGCTGCAGAACTCTGGGAAACAGCTTCTCTGTACATTCAACCTACAGAACTCCTGGACACTGCATCTCTCGACACTTAGGTTACAGACCTCACATAAGTTGCAACTGCTACACTCAGAATACAAAAAACGCACATATAGCGAGTGGCTGATTACAGTCTACAGAACTCCAGGAAACAGCTAGCTCCTCTCTACACAAAGGATAGAGAACTCCTGGAAACCGTGCCTCTCTACATCCATTTTACAGGAATCCCGAAAGTTGCGTCTGCTACACACACTCAGCATACAAAAAACCCGCATATAGCCAATACCTACTTCTAAGCTACAGAACTCCAGGAAAGAGCTCCTCTCTACACCAAGGACAGAGAACTCCTGGAAACTGTGTCGATCTGCATCCAGGTAACAGAGCTCCCGTAAGCTGCGTCTCCTACACTCAGGCTTCAGAAATCCCATGCACTGCGTATGCCTATTGCCAGGCTACAGACCTCTTGGAAACCACTGCTCTCAGCACTCAGATACAGAACTCCGGTAAACTGCGTCTCTCTACATGCAGGTTACCGAATTCCCCGTAAGCATCGTGTGCTCCACTCAGGCTGCAGGACTCCTGGAAACTGTGTCTCTCGATATCCGTGGTACAGAACACCCGTAAGCTGGCTATCCTACACTCAGGGTACAGTAAACCCGCGTATTGTGTATGCCTAATTCCAGGATACAGAAGTCCCATAAACTGCTTCTCCCTACACCCAGGATACCTAACTCCGCTAAGCTGTGTCTCTCTACATTCAGGGGGCAGAACTCCTGTAAGCTGCATCTCCTACACACAGGATACAGAAAACCCGCATATTGTGAATGCCTAATTCCAGGCTACAGAACTCCCGTAAACAACGTCTCTCTACTCCTAGGATGCAGAACTCCGCTAAACCGCGTCTCTCTACATCCAGGTTACAGAACTCCCTTAAGCTGCGTCTGCTACACTCAGGCTACAGGCATCCCAGCTACGGCATACGCATACTCCCAGGCAATGGAACTCTTTTAAACTGATTCTCTCTCCATACACCCAGGACACAGAACTCCTGGGACACGTGTTTCTCTACGTCCGGTTCACAGAGCTCCCGTAAGCTGCCTATCCTACATTCAGGGTTCAGTGAACCCGCAATAGCGAATGCCTAATTCCAGGCTACAGAACACAAGTAAACAGCTCCTCTCTACACCCAGGAGAGAGAACGCCTGTAAACTGCGTCTCTCTACATCCAGGTAAAAGAGCTCCCGTAAGCCCACCTCTCCTTCACTCAGGATACAGAAATCCCATACACAGCGTATGCCTATTGCCAAGCTGCAGCACTCTTGGAAAGTGCTTCTCCCTGCACAAGAGACAGAACTCTGGTAAACTGCATCTCTCTACACCCAGGTTCCTGAACTCCCATAAGCTGCGTCTGCTACACTCAGGCTACGGGAATCCCATATACAGCGTATGCCTACTCCAGGGCTGCCGAACTCTTGTAAACTGCTTCTCTCTACACAAGGATACAGACCTCCGGTAAAATGCTTCTCACTACGTTCAGGTGGCAGAACTACCGTAAGCTGCATCTGCTGCACTCAGGATACAGAAAACCCGCATATGGCGAAAGCCTACTCCCAGGCTTCAGAACTCCCGTAAACAACTTCTCTCTACGCCCAGGATGCACAACTCCAGTAAACTGCATCTCTGTACGTCTAGGTTACAGAACTCCCGTAAGCTGCGTCTGATACACTCAGGCCATAGGAATCCCGTATACAGCGTATGCCTACTCCCAGGCCGCAGAACTCCGGGAAACAGCTTCTCTGTACATTCAACCTACAGAACTCCTGGACACTGCATCTCTCGACACTTAGGTTACAGACCTCACAGAAGTTGCAACTCCTACACTCAGGATACAGACAACGCACATATAGCGAGTGGCTGATTACAGTCTACAGAACTCCAGGAAACAGCTAGCTCCTCTCTACACAAAGGATAGAGAACTCCTGGAAACCGCGCCGCTCTACATCCATTTTACAGAAATCCCGAAAGTTGCGTCTGCTACACACACTCAGCATACAAAAAACCCGCATATAGCGAATACCTACTTCTAAGCTACAGAACTCCAGGAAAGCGCTCCTCTCTACACCAAGGACAGAGAACTCCTGGAAACTGCGTCGATCTGCATCCAGGTAACAGAGCTCCCGTAAGCTGCGTCTCCTACACTCAGGCTTCAGAAATCCCATGCACTGCGTATGCCTATTGCCAGGCTACAGACCTCTTGGAAACCACTGCTCTCAGCACTCAGATACAGAACTCCGGTAAACTGCGTCTCTCTACATGCAGGTTACAGAATTCCCCGTAAGCATCGTGTGCTCCACTCAGGCTGCAGGACTCCTGCAAACTGTGTCTCTCGATATCCGTGGTACAGAACACCCGTAAGCTGGCTATCCTACACTCAGGGTACAGTAAACCCGCGTATCGTGTATGCCTAATTCCAGGATACAGAAGTCCCGTAAACTGCTTCTCCCTACACCCAGGATACCTAACTCCGCTAAGCTGTGTCTCTCTACATTCAGGGGGCAGAACTCCTGTAAGCTGCATCTCCTACACACAGGATACAGAAATACCGCATATTGTGAATGCCTAATTCCAGGCTACAGAACTCCCGTAAACAACGTCTCTCTACTCCCAGGATGCAGAACTCCGCTAAACCGCGTCTCTCTACATCCAGGTTACAGAACTCCCTTAAGCTGCGTCTGCTACACTCAGGCTACGGGAATCCCATATACAGCGTATGCCTACTCCAAGGCTGCCGAACTCTTGTAAACTGCTTCTCTCTACACAAGGATACAGACCTCCGGTAAAATGCTTCTCACTACGTTCAGGTGGCAGAACTACCGTAAGCTGCATCTGCTGCACTCAGGATACAGAAAACCCGCATATGGCGAAAGCCTACTCCCAGGCTTCAGAACTCCCGTAAACAACTTCTCTCTACGCCCAGGATGCACAACTCCAGTAAACTGCATCTCTGTACGTCTAGGTTACAGAACTCCCGTAAGCTGCGTCTGATACACTCAGGCCATAGGAATCCCGTATACAGCGTATGCCTACTCCCAGGCCGCAGAACTCCGGGAAACAGCTTCTCTGTACATTCAACCTACAGAACTCCTGGACACTGCATCTCTCGACACTTAGGTTACAGACCTCACAGAAGTTGCAACTCCTACACTCAGGATACAGACAACGCACATATAGCGAGTGGCTAATTACAGTCTACAGAACTCCAGGAAACAGCTAGCTCCTCTCTACACAAAGGATAGAGAACTCCTGGAAACCGCGCCGCTCTACATCCATTTTACAGAAATCCCGAAAGTTGCGTCTGCTACACACACTCAGCATACAAAAAACCCGCATATAGCGAATACCTACTTCTAAGCTACAGAACTCCAGGAAAGAGCTCCTCTCTACACCAAGGACAGAGAACTCCTGGAAACTGCGTCGATCTGCATCCAGGTAACAGAGCTCCCGTAAGCTGCGTCTCCTACACTCAGGCTTCAGAAATCCCATGCACTGCGTATGCCTATTGCCAGGCTACAGACCTCTTGGAAACCACTGCTCTCAGCACTCAGATACAGAACTCCGGTAAACTGCGTCTCTCTACATGCAGGTTACAGAATTCCCCGTAAGCATCGTGTGCTCCACTCAGGCTGCAGGACTCCTGGAAACTGTGTCTCTCGATATCCGTGGTACAGAACACCCGTAAGCTGGCTATCCTACACTCAGGGTACAGTAAACCCGCGTATCGTGTATGCCTAATTCCAGGATACGGAAGTCCCGTAAACTGCTTCTCCCTACACCCAGGATACCTAACTCCGCTAAGCTGTGTCTCTCTACATTCAGGGGGCAGAACTCCTGTAAGCTGCATCTCCTACACACAGGATACAGAAAACCCGCATATTGTGAATGCCTAATTCCAGGCTACAGAACTCCCGTAAACAACGTCTCTCTACTCCCAGGATGCATAACTCCGCTAAACCGCATCTCTCTACATCCAGGTTACAGAACTCCCTTAAGCTGCGTCTGCTACACTCAGGCTACAGGCATCCCAGCTACGGCATATGCCTACTCCCAGGCAACGGAACTCTTTTAAACTGATTCTCTCTCCATACACCCAGGACACAGAACTCCTGGAACACGTGTCTATCTACGTCCGGTTCACAGAGCTCCCGTAAGCTGCCTATCCTACATTCAGGGTACAGTGAACCCGCAATAGCGAATGCCTAATTCCAGGCTACAGAACACAAGTAAACAGCTCCTCTCTACACCCAGGAGAGAGAACGCCTGTAAACTGCGTCTCTCTACATCCAGGTAAAAGAGCTCCCGTAAGCCCCCCTCTCCTTCACTCAGGATACAGAAATCCCATACACAGCGTATGCCTATTGCCAAGCTGCAGCACTCTTGGAAAGTGCTTCTCCCTGCACAAGAGACAGAACTCCGGTAAACTGCATCTCTCTACACCCAGGTTCCTGAACTCCCATAAGCTGTGTCTGCTACACTCAGGCTACGGGAATCCCATATACAGCGTATGCCTACTCCAAGGCTGCCGAACTCTTGTAAACTGCTTCTCTCTACACAAGGATACAGACCTCCGGTAAAATGCTTCTCACTACGTTCAGGTGGCAGAACTACCGTAAGCTGCATCTGCTGCACTCAGGATACAGAAAACCCGCATATGGCAAAAGCCTACTCCCAGGCTTCAGAACTCCCGTAAACAACTTCTCTCTACGCCCAGGATGCACAACTCCAGTAAACTGCATCTCTGTACGTCTAGGTTACAGAACTCTCGTAAGCTGCGTCTGATACACTCAGGCCATAGGAATCCCATACACAGCGTATGCCTACTCCCAGGCCGCAGAATTCCGGGAAACAGCTTCTCTGTACATTCAACCTACAGAACTCCTGGACACTGCATCTCTCGACACTTAGGTTACAGACCTCACAGAAGTTGCAACTCCTACACTCAGGATACAGACAACGCACATATAGCGAGTGGCTGATTACAGTCTACAGAACTCCAGGAAACAGCTAGCTCCTCTCTACACAAAGGATAGAGAATTCCTGGAAACCGCGCCGCTCCACATCCATTTTACAGAAATCCCGAAAGTTGCGTCTGCTACACACACTCAGCATACAAAAAACCCGCATATAGCGAATACCTACTTCTAAGCTACAGAACTCCAGGAAAGAGCTCCTCTCTACACCAAGGACAGAGAACTCCTGGAAACTGCGTCGATCTGCATCCAGGTAACAGAGCTCCCGTAAGCTGCGTCTCCTACACTCAGGCTTCAGAAATCCCATGCACTGCGTATGCCTATTGCCAGGCTACAGACCTCTTGGAAACCACTGCTCTCAGCACTCAGATACAGAACTCCGGTAAACTGCGTCTCTCTACATGAGGTTACAGAATTCCCCGTAAGCATCGTGTGCTCCACTCAGGCTGCAGGACTCCTGGAAACTGTGTCTCTCGATATCCGTGGTACAGAGCACCCGTAAGCTGGCTATCCTACACTCAGGGTACAGTAAACCCGCGTATTGTGTATGCCTAATTCCAGGATACGGAAGTCCCGTAAACTGCTTCTCCCTACACCCAGGATACCTAACTCCGCTAAGCTGTGTCTCTCTACATTCAGGGGGCAGAACTCCTGTAAGCTGCATCTCCTGCACACAGGATACAGAAAACCCGCATATTGTGAATGCCTAATTCCAGGCTACAGAACTCTGTAAACAACGTCTCTCTACTCCCAGGATGCAGAACTCCGCTAAACCGCGTCTCTCTACATCCAGGTTACAGAACTCCCTTAAGCTGCGTCTGCTACACTCAGGCTACAGGCATCCCAGCTACGGCATATGCCTACTCCCAGGCAACGGAACTCTTTTAAACTGATTCTCTCTCCATACACCCAGGACACAGAACTCCTGGAACACGTGTCTCTCTACGTCCGGTTCACAGAGCTCCCGTAAGCTGCCTATCCTACATTCAGGGTACAGTGAACCCGCAATAGCGAATGACTAATTCCAGGCTACAGAACACAAGTAAACAGCTCCTCTCTACACCCAGGAGAGAGAACGCCTGTAAACTGCGTCTCTCTACATCCAGGTAAAAGAGCTCCCGTAAGCCCACCTCTCCTTCACTCAGGATACAGAAAACCCATACACAGCGTATGCCTATTGCCAAGCTGCAGCACTCTTGGAAAGTGCTTCTCCCTGCACAAGAGACAGAACTCCGGTAAACTGCATCTCTCTACACCCAGGTTCCTGAACTCCCATAAGCTGCGTCTGCTACACTCAGGCTACGGGAATCCCATATACAGCGTATGCCTACTCCAAGGCTGCCGAACTCTTGTAAACTGCTTCTCTCTACACAAGGATACAGACCTCCGGTAAAATGCTTCTCACTACGTTCAGGTGGCAGCTGCATCTGCTGCACTCAGGATACAGAAAACCCGCATATGGCAAAAGCCTACTCCCAGGCTTCAGAACTCCCGTAAACAACTTCTCTCTACGCCCAGGATGCACAACTCCAGTAAACTGCATCTCTGTACGTCTAGGTTACAGAACTCTCGTAAGCTGCGTCTGATACACTCAGGCAATAGGAATCCCATATACAGCGTATGCCTACTCCCAGGCCGCAGAACTCCGGGAAACAGCTTCTCTGTACATTCAACCTACAGAACTCCTGGACACTGCATCTCTCGACACTTAGGTTACAGACCTCACAGAAGTTGCAACTCCTACACTCAGGATACAGACAACGCACATATAGCGAGTGGCTGATTACAGTCTACAGAACTCCAGGAAACAGCTAGCTCCTCTCTACACAAAGGATAGAGAACTCCTGGAAACCGCGCCGCTCCACATCCATTTTACAGAAATCCCGAAAGTTGCGTCTGCTACACACACTCAGCATACAAAAAACCCGCATATAGCGAATACCTACTTCTAAGCTACAGAACTCCAGGAAAGAGCTCCTCTCTACACCAAGGACAGAGAACTCCTGGAAACTGCGTCGATCTGCATCCAGGTAACAGAGCTCCCGTAAGCTGCGTCTCCTACACTCAGGCTTCAGAAATCCCATGCACTGCGTATGCCTATTGCCAGGCTACAGACCTCTTGGAAACCACTGCTCTCAGCACTCAGATACAGAACTCCGGTAAACTGCGTCTCTCTACATGAGGTTACAGAATTCCCCGTAAGCATCGTGTGCTCCACTCAGGCTGCAGGACTCCTGGAAACTGTGTCTCTCGATATCCGTGGTACAGAGCACCCGTAAGCTGGCTATCCTACACTCAGGGTACAGTAAACCCACGTATTGTGTATGCCTAATTCCAGGATACGGAAGTCCCGTAAACTGCTTCTCCCTACACCCAGGATACCTAACTCCGCTAAGCTGTGTCTCTCTACATTCAGGGGGCAGAACTCCTGTAAGCTGCATCTCCTGCACACAGGATACAGAAAACCCGCATATTGTGAATGCCTAATTCCAGGCTACAGAACTCTGTAAACAACGTCTCTCTACTCCCAGGATGCAGAACTCCGCTAAACCGCGTCTCTCTACATCCAGGTTACAGAACTCCCTTAAGCTGCGTCTGCTACACTCAGGCTACAGGCATCCCAGCTACGGCATATGCCTACTCCCAGGCAACGGAACTCTTTTAAACTGATTCTCTCTCCATACACCCAGGACACAGAACTCCTGGAACACGTGTCTCTCTATGTCCAGTTCACAGAGCTCCCGTAAGCTGCCTATCCTACATTCAGGGTTCAGTGAACCCGCAATAGCGAATGCCTAATTCCAGGCTACAGAACACAAGTAAACAGCTCCTCTCTACACCCAGGAGAGAGAACGCCTGTAAACTGCGTCTCTCTACATCCAGGTAAAAGAGCTCCCGTAAGCCCACCTCTCCTTCACTCAGGATACAGAAAACCCATACACAGCGTATGCCTATTGCCAAGCTGCAGCACTCTTGGAAAGTGCTTCTCCCTGCACAAGAGACAGAACTCCGGTAAACTGCATCTCTCTACACCCAGGTTCCTGAACTCCCATAAGCTGCGTCTGCTACACTCAGGCTACGGTAATCCCATATACAGCGTATGCCTACTCCAAGGCACACACTCAGTGATTTAGCTGGAGTCACACAGCTCATCCCTGACAAGCCCAGCATTTCTGATCCTGCATTGTGACCTTGTCCTTAAGCTGTTCTTCACTTTCTAGGCACCAGTTCCCACTTGTCAGTGTGCCAGGAGCTGCCCAGTGCTGTGCTCAACACTGAGGGGTCCTTCACACTCTATCAAATGGGCTGTAGCCAGGCAGTGCCTCTCAGCAAAGAGGTGCGTTTGCTCTCACAACCACTATCTCTTGAGCCAAGCACAACATGCAGTGATACACTGGATTCTGTGACACAAGGAGACAGATATACACCTACAGGAGAGAAAGAATGAAGCAAATAATTACAATGAAATGAGATGAGCCTTTTGAAGTGAGGTAGGAAATTATGTTAGGAGTAAATCCCACATAGAAGTCTAGAAGCAAGTTGGAGGAAGGCTGCCCCTGTGGACAGGAATCTAAAGCCACAAGTCCTCATCCTGAGCCCTTTCTGTAGGTCATTTAACCTCTCAGCCACCGGCACTGCCCCAGGAAGGGGAAGAACTTGAAGCAGAGGCCGATCTGCATATGCCCGTGACTATTCTGCCACTTCCCACCCTCCAGCACTTATTTCTTTACAAATTAGGATTTCAAAACTTGAGCGCTGGCAAAGAGAAAGGGAGCGCTGATTTAAAAACAAACAAACAAACAAACAAAACAACCCTCCAGCCCCTCCTGGCAGCATATAGCAGCAAGATGTGCTGGTGGGAGCCCAAGCCATACCAAAGCATGCCCAGCTTCCACCACATCAGGCTAAGCACCCACAAGCCCCTCCCCTGGGCCACCTCCTAATTACAAAATTGCAGAGAAGGGGCAGCTGGAGCATGCACTGTCTGCTGCTCAGCAACATGGGAAGGAAAGGGAACTCCCCATGAAGGAGCCAAGGCCACCAGGGGGACACAAGGGGGATCCTCCCCAGGACTGGGCATGAAAGGCACTGCTGGGAACAGACCTGTGTCTCCACTCTCACCTGCTGCTCTGGAGAATGGCATCCTCTGTCTCTCCTCCCTCCTAACCCTAACTCCCAGTCCCTCAGGGTCAAACTCCTCTGCAAAACCTTCATTCCCTCTGATGCTGTCCCCCTAGAAGAGGGATCCAGAAACCTCAAGGGACAAAAGCATCACTTCAGGAGGCTGCCTGCTAAAGACACAGAACTCTGGGCAGCATTCCCTGTGGTTCTGCTCAGAAGGATTAGTGTGGGTCCTGGGAATCTGCATTACATAGGATGATCCCCACAGTCACCACCCCCTCTCCACCACCACCACATATGACTTGAAGCTGGCAGTCCTGACATCACAGGATGATGCCTGCCCTGGAAATGTTCAAGCCCTTCCTGTCTGTGGTTTTTCATGACCATTTCTGCTTCATAGAAACATCTTAGCTATCCACCATGACCACCAGGCTCCCAGGAAGAAGAAGTAGGACTCCCTCTTTTGACCTAGCCTCCCTCAAGAAAGCCAAGGCCAAGCAATGCACCTAGAATGGGAAACCAAAGAACTCTGCCAGGAAGCCAAAGGACAATGCGGCTTCAGCTAATGGCCAAGTGTCCAACCATGCAGAGTGCAAAATATACAGCTGAGCATTAACTTCAGTTTAATCAGGACTCCTAATCTACCTCCCAATCAACAGCAGCAAGGCAATGTCCTCCTTTGCTCATCGAATATTTCCTGAGTGTCTCCTCTGTGCTGGGCACGGTTCTGAATACTCTTGGGGTCTTCTGGTGGTGAAGCGATCACACATCATCAGGAAGTATTTGATAGTGATTTCTCTTTGCAAAGTTACTTGAAAAGCAAGATCGTCTGTGATGTCAGGCCTCAGAACCACACGAGTTCCAAGTGGATATTCTCAACCAGGAGTGGCTGTTGGATGAAGAAGTACTGCAGGGAGATGAGGTCAGCTTGTGGTCCTGGCAGGGAGAATCTGATTCTCACTTTCTCATAAGCAAACCCTGGCAGCACTGGTGTTCTTTCTTCCACTGAGGCGCTGTACACTGTCCCAAGAAAAGCAACCTGCCAGGCATAGCTCCTTAGAATAAACTACTTCTTGTGGAAGTTCAGGCATCAGCACAAATGTCACTTCTTCCAGAAAGTTATCCTTGACTCTTAGACAAGACTGGATGCTCAGACCTTGGAATCCAGGGCATTTTATACTTTTCAGATTAGAACACTTTCCAGGAGTCCCTGGAATTGCTAACTAGAATTTAAGGTACGACAAGCAGGAAGCATAAGCTGCCTTGCTCAGCATCCTGTCCTCAATGCCTGGTCTCGCACCTGGGACATGGTGGACATGCAGTACATCTGGCTGGATACTTAAATTAATGAGTGAGTGCATCACACTCTCTATCTACACCAACAACTGCCACCATTTCCTCGACTGTCAGCAATCAACACCTAAGCTCAGGCAGGGCTACAGCTCCATAGTAGCAGCAGCTCACAGGGGCACAACTGCAGCTCAGAGGATCACCATGATTCAGACTCCATGGGACACTCCCCATCATCAGAGAAGGACAAAATGCTCTAGGGGCAGTACAGTGTCATCACAAGAGTGAGGTCCACACTGGCCATGAGCCACATCACCAGCTGTGTCCAAGACTTGATGGTAAGGTCTCCTACAAGCCACTCACTCACCTTCCCATAGCTGTGTCATGGAGAGGGCACTGAGCACTTCCACAGCAGGTGCTGTCTTCAGATAGAGAAAAAAGGACAATAAAAGCTGTCAGAGCAAGCTGAGAAGTCAGCAGGCAGCTGTGAAGCATCTCTGCTGGCAGCAAAGAGTGAAACACACCTGTCTGGGTTCTTTTTACCATAAACAACCTTTGACATCTGCCCAGTCAGAATGAAGCCCCATGGGGTGTCCACTCACACAGGAAGCCCATGCATTGTGACTTTTGTCATACAATGGTTGTTTTCTTTTCCTTTGGTTTTGGTGGTTTGTTGTTGTTGTTGTTGTTATTTAATTTATGGCTCAAGAAGGAAGCTGAAGTCTAGGCCCTAACTTCAGTCCTGCTGAGCCTGGGCTGCTGCCCATACTTATTAGAAACCACTCACCCCACCCTGGCTTTTTCTAGAATTCCTTCTGCACTGTGATTGTGGCCTTTAGTCCTAAATCCCATGTTCAGTGTTGCTCTTCTGCCTCCCAAACAGATTGGTGAGCCTAGATGGGAAGGCCTGGGGACAGGGAGAGGCAGAACTGGTGCTCCGTGACTGACAGCGAGGTCCTGCCCCAGTAGTGAGCTGAACCCCTTTCCTTAAATCAAAAGGCAGGCATGAAAGTGCTGAGAGGACTTGAGGTAGCATCTGCCTGCATCTGCTACACACATATGAATGTGAGACTCTAAACACAAGCTCTACTTAAACAAGTGGACTTAGGTAATAGACTCAAGTCCAAGGTCAGCAGGCAGAGGATCAGCATTTCTCACTCCTACACTCATACTCCTCACTCCCTGGCAATCAGAACCCTTCTCTGGCATTCCCAAGCCCCAGGGGCCTCCCTTCCTATGACAAGGAAAACATTGAGCTTGTTTATGCACTCAGAGTATTGGACAGTCCTCCTTCAGCCCTAGGAGGATACCCACAGACTACATGCAAAGGCCTCTCCCAGTTATGCTTCTTCTGACTCCCCTGTCAATCCCTGTCCAGAACTCCCCCAACTGTTCATTTCTCACCTGACCTAGGAGGCCCCTGCAAGTCACATCCTCTGCCTCCACCGAAAACAGATAACCCATCCTGCCGTGGGCCTGGGACATGCACATGGGGGCAGGGGCTGCAGATGTGTCTCTCCTAGATCAGAGGGTGAAGGTGTCTGTGTAATTCATGGTCTAAGCACACACCAGAGACACTAAGACCTTGTACCTGAGTGCTGCTCAAAATCATCACAGCAAACCTGATTCTGTATCACCCCAAACTCCATGACACACGAATTCTAGCAGACTGTTCATTTTAAACAACATCTGACAAAACAAATTCCAGGACAAGAAAGTATCTTGAGATTGGGGGTTCTCTATCCCTAGTCCATCTGACACAGGGACTCAGTTTCTCCAATAGGAGCTTACATCTGAGTCAAATAAAAGGAAAAAGAAGTTGGAGGAAACCTAAGGCTAGTCCTGGTGTGTGGATAATAATAAAGGGAGAGCAGCTGGAACAGCACAGAAAAGGGATTTTGAGCCTCCCTCCCTCCTTTCCCATATTACTATAAATGGCAAGGGAGGATATGGTGCAGCTTCTGCTGTTTAGATACAATGTGTGCATTTTGATTCAGAGAAAGGCCTCCAAATTATCAACCTAGGTTGACCTGCAAGCATCCCTGGAAAAACTGCCTGTGGGAAGAGTTCCAGAAAGCACCAGGGCCCTAATTAGCACTGTTGTAGGCCTGCATGTAGGGGCGAGTGCTGAGTGGCCCATGGATGGACACGTTGCCAGCTGCAGAGCCTGGGCTTGGGAAACGCTCCCCAAGTGCTTCCCAGCATTGAAAAGGAAAAGGGAATTGCCTGTGGACTGAATGGATGGCCGTGAAACTGCCCAGGTGCCCAGGGAGAAGCTAAGTCCCAGTGCACCAGGGAAAGCCTGGTGACCTGGGCACTGCCCCCATTCCCCCCAGCAACAGCAGATCTCCTAAAAGCCAGGCCCTGGTGCATGAATCTGCACGTCCACACCCATAACCACACACCCCTCACCCTTCCTATGCTCTCAGGGCCTCACATGCCTTCCCTCTGCCACCACCCCCACAGCCACCTGCACCTTTGGCTGGCTCCTATCACAACATGGTTTTCTCTGCACTGCAGGTCTGGTCATGTTCATACTACTGACCCAGTCTCCCAGCCTCCACCCAGAAGAAAGCAAATGGACCCAGGGGCACAGAGAAGCCTGAAAGAGGTGGAAGGGACCCTTCCACTCTGGTTTCTAAGTAGAGAACTCACTCATGAGTGCCACATCCTGCAGAGAGATGATGAGCTCACCAACAACTGTTAAAGCACCTGCAAGCCTCATCAGGGGTGGAGACTGGGGGGATGTCCTTGACAAGTGAGCACAAGGAGCCCCTCTGTGTCCTTGCCTCTGCCAGGCTGGCCCTGCTGCCCCCAAGGCTACTTCCCACAGATGATCCATGTCCAGGTTCACATCTCAGTTAAGTTGGCAGGCAGCTTTGAGTGGGCAGCAGCAGGGATCACATCTGCATGGCAGTGGCTAAAAGGGGCAGGAACAGAGCCGGATGACACAGCAGCTCCCCCAGGTAGAGTAGCTAGCTGTCTGCCAGCAGCAAGCAGAGCCAGGCCACACTGGGCCATATGGCTCTGCAGCCTTCAGGGACTGCTCCTTCCAGCCAGGCCCCACCTCAGCTGTGCAAACTTTGCCTCATCCCGACAGGACAGACCCAGCAGCAGGAAAAGGAGTCCCATGAGTGTGTTGAGAGTGAGCAACCAGAAAGCACCACATTCCTCACAGGAGCCTGGGCCCCCCTTGGAGAGGCAGAGGAGGAAAGAGGCTCAGAGAACCCAGGATCAGCTGAGCAGGAAGAGGGCTAGTTCCATGCAGTCCGGACAGAGGGATGGCCCATGTCATCTGGGGATTCGCTTTACCCTTCACCGGGGACTCCAGCTCCACTCCAGAAATGGAGCCTGGTGACCTGGGCACTGCCCCCATCTCCCCAGCAACTGCAGATCTGCTAAAAGCCCAGACTGGTGTCCCCACCCCTGCTTCATGACCAGAGCCCTTGGAAGGTACCCCCGACCCCCAACACCATCTGCCTGATGTCAGCCAGGCCCTGCTCAGTCCAGGCTGCCCATGGCCTGGATGGGCTCAATTGATTTCTGACACAGGGTCCTCCATGACACCTGACTTTATAAAGACACATCTCAGAGTACCAAATGCCACCCCCTACTCAGAGCTGAGAAGGTTTTTCAAATACATCACAGAGGAGAGCAAAGCAGAAATCCTGAGGGTGCTGTGATCCACCAGTTTCCTGCCTGAACACAGGAAGTAGCTGCTCCTAATTCAGGGAGACAGCCTGAGGAAGCCATGCTGACAAGGGAGAGAGCTGCAGTGTCTCTATTACTCTTCTCAGCACAATAAAAAGAAGAGAGAAAAGGGTGGTTATAGAGAGGATGGAGGTACTAAATTCCAAAACAGGGGAAAGAAAACTTTAGAGAAGTTTGCTTAAGAAAAGAAAGTGATGGGGCTGGCATTGTGGCATAGTGGACAAAGCCACAGCCTGCAATGCTGGCATCCCACAGGGCTGCTTCACTTCTGACATGGCTCCATGCAATGGCCCTGGAAAAGAAGTGAAAGATGGCCCACGTTCTTGGGCGCCAGCCACCAATGCAGGAGACCTGGAAGAAGCTCCTGGATTTGGCCTGGCAAAGCCCCGGCCATTACAGCTATCTGGGAAGTGAACCAATAGATGGAAGGTCTCTCTTTCTCTGTCTCTCCTTCTTCCTCTTGAACTCTGATTTTGAAATACATAAATCTTTTTTTTAAGAAGTAAAAGTAAATGAAGCAAATCTTTAATATGGGATGTAAAACAACATCAGTTCATAAATTCTCCCCAGGCTTGAAGCAAACTGCCCTGTCTACCCAGAGCCCAAATGTGTTTTTTTAAGACTTATTTATTTATTTGAAAGAGTTAAACATAGAGAGAAGGAGAGACTGAGAGAGGTCTTCCATTCACTGGTTCACTCCCCAGTTGGCCGAAATGACTGGAGCAACACCAATCTGAAGGCAGGAGCCAGGAGCTTTTTCCAGGTCTCCCACGTGGGTTCAGGGGTCCACGGGCTTGGGCCATCTTCCAATTCTTTCCCAGGCCATAGCAAAGTTGGATTGGAAGTGGAGCAGCCAGTTCTCAAACCAGTACCCATAGGGGATTCTGGCACTGCAGGTAGCAGCCTTACCCGCTATGCCACAGCGCCAGACACCCAAATTTTTCAAAACACAATGATTTTCTGGTTAAATTTGAGTAGAAGTTTATAGAGCTCAGCCCCCTAAGTCTCCAAGCACCAAAGAAATATTTAGTTGTCACTCTGGGCGAATGTAGCCAGAGTCCAACCAGGCACTTGAAAAACTTGAGAACAGCTATTTCATAAGTTGTAGACATGAAATATGGGGCAGTCACACAGGACAGCTGTGTCCATTGTTCAAAGTGAGACCCAGGATAGCAAGCCTGTTACATCCCAAGAGAAGCCAGCTTCCCAGTCCATTAAAGGGAAGCACCAGGAAAACACAGCTGCTTGAAATGTAAGATGGATGCTTTATGGATGACTGATGACACCTCCGGCTTTCTCTGAAAAATATTCTGAGGTGGACAAGGGCTGAGAGTTGTGAAAATAGAATCCCACACAGTCTGTTAAGTGTGAAACAACAGAAACCTTGGAAAA